>NW_025945905.1:0-449200 GCF_000764305.2 Hyalella azteca | reverse complement strand
TAACAAAGACCATCACTTTTTTTGAAATTACATAAAGACTATGAGAGGCAGGAGCCAGCAATTTATGGTGAGTGAAGCTAGAGTATAGACCTGTATTTTGCATGTTTCAATTCAAGTTTAATTTAGCTAGTAAAAAAATGGCATCGTTTCTAAAAAAAAATTGGTCTAAGTTACCCCATTTTACGGTACATTTTTTATATAGATATTAAAAATTTAGGCTCTTTGACTTGTATACCGGTACTATGCTTATATGATTTCAAATCGATGCACGTGTTCAAATTCAAATAAGGCCCGCCCACGGCCAGTGTCAGCTGACACAGCGAACCGCCCCTTTCTTCAGGAGTAAGAAAGCTTTTGCCGGGGAAGGTTGTGTTACCTGATCGTTCTGTAAAGAAGCATTGATCGGTTCAAAATGACATAAGACCAGGTTCTTTTGAATAACCTATAGAATTGCACCATGTCCGACACTGTGTGTGACTATACTCGGCACGTGTTGAGGCATATTCCGACCAGGCTTCAAATTGTACTAATACTAATACGCAACTTTTTTTCACAACGCATCATTTTCCCACCTCTAGCCAGAGGTGTTACGTTCATAACAAAAGTGTTACTTTTTGCTTATTGGATCTTATGTTGTTACTTTTGTTACGACTTTTGGAAAAATTATCCAAATGTTGTTACTTTACAAATTTCAGCCAATAATTCTTCAAATAAGGTCCCATTCTGTAGGCACTTGTGCTGACTACAGAGTCGGTTTAACCGCGCCTTGTCTCGTTCATAACTCGAATGGTCGAGTTCAGCAACGTTCGCCGGTAAGTGCGCCATGCCGGTGCTCTAGTTAGTCGTTAGCCTTCAACTGGTCAAGATCGCTGCCATATCTACTGCTCACTTTTAGTAGTATCCTGCTTGGCAGTAATGCAGAAAGAGACTGCAAATTAAAACCTTTGGTAGTTTATCACACTATGAACCCTAGGGCATTCAAAGGGTTAAACAAGCAATCGCTCCCGGTAATTTGGAAATCAAACAAAAAGGCTTGGATGACAATGCAGTTGTTTGAAGAATGGTTCACTTCATATTTTTGTCCAACAGCTGAAAAATACTGCAAGGAAAATAAATTGGATTTTAAAGTCCTTTTGATTTTAGATAATGCGCCTGGACATCCCCCTTCATTAAATGAGCTCAATACCAATGTGAAATTTATTTATCTACCAGCAAATACCACTTCTTTACTTTAACCGATGGACCAAGGAACAATTTCAACATTCAAAGCATATTATTTGATTCGAACCTTTAAGAAAGCCATTGAAGATACAACTGGAGATAGCGCAATTACTCTTGAAGAATTTTGGAAAAAATACGACATTAAACAAGCAGTTGAGAACATCCATAAATCATGGAACGAAGTTACAGAGAGCTGCATGGGCTGTCTGGCAGAATCTTTTGCCGGAGTGTGCAAACAATTTTTGGGGTTTTATCGATCGTGTCAACGAAGTCATCGAAGAAATCGCTACAGTTGGACAAGAACTTGGCCTTGAAGCAGATGCGGAAAACATTAGAGAATTGTTGGAATCTCACTCAAAAGATTTGACTGATGACAATCTTCTTGCAATTGACCATGAACATGCTTACAAAGAAGATGAAAAGAAAACAGAAGAAAAAGAAATGGCTCCTAAAGAAATTTCTAGTAAAAAACTTGCAGAATTACTCACTGCAATTGAAAAAACTAAATAAATCATAAGAGAAGTAGACCCAAATGAAGAAAGAAGCATGAATGTTTGCCGTGGCCTGGATAGGCAAGTGAATTGCTATCGCACAATTATGCAGGAGAGAAAGAAATCTACTGTGCAATTGAAATTGGATTTGTTTTTCAGTAAAAAATAAATGTTAATTCATTCACGTTTCTTTTATTTATTTCCCCTATTATTTAGAAAAAAATATGATGAATTTTAGTGGAAACAAAAATTATTATGTAACTTTGCTATTTTTGAGGGTTCATTATAATTATTCCCATACCTATATTCTTAAGTTTGATTAGCGCGGTTTTGCTTAACGCGGTAAAACTCAGGGATTTATTAACCGCGTTAATCAAGGGGTTGCTGTAGGCTTTTAATTAACAGTTATTAAGCTTTAAATTAAGAAAATTTTAATTTTTGCACACAGCTTGGAATGAGCTGTGTGTGTCCAATTCAAGTTAAGTCGGAATTAGTTTTTATGTGTCTAAATCCATTTCTCAACTTAATCATCTATTTATTTATTTACCACTTGAAATCAGCAAATACAAGTATACTTAAAGGATTCCTAATATATTCACAGATGTATTTAAAAGTCTCAAACCATAATATTCTTTCTACACAAACAGTTAATCACTATTTGGTAGAGCAAAGTCAACTGTCAACTTTGACACATTTTTCGATGATCTCATTGCATGGCATGCACCGTCTCTCTTTGGATCTCAACATTTTCCCGCTAGATGGCCCAGACCTAGTGTTTTGGCAGTAGTTTGCTGCTCAAATGTATGACGTCACTATTTCAACCATCAACGAACGCATGGAACTAAAACAAAGCTTAATATAAAGAGGTGTCGGAATTACCCATGATGTCGTGGGTAATTTATAATATATTATGTCGTGGGTAATTTGTAATATTTATAATATTATATTATAATATAGAGAGGTGTCGGAATTACCCACGATGTCGGAATATACCGCGTTTACCCTATCCAGGATACTTTACTGGTCTACTTATGGGACTCAAAAAAGAACTTGAGGGAGAGTCTAAAAAACTCTCTGCTTTGCCACTATATGGTCACTGCAATAGCTTTTAATGACATATCACAAAGTTCCTTTAGCTGACGTGTGCACTAGCTTATAATGACATGTCACTAACGACACTAAGTAACTTTGGCTGACGTGTGTACTAGTTCATAATGACATGTCACTAAGTAACTTTGGCTGACGACTGACGTGTGCACTAGCTTATAATGACATGTCACTAAATAAATTTGGCTGACATGTGCACTAGCTTATAATGCCAGACTGGAATATTGGGCAGATTTTTCAGGATACCTCGTGTGAAAAGAGGCTCTTCAAGGGTGAAGTTAGAAAATCGCAGGTGAAATTTTTGTCCTTCCAGGTGCTTCTCAAAAATTGTGCGTGAGAATTTACTGTTCTCGGGGGATTTTACAAAATTGCGTGTGAACAGCTGCTCCCTACTATCTCTCAACTTCTCGCGCCGAGCGGCTGAACGAGAGGTGCGCTGCCATAGACCAGCAAATTACCTCAAATCAGCCCTGGAGCCAACATAAACCTTCTAAATGCTATTGATATAGTCATCCTGGCAGTGGCACCTAAGCAACTGTACTCAATTCAATTGACCTATCGTAAAACACGAACTTTAAATGAGACATATGGATTTGCTCAAACATATGGCGTCTCCAAACTGGGGTGCAAGTTCTTGTTTCTTATGCCTATTTTACTGCGCATACATTAGAGCAAAAATAGATTATGGCAGTATTCTTTATGCAACAGCTTCTTCTGCTCAGTTGGAGCAGCTAGAAATCCTGCAGAATGCATGCCTTTGACTTATCCTTGGAGCCTGTCAGACCACTCCCATAGTCTCCCTCCATGTGGAGGCTCATATTCCTGCCCTGAGACTGAGATGTCATTATCTGGCTGCCAGTATGTATATTTGCTTAACATACCATACAAATGGGGATAAAACTTCTGAAGTTGTGTTTGGTGACTCATCTACTGGTTGTGGTCTCTATATACCATCTACCAAACAAGCTGCTGCATGGAGGTTGAACCCCCATCATGGTATATTGTCTGCTGAATTAATTGCAATTTTTCAGGCTCTGTGGATTATTGAGGTGGACCCTTTCCCTCTGTGGGTAGTTTGTTCTGACTCTCTTGTTGCTTTACAACTTGTGATATCCCCCACTGGCACCTGCTGTAGTCTTATCTATGAAATACGTGAGAAACTTGTACAGTTGAATAATTTGAAGACTGTGCATCTGCAGTGGGACAAGGCCCATATTGGAATTATTGGTAATGAGAGGGCTGATAGAGCTGCTAAACTGGGACATCACCTTGATCACTCTGCCTTATTTCCTTTGCCCTGTATGGATGCCCTTACTGTCCTCTGGTTGTGCTTTCTTGGATTTTGGGAACTGGACTGGATTACTGCAGTAGCTGCTGACGGAAAGGGCCAACATCTTCTGTCCGCTCTGGGTTGTCTCCTGTCCCTTGGATTGCAAGTCAATATCGCTGTGTCACAGTAGTTTTAACCCACCTTTGTCTTGGTCATGTTGGGGTTCATTCCTACCTCCATCCTTTTGGCATGGCTGACTCTCCCATGTGCCTTCATTGTGGGGTTGAAGAAACTATCGAACACTTTCTCCTTGAGTGTGTTCAATACGATCAAGTTAGACAGGAGATGGCTTCAAGTATTCATGCCCTGGGAGTCCCTCACACAACTGTGCGTGTGCTCCTTGGTGGAGGCAACTTTACCAGAAGAGTCCAGTGCTCCATTATGAAAGCAACTGCTACGTTTATTGCCAAAACTGGTCGTCTAGCTACCTCATAGCAAGTGAATAGTATCATATTAAATAAGAATCTGCCAATTGCCACTTTTCATTGTGAAAACTGTCAACAATCTGAAGATGGACACCTGTGAGAGTGAAATGAGGCCAGATATGGTGAAACTTGAAATAACTAATCATTGATGAGTCCAGGTGAAACAAGTGGTCAACGTGTCTGCTTCCTCACCTTCAACCCATAACCACCACCACCAAAATCTTCGTGATAGAATCTGTGATCACTAATCAAGTTTCACTCTCCCTAGGGCCTAGGCCCTGATACGATCAGATGCTAGTCATGCTACTAGGCCTACTGAAGTTATTCCAAGAGCTAGTATACTAATATATTATGGAAACAATATTAAAAACTTGAACAATATTAAAAAGTACAATATTTAATATAACAATGTATTTTATGGAATAACCATGAATTCATGATAATGGCTCTTAAGTTAACGACTTATCACTTATGGAGAACAGGAACAGCCTTCAACCTTCTTTATAATATAATAATAATAGCATTTCAGCATTTATTAGGCTGTAGGCCTGTCGCCAAGTCTTAACATTGCAGAACATTCACATCATTTTAATAGAATAGAATAGAAGTGTCAGCACTGAAGAAATAGGCCCATGGCCTGTTGCCGATTCTTGAATTTTTTGTGACTTCATCCACAAGGGATCTGGCCTTTGGAACCCGATCCCACGGTCTCGAACTCGCAACTCACTGCTACAATTCTGCTGTGCTTATTTTCTCATCAGGGATGAGAAAATAAATAAACTACTACCATCAATCCCACGAAAGTTGCCACCACACTAAAGTTGCCTGTTGCCAAGCCATAGTTAAAAAGAAATATTTTTTAAAATCATGAAAATGGATCCAAATTTATTTCAAACATTTTATTATCATAGAAAAAAATAGAAAATTTATTAATGTTGCTTGAAAAGTTCAACATAGGCTACTATAATACATTTTGACAATTAGTCTAGAATGTAGGCTAAATAGTTTAGAGATTCCAAATTAACATGACAAAATTTTCACAAAAAAACACATTTGTTTCTTCACTTGCACCCAGTGCCACGCCATGTGCCATGATGTGGCAGGTGCATTTGGTTGTAACTCATGGGTCATAAAAACTTTTCACAGATAGACTAATTAGGTAGCCTACAGACTAGTAATAGGCTAAATGAAGCAATTCACATGAAGTGAGTTTAATGTTTTACTTGAAAATTGTAATTTCAGCTTCAGGTGATGAATTTCACAAATTCACTTGGTAATGAAGCAATGAAAATGTGTAATGAAGCATGAAAATATGGGGTCCAACTTTTATGATAAATTAGTAGCGTAAATACATGTCTACTTTTATTCATTGCAATCAATGTCAAGAGGCTTCACTACATGATCAAATTCAATACAGCAATCCCTTGATTAGCACGGTTTTGAATACCGCGGTTTTGATTAACGCGGAAAAAAAATTTGCGACCTACCCTTAATCTACGTAATTGCCAATTGGAAGCTAAAGTGGGGTGCATGATTCTGCTACTGTTTTGGTGTTGAGGCCCTTGTGCCTTGTTTGGTAGGTTGTGCGCTCCAATTCCAGAGTGTACCGTTGTACTCTCCAATTTGGACAGGAGCACTCCTAAATTCCACAGGTCATTGAGAAGGACAAGAAGAAGGCATATAGAACATCACCATGTATGATGTATGGCAAAGTTAGTAGCATCAATGGCAATGGGAGTTTGTTTTGTTTGCATATCCATTGTTTACCAAAATTTGTTTGTATCTTTGGGCTGCTTTGTAGAAGCAAATGATAGAATATTTTTATTAACCTTTTCTCATGAAAGCAAAGAAGACAAATTCTCTTCAAATTTATTAAGTTTAATAAGGTTTGAATTTTGCTGTCTTGGAACAGAACTTATAGAAAAATGTTTCTTCCATGTATATACATGGAACAATAATTTTTTCTGGTTGAACCAAGGGTAATGGATTCTCCTTTGTTCTAAAATCTTTAGTGAATGAAAAAACGTGAATTTTTCTTTAATGATTCATTGTATTTATATAATTTTCAACAAATTTTACTAGGTTAAAATGATCTGTTATGGCATAAGCAAGCACTTTGAACAGATCTGATTTCTCTTCCGATCTTTAAATTATGATTCAAGATATTATTTTCAAGCCTAAAATATTAGCTTCTCAAACTTTATTTTACCAGGATATACATTGATTAAGAGCATTAAATGTGTGGGAAGAGAACTTCAAACTATTGATATTGGCCAAAAAGATGTCATCTGAAAGTGATTCAGATGAATTTCATGATGCGCTTGATGAAACTCCAAAATCTCCAGGGTAAGGACTTATCTGATCTTTTACATTATACTGTATTAAAATCTTTTACATTATACTGTATTAAAATCTTTTACATTATACTGTATTAGAGACCTCTTCATAGAATGAGAAATGTTGCAGTAGAAATTTTTAATAGAAAATGCATGGAGTTTCTGCCAATTTGCTGCTACATATTTGTTTGACAAAATAACTATTTAGTAATAATGGCAATATCTAATACTATAATTATTTAACTTTTAATCTATCTAGCTTATCTCTCTATATGAAGTATGTGACATCCAACACAGACCATACAAGCTCAAATTGCTTTCATGACAAATTATGTATTTTAGGCCATCCCTTGTAAAACCATGTATGGATAAAAAATTTTCATCTGGTGTTATACCTTTCCAGAAAATTATTTCTTGAACTGCAAACTCAACAAAGTGTACCGTTGAGAAAGATTTCAGCTCCTGCACTCATCAGCTCTGTGAGTTTATACTTGCTTTTGTTAACATAAACTCTTCAACTTAATCATGTGACAGGGCTCAATCAAACAAAAACCTTGAAATTGCAAAACTGATTCCCAACAATTCTCAATTCAGTTGCAATGTTTACCACAGTCTACCAAGACTGTGTATGCATTATTGTTTCAAATAGATAATTTATCACTTGTTTAAATGTAGCTAACAATAAAAAATGTGTTAATCTTATCCCCTAAACTTGCAGGATCACATTCATGGGCATGGCATTGAGTTGCAATCAGCATTCAAAGTCCCCTTGCCTGTCAGTTCAGCTGGTGCTGCAGTCCTTGGCAGGAAACCATATCAGAAGAAAGCAGAGGTTAGTTTGAAATAGCACTTTAGCTTTTGTAGGCTTGAACCTCTATTAATGCTCTTATCAACAGACGAGTTTTTATGTTCATCAGGCTCATTGAATAATGAAACCATTTGTTAATTTCTAATAAAAGGTGAAATTTTTTAATTGGCTTGCTCGGTTGTTTACTGAGCTCTTTTTTGTTTGTCTAATTATAGAAATGTTATTCTTATGCAAATACTGCTATTAATTTCTATTCTTTAAGTAATATTTTTTTAAAGGTTTCAGGACCTCATAGCAACTTGCGGGTGACAAGAGGTGGTACTGATGAAACCAGTAATACTAAAGAGGACACTTGCAGTAGCCTGAGTGGCTCCCTTCTTGGCAATTTGGTGAGCAAAACCATAAGCTCCATCATGTCTTCATAAAATGCTTCACATTGTGCTTTAATGTTGGATGGAAAATGTTTTTAATGATGGAAAATGTTTTCTTCTGAAATTTCTGCAAATACTTGATGCAGTTTTGTCATTTCAGCAAGATGATGATGATGAAGCCTCCGAGTCTCCAAAAACCCGTGCATCAGCTGTGCGAATGCGGCGCCGTCAGGCAGCTATGCCTGTTCATCAGTCATCTGCACCACATCTTTGTGGTGGGTGTGGAATCATTCAAAACTTGGAGTGTGTTGTACGAAAATTATTAAAAAATCTTGAGAATCAGAACAGCTTTATGATGTTTAAATTTTAATTTGAAATGAACTTACTACATAGTTTTCTCATTTAATCAAGGAACAATTTAGTCTGCCACAGATAACATGACTGATGATGATTGGTAGTGCACAGATAACCTAACTGATGGTGATTGGTAGTGCACAGATAACATAACTGATGGTGATTGGTAGTGCACAAAACATTATTGTTGGTGATTGGTATTTGCACAGCAACCCATGACGACTGGTGTGATGACACAACCAGCGGAGATGCATGTGATGGGTGCATCATGCAGCCCTTCAGAGTTGTGGAGCCAGACTCGTCCTCTCTCTACAGTTCCATTTCTGCTGGCAAGGTACATGCACCTCACTTACTCTCTAGCAGGCTAAAAGTTTTTAGCCATTACTTGTTAATTTATTCATATATCATTATATGTTATATTACATATATCATTACATATCATTACAATGTAATGATATATATCGCTGACATATATATTTTTTCATATATCTCTGCTGGCAAGGTACACACTCTCCAGCAGACTAAAGTTTTTAGCCATTACTTGTTAATTTATTCATATATCATTACATGTTATATTACATGTATATCATTACATATCATTACAATGTAACGATATATATCGCTGACATATATATTTATTCATATATCTCTGCTGGCAAGGTACACACACCACTTACTCTCTGGCAGACCAAAGTTTTTGGCCATTACTTGTCAATGCAGAAAACCTTGATTGGAAGATATTTTGAGCATTACGTGTAGGGACTTTGTATAAATAATATAATAATTTTGCAAACAAAGTGGTATCCGTAAAAAAATACACATCAATAAATGAAAAATATATTTTTCTCATTCAATTGGCCAATTTTTGTGACCCTTTAAGACGAATTTGTCAACATATTTATAATATTATCTTTTCCCGTGTTCTGAGACTGATTTGGCGGGGAAGGTTGAAGCGTTTTTATTAAGTTTAAGTTGTTATTGATTTAAGCTTCAATGGCAATTATTCTGCGTGCAGGTGAGCAAGAGCACAAGTGGTACATTCCATGAAGCCAACCAGTCTCTGCTGTCGGATCACCACAGCCCCTGGCACGACAGTTCAAGCTTAAGCTGCTCTGCTGCATACGTGCCTGCCACAACCTTTTCATCTGACTATACTCAGCTCCCCAGCTCCTCTCTACCACAGTCTTCGTCCCCCATATTGTCCGCCTCTCCTCCCCCACCACCTGACTCTTCTCCTCCTCCCTCGCCCACCTCCTCCGAAGCAAGTCATCAAAAGTTTCGCCCTATCAACGTCAATGAGGATCAGTCTGACTCTGGCTTATGTGAGGAAAATATATGCTTTCCAAGACTTTATTTGAGCCATCATCTTGTTAGCAGATTAGTCAATGTTCATCACTATCGCCAAAACGCTAACTGCACTGAAAGAAAACATAGGAGTTTGTCCTAGTTTTCCTCCTATTATCTAGAACTTCACTAATTAATTGCTTTAACGTGATTGTATCTATGTTTCATATCTTGGATCATTTCCAGGTACTGGCCTGGGAGCAGAACCAGATCTAGTTGCCAGCACGAAAACACGCAGCTCCTCTTTTGACACTGGAGATGAACACAGAACTCATGCTGAGGAACAACCTTTAGTTGTGCCAGCACACAACCTAGAGCTCTTAAATCTTTGTGACACCAAACAAGGCTTGTTCTGCAGTGGCCAAACAAATAACCGTCAATTTGTCGGTCGTACTGGCTTCTGTGGCATCCCTTTCAGTTCGCAGTCGCTGCCAGCGTCGTCACAGGCCCCCAGACCGACCCTGCACCCGCTGTCGCTGGCATCCCGACAGCACAAGTCGCACCCCGCGCTGCTACACATTGCGCTTCTTGATCCCCTTGCTCCAAATCGAAAATTGCCGAGCCTTGGAGGTGTTCCATTGACTGCTGGAGATGAAACTTCTACACCAGATGGTTGTATGTCTTCCGATTCTTTTGATGGAAAATGTCACCTTAAAGATCTCACTAGTAATGCAACAGACGACCAAAGCCAACTAGAATTATGTGGATCTTTGCTGGATCATTTGAGCAACACCACAGGCAATATCTCCACCAAACGTGTGGAAGAGGACGAGGACCAGCTGCTTATGCCGCCTCCACCTCCTGTTGCACCACCTCGCATCAAACGCAAGAAAAAGAAACTTTCTAGCATAGAAAAAGAGGTATTTGCTTCACAACTTTATTTCTCAAAGATTTTTACGTGGATTGCAATCTAATGCAATTTATTGTTGCAGCCTGAGTTGTTCAGTATCTTGTGTCACCCTTTGGCCACTGATGGTATTTAGACAATAATTTGCTGAAATACTTGTATGAATTTCAGCGTTCAGTTATTGTTAAATAATTTGCTTACGTTCTCTTCTTTTGTCTTTGGTGCTCGCCATGGCAAATGCTTGGAAGAAATGTAATGTGTATATGTTTAATTTGCACATGTTCCTCGTAGTATGAATAATAATTTGTATTTATTTTAATTTGTCCTAATTTACTGGCTTTATTTCAAATTATTATTCTTTTAACTAATAGTCTTTTGTTGATCAAAAATATAAAAGCTCTAGGACCGAGTTCAGCACTTTGGTGTCCACTTTTATCACCTCATTGTATTTGTTTACCTGCATTCCTTGGCATACCTCGCTGCACTCCTAAAGTTGTTGCAATGAAGGAAAATAATTAAAATTCATATTTTATTTTCTAACGCAGTGGCGAAGAACATTTCTTGACTTTAAATTTAGGATATTAATGCATAGTACTGCAAGGAATTCACGTGGACTTGAAATATGTAAAAAATTAATGCATATGACCACAACAAGTTCAATCAATCGTGCTTGCAAATTGATTTTGATGCAAATTTTATATTTAGCACTAACGATTAAAGTATATGATTCATATTTAGCTCTTAGTTTCCAGATTTGAACGAACAGCCAGCAAACGAAATATAAAAAGTGTACATTTAAAATTAACAATTTGAGCTTGTTAGCGGAGTATAATGTTTGAATAATGTGCATGACCAGTAATGACACGAGCTTAACCGTCTTGTTTGTGTTTCACGTTGTGATCCTGTGTGCAATTATCAGCAGTTGACTGAAGCACCAAAGATTGCTGCGAGTGTTGCTCCCCAGTCAGTCAATGGCACTGCCCGCCCTCTGTCGTGTACTGCTGTGCCTCCATCTGTAAATACCAGCTTGCTGCCCATCTCTGTCAGCACAAATATCCCGCACATCTCTGTTAGCTCTGAATCCTCCGACATTTTAGTTGACATTAAAAAGTCCAAATCTGAGCATCGAGTCCACGCTGATGTTGCCCTCCATGTCATCAACGACTGCAACTCTCCAACAGAGACAAGAGTTAGTTCAGCGTACATGACAGGAGTTCATGATCTCCTTGCGAATCCTGATGAACGCTGGATCAGAGGTGAGGAACATCTTTCTGGGGACGGTGAAAGTTCAATTTTTACAGAAGAAAACTCGTATCGGTCATCCTACATCACAACTTCTCTACCTGAGAATCAAGAAGGAAGCACTGAATGCTCTACTGACCGCAACATTCCACAAAGTTCTTTACCTGACGCCCCTGCCACTGATCTCACATTAATATCTGACACAACTAACTCTCAAAACACTATTCATGTTCCTTCCATCATGACAACGTTACCTTCTCCTCCCGTGACGCCTGTGTCTACGAACCGTTCGCTGCAGTCACGCCTGTCCAGCATAGCTAAGCGCCCCAGCAAGTTACTAAGAACTAAGCCTATTGTTCCCTCGTGGCTGAGTCATCCGATGCACTCAGCTGGCTATTCCCATAACAACAACCCCCCCACGTCGGCCGACTCTTCTGTTGATGCCATCAGCATCGGGCGGCGATCGCTCGACATCAGGGCTGCAATAAGAGGCAAATTTCTCGTCAAGGTAAATTAAAGCGCCATGTTGCCGTGCCAGCAAAACTGTTCTTGTTCGACGGAAACATAGAATGAAGACATGAAATATTTATTAAAGAACACAAAGTTATTATTTCTTGTTGCTACTTTTATTTACATTTCTTCTAGTTAAGTAAACTTGACATCATCCGCTTTATGTTGTTTCACTTATTTCAGCTTTGTGGAATTATTTGCTATATCATAATTTTGTTGTGTCTTATCCTCAGCTTCTGTTCATTTTTAAATTATTTTTTTATGACTCAAATTTGCGTATCCCTCAACCTATAAAAATCTCATATTTGTATGGATTTTTGTGCAATGTTTGTCAGCACGGAATGATTTCGCGTTGCTTCAGCACGTTTAAGGATTATTGATATTCCCACGCCATTCTTTTAAACTTCTGTGCAATAAGACACAAATCTCTAGTTATGCGTGAGTGTTACCAGCTTATTGTACTGATGATTGTCCATTAATTAATTTATTGTTGTTTCAGGACTCGGGACGGTCGTCGCCGTCTGGGTCACCGGACGAGAACGCGTGCACCCACACCTCGTCCCACTCCAGCCACCGCACCGGTGAGCATATGCACTTCCCTTGCCTGCTTTCCAATAACTTGTAGTACGGGCAGACTAATAATTATGTTCCATTGTTTTAGTTACATTTTATTTCTTTACTGCATATTAATTTTTTGGTTCTTTATTTTTAACTTACAAATATGTTTTGAGATATTATTGGATTCTTGCTCACACGAGTGTTGTTACTTAAGCACGGTTAAATCATCTGTTAGCTGTTCAGAAGACGTATCATCTGAGTTGGTATTAGTATTATTATTATTATTATTAGTAGTAGTAGTATTATTAGTACTGTTGCGGGAGAGCTATCAACATATACAGGCTATACAGGCTCATCAGCATATATCTCCAACGGGATAGTGAGAAGACGAGACTAACTCAAAACAGTTGACAGCCAGGCCATGGAGTTATATTTGAAAACCATAAGAACCAGATCATAAAAAATCTAACGTTATGCCAATACAATGCCGACTATAAATGAAGTTAAACCGAAATAAAAACTGTAGCACGAGACGTATACAAAATTTGGGATTTCTTCTAAGCTGCAAGTTTCGACACCACTTCCTGCTGACAAATCTGCTCAAATCTTCCAAAAATGAGATGATTATCTCCTCTCTAACCAGAAGTCCCTCCGTCACCGATGAGTATGGAGCATCTTCTTGGCACACTAGTTTCTTTTCTTCACTGAATTCCTTCGATTCAGTGACAGCTCGCTGACGATTAGATTCCATGCGAACCATAAAGAGATAAATGGAATCAGATGCCCACTATGGATGGAATCAGATGCCCACGTCCACCCGCCACTCAAAAATGAGGCCAAGACATATTTCAGCAGAAATTAAAGCAACACCAACTAGTGTGCAACGAGATGGGAAGCAACTCTTGATAGTCTGAGCCTTAGGTACAAATAACTAATTAAAAATTACGGCACGCAATTCAATGGCCACTTCAAAACATGATCAGTAAAAGAAAGCCTAAAGCGAAGGCAGCCCGCTTCGCTCGTTACCAGCTGAACCCTGGGCAAACAAATGAAGCCTGAGTTGCGCAGCTACAGTACCTATGCCAGTTAGTTAAGAGTTCTTACTCCGGCTGTCTATCACTGACTGCTTTTCACGCTAACTTAACCAATCACAGACGAGATATCGTACATTACTTGTACTTGAACAGCAACGTGTAGGGACTCCAGTAAGTTTTGATAACATGGCCTCAGGATGTCAAGTAGGTAGGAAAGGTTAAAGGTCTTAAATTAGTAATCATTTTGTGCCGCTCTTTTTAATTCTGCTCGTCTGCGGATTTGACTTTTTGAAGATTTTTATAGAATTATATGCGTCTTATTTTCACTACTCATTTATCTTGCAGAAAAGAAGAAGAAGAAAGATAGCATCAGCCCGCTTTCAGATTCAGACCAGGTGAGTTGGTTGATGAGGTTCAGATATTTCACTTACAAGAGCATTTCCTGTGATTAATGTTGTACATCCAATGATAATAAATTGGCTCGTTTGTCCGTAATGTTGTTTGTAACTCACAATCAGCCAGTTAGAAATGAAAACTTGAAAATTTCGACCTAAATATCTAATGAATGTCATATATTTGCCTGGCTCCTTTATGTAGGTCTTTCTAACCACGTTTTTGTTCGTCCCATTGGACGTAGCGTTGCCAGCATCTTTGATCTTAAACACACCGCACAGCTCGCCACAAAGCTATCGGATGTAAATAGAACTTGTGGAAGAAATTAGTTCACATGAAGCTTTATCAAATTACAAACAATTTCTTATCAAATTTTTGTTTCCTGCCTTTTTTCAGGAAATTTTATCCCAAGTCCCTCTAGTGGACTTGGACACCGGGATTCGTACTAATCTAAACCAAGCCGTCTCCATGAACTCCAATCCCGTCAACCCTCTGAGCCTGCAGATAATGCGACTCACGGACAGGTAGCCGAAATTATGACTATTCCAACTTACTTGAAATATTCTTGAATTTATTTATTTACTTACTTGAATACTTCCTTGAAGGTTTTTTTTTCATTTGGCTTCTTCAATTTCCTTGACGTTGTATGTGTTTTGCCACCAGGCGGTTGGGTAATATGCTTAAGTTGTATTGTTTTTATGTGAGTAGACTTCATCAATGCATGATTGTAATGTGTGTTCAGGCCCGGGGAAGGCGACCACTCCGACGACACGAGCAGCATAGCGAGCAGCGGCCGCGACAGCGACACAGACTCCATACAGCAGCTCTCACACGCCCTCTCTAAGACCACGTCAGTAACTATTTACTTTCGTTCTCTGTTTCAATGAATAATTGTGGTGATTTAGAGCAAGATCACTGGTAAAGTGAGTCGCATTCTATGAAACACATGGTTAATCTATAAAATATATAATTTGTTAATTAGTGATATTGTCGTGGTAGTGTTCATCCTTCGCAGCTCTAAATATTGTATAGGCAGGAATAAGACTATAACAAGTGAACAATTTTATCTTTATGTGTTGTAAAGGGTAGAATAATACACGATCATTGACGAAGTTTATTGTTGTTTCAATTAAAATTTATTGACTTCATGGCACGGGTGTTGCGTTATTTATGTATAAATAATATTTAAAAGCGAGCGTATGGCTGCTTGACATTGCCAAATAATAAACTGCGCTGGCATGACGTCTTTAAATAGCTATTAATTTAATGGTGCACTTCTCGGAATAGCTTATTCATTGGACATAGGCGTCTTAAAGTAACTAGCAATTTATTGGCGCAGATGATACCTACTATTTCTTGAAATAGATAATAATTTTATAGCGCACACAAAGCATCTAAAACCACTATTTATTTTTCATGGTGTTTTGAAACTACAATTTATATCATCGAACTTATAAGTAACGTGCCCTCGAAGTTCGGTTGATCCTGACGCCGCAACAATTGCTTTGTATAATAATAATAATAGCAACCAAATGTTGCAGCGGTCGCATGAAGAAGCTGCTGGAGATAATATAATAATAATAATATTTCATATTACCAATAATAATAATATCTCATGTTAATATGATAATAATAATAGCAAATAAATGTTGCAGCGGTCGCATGAAGAAGCTGCTGGAGAAGCGCGTCACGCCCGCCATGCGCAAGGCCGCCAAGACCATCAAATCGCGCTCCGATGACAAGGATGTCTTCGCTGATGACGCGCCCACGCAGCGCACAGGAACGTACGTCAAGGTGGGACCTCAACGTGTTAAGTAATATTACAGGGTGGCTGATATCATAGTAACATTTTCCTTTATAGCATTGATGATGCAGTTTTGATGTAGGTTATTTGTATTACAGGAACATTGTGCTTTATATCATTGATGATTCAGTTTTGAAATAGGTTATTTATATTATAGAAACATTGTCCTTTATACCATTGATGAAGCAGTTTTTTTATTGGTTATTTGGATTATAGAAAAATTTCGCTTTATATCATTAACGACTCAGTTTTGCTAGGTAAATCGTATGGACCGGGTTCTTTATTTTGCTTTCTCCCTCAGATCAAAACAGCTCATGGTCACAAGGGTCCTCACGAGTGGGACGATCTCATGTATGTTCAGGAGATCACAGGTGAGTCTCACACGATAATGTATCTGATTCCTGAAAATTTATTTCCTAAACTTCCTCAGTTCTCGACTGTGCTTGGATCTCACTCGAAGATTTTGTACCAATCTCTCTGAATTGTTCTATTCATCCACCTTTTCTGTTAGTCAATAGTTATGAAATTCGATCTCAATTGTATTTTAGTGAACCTAAAGATTTTTAGCTTCAAAGGTTTCCTCATTAATTTGAATTTAAATTTGCATCTTCTTTCGTTTTTAGCCTGCTTTCATAGCTCTGATTCTATCCCATCTTGTATATTAGTTGGCGTGCCTGCTTGTCTCGTGTAATGTTCGTGCTTGTCACATTTACTGTTCTTTCACTGCCTTGCTTTCTGCCAATTACATTATTATTGCTTTTGTGTAGGTATCGCGTTACCGTTGTTTGGTACGGGCCCATTTTCATGCAAAAGCAATGTTATAACTTGCAGGTGAGCACCAGGGGCCCATCTGGTGCGCCAAATTCAGTTTGTGCGGACGGCTGCTCGCCACAGCTGGCCAGGATCAGTTGCTGCGAGTCTGGGTCATCAAGCAAGCTTATAGCTTCTTCCTCGACATCCGCAGCAAATACAACCCGGACCTCAAGGTACGTAATGATCAACATTATGTCGCTGCCTGCACAGTTAATCAGCAAACAGAATTTTTTATTTGTTAGGTAGCTGATTAGGCTATCGTTAGACATTTGCTTTTTCTGGCGCAGTACGAGCCTATTATCAAATAGTGTGCCTTTAAACCGTTCGTGTATGTATTCGAACTTGATTAATAAACTAATCTTATTCGGTATCAGGCTGCTTGCTCGGAATCTCCGAGTCCATGTCGCTCAAAAGACAGTTGTAAATAAATATTTATCTTACTTGACTTTATTTTATTTTCATTTGAGTCTCCTCCGTCCATGATAAGGCGAACCATCAACGACATCTATATGCTCCATTAACGACTTTATATGCGCCATTAACCTACCAATAACCTTTTCTAATCGCGTATAATTTTTTATTTTTACAACTAATCAAAATTAACTGTTTGTTCGCCAAAATTTTTCATTAGTGTTCCATGAGGAATTTACCTTCCGTGCGTATTTCCGAATCAATAAGCCTATATTACAATTTCTAAGCAATTCCTTGGCTGCGGGAAATCTTACGTTACTCGTTGGCATTGGCAGAAATGAAGCTTTAGTTGAAATTACCGTCTATAAAAAGTTTTCATCTCTTTAAATATAGAATTGTCCTCGCTGCACCGTAGGTGTCACCGACGCCGTCTGAGGAGAGCCTAAGTTCATCTGGCCTGGAAGGAGGACTTGCAGATGATCCCGGCCACCTGGACCCGGCCGACAGCGGCCATTCGCCTTTCATGCCGCGCCCCTTTTGTGTCTACCAAGGGCACTCTGCTGACCTCCTCGATATTGCATGGTCAAAGGTTCGCTCTCAGAAATTAATACGAACGGTTCTCTCTTTTCTTGTGCATTGTTAGGCTTTAATTCATCAAGGTTAATTCTTTTATATAACAAATTGTGTTTATAATTGCAAACGCCAATAATCGAGCCAATTAATTTTGAAAAATTAATTATCACAATATAAGAACGGTGCAGTATTTCGAATGGTATTTAATAATATGAGCATTGTTGGAACAAATCAGGATATCTTAAACTATCTTGGACAACTCATTGCTAAAGCAGGTTCATATTTTTATCGCAACAAGTGTCCGTAATTACCGTCAGTAAAAATTAATTTTCTATTATTTATCAATGCAACAATCACGGCCGTGTGCAATTTCGGGCCTGCCAGTTTACTCTTGGCAAAATTAGCTATGCGATGAGAGACCTCCTTCATGTACAGAATTTATTATGCAATTCGTTACTTCTCCAGAATTACTTCTTGCTCACCTCATCCATGGACAAGACGGTGCGGCTGTGGCACATCAGCCGCAAGGAATGTCTGTGCATCTTCCAGCACGTCGACTTCGTCACTGCCATAGCCTTCCATCCCAAGGTGAACTATTCCGTTTGACACCCTTTCCCAGTCCTGAATTTTCAAAACTTCAAATTATTCATTAGTTTGAATACAAATAAAATAATGAAAGCCTGCATTTTGTGATAAGGGTTTCATTGATAATTCTTTTAAGTTGATATTTTATATGCTTATATCCAAGACGATTCATTGATAATTTTATTTATTAAGTTGATATTTTTCACCCCCAGGACGATCGGTACTTCATCTCTGGGTCTCTAGACGGCAAGTTGCGCCTCTGGAGCATCCCTGAGAAGCGTGTCGTTCTCTGGACCGAGGTCGAGGGAGCCTTTATAACTGCCGCTAATTTCTGCCAGGTAACTCTATGACTATGCATCAAATACTCTTTCTATGCATCTATTTTGATGTGTATTAATAGAGTTCTATTATTCAACTTCTTTGAAGATTTGTTTTTTGCAAATGTTTTGCATCTTTTATACCTTATTAGATGTAATGAATACGATTAACAGTCTCAGTGTTATGTCGTCAGCCATATGCTGTCTATTTAAATGTCCCTAACGTACTCGTAAATGATGACCTTTATTTCATGTAAGCAAATAAGAACAAATGTGTGTTAATTATGTGCAGAATGGAGCGTACACTGTAGTAGGGACGTACGACGGACGCTGTCTCTTCTACACGACCAACCAACTCAAATACAACACGCAGTTCAACGTGCGCTCCGCTCGTGGCAAGAACCCAAGAGGGCGCAAGATCACGGGCATTGAGCCTCTACCTGGCGAAAATAAAGTGCGTTTTTACCTTTATGTTAATGTCTAGAATCGCTCTTGCGTGAATATAAAAAATTTGAGCGGTTTTACCTAGCAATTTTCTCATGTACCTCCTGATCTTACGATTCTCTCTCTCTCTCAACCATAAAACGGTATTCTATGACACCAAATTTAAATGAATGTGTGTTACCTCGTAAACTTTTCTTATATTAGATCTCTCTTCATTTCTCGTTCCCATCACTCTTGAACGTATCAAGAGGTTACTCTAACAATTTCTTTCTACTGCATTAAAGTTTCATTCATAAGCATTAAACTGGCTTTATTAATGAAGATGCCTTCGTTATTTACTTCAGATTCTGGTGACGAGTAACGACAGTCGCATTCGCCTGTACGGTCTCGACGAGCACAGCGAGCACTGCAAGTACCGCGGCTTCAACAACCCCAGCAGCCAAATTCGTGCGAGCTTCAGTCACGACGGCAAGTACATCGTGGCGGGCAGCGAGAATCCCTGCATCTACCTCTGGAAAACCCACCACGACTACGGCAAGTTTAATGCCACCGCCAGACGTGATCGCAACGCTTACTGGGAGGGTGTCAAGGGTGAGCTACGCAATACTTCCATGTGTCTTGTTTTAATTGCGTTGTGAGTGTTTTCTACTTCAGCCCTATCATTTTCCCTTTAAGCCCCATTTAGCATCTCAATGAAATGCTCTGTGCCATTCTCGTTAACGGTCTACAAGCATTTTGTCTGTAAATAATTGTAAACATTCTCACCAAATTACATGCCTGGAGATAATCAATGCATTCTCCAGCACACCATGCCATGGTGACGTGCGCCCTCTTCTCACCGCATCCTGAGCTCGTATTCAGCTTCATCGAACTGCAGGAGCAGCGAGCGGCCTGCGAAGCGACGCCGGACTCTGCGAGGACTGACAAGCAGCACAAACACGATAGCCTCGGCCACAATAAGGGGTGGGTAAACTATGGTACATCAGCACCTGTACACTGTGTCTGGTGTGTATATTTACTCAAGGTGGTGCTTAAAACTTCATGGGTTGGGTAGACTGTGGTACACGGACACTTCGAGGGGGTTGTACACTTACTCGAACTAATACCTAACTTGTTGAAGTGCTTGTACAATTAGTCTTTCCAGGTCACATCACGCTTTCCGGTAGGTTGTTGAAGTTGGGTGTCAAGCGCTCTTCTCACTACAGTGGTAGATATTAAGAGATTGAGTTTATTTCAGAGCTCTTATCTTCAGTTTAGGAAAATTTAATAGTTATTAGATTTTTTATTTACCGCCTAGTGATTCTACGTTAACATTTTCGAATGAAAAGTTTATTCACTGTGTAAATTATAATTTGTTCTTAAATCCTCGTCATACTTGCCAGGTACATGCTTGTGTCGGCGGACTTCCACGGCTGCATCCGAGTTTTTCTGAAGAAGGAGAAGCCCAAGCACTCGTCCCTGCCAGCCTCTGCGCTCACCTGACCCGACGCGGCTGCCAGAGAGTTCCACGACAGGCCGACCTCGAGCCCGCTGGTCGTGGCAGGCACTCGTAATGTCAATTTATTACCTGTCCTTCTTGAAATTTAACGTCCTCACGTACGTTCAATTTTGCGTAAGCCCAAAGTTATGTTGAACTTGCTGGGGGTGACAAAATTGCATCATTGTGTTGCTACTGTAGCCCACTGTGGTGTAGCATAAAATTTAGCTTTATGTTCACCCAAATGTATTGTCGATATCTTTATATTTTGGCAGATTAATTAGATGGTGAGTTATCCTTAACTCTGGTTGAGCAGCACGTTGATTTCACCTATACGCGATTTTATTCAACAGATTACCTGGTTTAGTTAGAGGGGTGGTACTAAGTATAAGCAATATTGCTCATAATCAATAATAAGTGTGAGTGCTAATGTCTTCAATATTAACTTTAGTTCTTGACGGTTCTACTAGTCTTCTCGTAAGTGCCTTAGCCTGCCTCGTATATCCGTATGCTGGCGCTTTGGATGGACCACTCTAACGATAATAGGCTTGTACTGTAGTGAAGATAACTCCAACGATAATATAATGAGCTTACGGATGAAGTAGGTCGTTTTCTATGTCGCAGAGGCAGAGTTTTGTGTTGAAACGAGTTATCCAGGAATATCGGATTCGCTTGTTCTATGTCTTGAATGTAAAGTTTCACTAATTGAATCCAGAAAGATATAATTGCTAGAAACTTTCCTCTTGAAAGCGGTGATGTTCGTCTCAGAAAGAAGATTTCAAATAAAGCACAAAATTTTTAGCGCTATTTTTTTAAAAATGTGTGTACATAAATTTTTCTATTAGTAATTTGAAATGCCATTAAAAGTGAAGGTTTTTACTAGTCAATACGGCGTATTTATTAGCATAGCATGATGTCGTCACAATAATTTCCTAATGTTTTATTTTCTAGACTCTTGAAATCTGTTTCTCGCTTATCTCGTTTATCATATATTTATGTGGCAATAGATAAACACTCATAAGGGTTTGCAAATCAGACTATTCTAAGAAAATTTAATAATAGATGTATTGAATCGTGAACTTGTTATAGAATGAGGAGAATTCAGCTGCGTGAATGATGAATTTCATTATCCTGCTTGCATTCGACCAAGCTGCATTTGTTGGATACGTGCTGAGGTTTCTTGATACGAGAAATAATTACTGACAAATTAAGTTATTGCTGATGTATTTTATGTGAAGGTGATTAGTTTTTACGTCAATTTACAGCACACACGGGAGCTCTTCTTTGTATTACGAGACGTGCGAGTGTGAATTACCTTCATATTATATTCTGTTGGTCACAATTAAGTTCTGACGTTATCTCACTGTTGCTTTAGAACTACTATGCGATGGTCCGTGAAAGCTTTAGTTAAGCTGCATTTTGTTCTATTTTTCTTATTTACTTTTCCAGTCTGTTTTTGGCTTACGAATATGGCAAAAAAATCCTTGATTATGATCCTAAAAGCATTTTTCTGTGAACGATATATTTTTTCACCACGATGTCGAGTACTCTAATTATAGTTTATATCATAATCTTTCTTATTAATTCGCAAAAAATATTGGGCTTTGCGTCGTGTCCTCATTAAGTTCTTATAGTAAATTTTTGTCAATTTACATCTTATTCAGGATAAGTTGAAAAAAAAATTTGGGATACCCTTCCTGTATTTTCAAGACTAGCCCCGCTGCTTCTTGAACTTTTTCACGTTTATTCCTGCTGCAGCTTATAAGTTTCTTCACGACCATCGTTGCTGCTGGTTTTAAATTTTTATAGACTGCACTTTCTGCTGATGGCCTAAATAGATCTCTACGACTCTCCTTGCTGCTGTTCATATGTTCCGCTCCAATCTCTGCACACTGTTGCCTCGAGTCTTGCTCCTGTTTTTGACGAATGGAAAGTTCTGGTTCTTCCTAAAATTAAAATTTCGTAGCTTTTACCAGTTTCAGTTATTTTGGAGATGTGCTCGTTCGTCGTTTTCTTGTATTGATTCCATATTTTCATGTCGTATTTGTGTGCGAAATGCATCTCTTCCGGGACGCCAGTTGCCCCTCAAAAACTTCTGTTAGCCGTGAGTAATTTCACCGCGTATTTACCAATCGCCTGAATGCCAGAGAATCTGCTTGATCAAATTTCTCCTTGCTTTAAATAATTTACGTGGACGTTGTTATTGTTTGAAAAAACTAATTTCCTTTCATTTGCTTCTGATTAAAAATCAAGTCCTCTCAGGAAAACCCTTGTTTCTTTCTCGTATCAGATGTTGATCGTTTGCTTTCGTCATTCCATTTAGTAATGAAAAGCCTGCGACTCTGGTGACACTCCCGCAATAGTAAAATGTATTTAACACGGACAAAAGCTTTTGTTTTGTTTTTAACGCGCAACATCACGTTCATTGGTTGAACTAAATTCCTCATATACTTTTGGAAATTTGAACTCTCGACTTGAGTGAGTCTTCCGTAGTTCGCAGTTTTCGTCAATTTTTTTACGACAATTAAGTAAGGCAAGACCTTATTTTGGGTGCATATATTTTTCCATGTTATAAACCTAAAAGTTCAACCTAATATTTTTCAAATCTACATGACGGTGTCTGTAATTAACTTCGTTTTACCTCGTGTCAAACATTGAATAAATTTGAGGTTCGTAGCGTTTTCTTTTGCATCCTCGAATTTTAGGTCGAGAAAAGACTTGGACATTAGACAATTTCAGGACTTCATTCCGCAATGCATTTATTTGACTTCTGCAATTCCCCGTATATGGGAATTTGCAAATTATTTGCAATGCCCCGTAAATTGGAATTTCTTTATAATGCTAAAATATTACTCAAGTTTGTGTTAGAAAATGTTTCGACAAAAGTTTTTACTTGCTTGAAGCTCAAGGTCGAAATAGAGAATACATTGATTGCTACACCGATCATGCTAGATCAGGAATGCTCGTGTACGAAAGAGTCCCCCTGAATATTCAATATAAATGTAATTTCTTCTCATACGTCAATGACCAATTTATTTACCTAGATCATATCACGTAAACAGAAGAGTGATCCTTTAACGACTTCATAGTAAACTAAGAGATCGAATTCATCTCACGATACGTCAGACAGATGAGGGTATGAAAGAGCTGGTATATAAAGAATACTGCGGCGAGAGTTGCGCTAATCAATCTAGTGTGAAGTGGCGAGATGCACCAGCCATGAGCTCCAATTGACGCTCCTTGAGACGCACTCTTCCTCGTCTCAAGATTCAGATCTTGTTAGTCGCAGGTCAGACGCCATGCAGGGTGGTGGTGCGACTCATTGCGACCGTGCCTTTGTTCGTTGGTTAGCATGAGCAAATCTCTTAACAAGATGATTCGCGTTGAATCAACATTTCATGATATTACACGCTTCTTCCAGCAAAGTATCATCAAAAATATTCTCTCACTGTAATTTATGTGCAAAAATGTGTGCATTTACTCAGATTAGCCAGGTCTACTTTATTGAAATGCATTTCGTACAGTTTTGAAGATGAAAATTAAAATAGCATCTAAAACAAATTCGTTGCATAAACTTTTATAAATTCGAATGTGATTGTACATTTTCAATGACATTCTTATACGCTGACTTACAAAGTTTCAAGCTGTGCACGCAATAAATGTCAAGTTAGGTTGCAAATTGCATTTCAATTGGCCGATGATGTTTGCTCGTTTGGTTGAATTGATTATTTATTTTTTATTATGGCTCAATTATCTTCTTAAATTTCGTATTCTATTATGTAAATAGATTTATATTTTTTTTTGTTTTTTTTTCGTGGCTAAATATTCTGAACATAAAATTTTCCCGTAACTAGTACATAGTTGGATTACCTACAGCCGCTGTAGATTTGAGTGTAACAAGTGCCTCGTCTGACCGTTTGACGAGACAACAGCTCATTAGCTTCGATTTCGGTTAGTTGTTAGGGTTGTTACAGAATTAGCTGGTCGTTTTTAATCTTGAAATGAGGGGTTTTGTGACGTTCTGGGAATCGCGCTCACTGACGAATTACGAAATACGTTGGTTTTGGTGAAAGATCGATTAAAAAACTGTCCCCAATTCAAAGATCCAGTCTGCGAAGCCTGTTGTTTTTAATTATACTACAAAAATAATGCCGTGTACTGCAGGATGTTGCAATGAACGCAGTGTTTGGGCTCTCGGTTATGCCAGAATTAGCTTGGTGATAGTGACCGATCACCGAAAAGTATTACAACTATTGCGGTCTAACTCGACGTTGTTATTGTAGTAGAAGTGATCAGTCAAAATCACAAAAAATTCGTTCAATTTTGTTTATAAAACAACACTTATAATTAAAATTACCTGTTCCAGAATTAGAGCATATATCAACTTTAAAAACACACTTCTTTCTTCTAATAAAGACGAAGCCCTGCCCACGCAATGCGAGGGTGGCTGGCTTCAGTGCCGCTAATCGCGTTGCTGTTTTCCTGTATATGGAAGTGTGCGGATAGCAGCACGGCTGCCATCGTCTGCTACAACGGAGGCCAGTGCGTCTTCAATCAGTGTGTGTGCCCTCCTGGTTATCATGGCCGGCATTGTCAATATGGTCAGTATTTTTGGGTCTCGGAGGTAAACACGACGAAGTTTACAGAACGAATTTTTTATGAAGAACAAGAAATATGTTGGGCATCTTTGCACATGAAATCAGCTGGCTCGCACGTACATTTCGCATATGTCTGTTCGTAGCTGAAATGTGAAGCATAGTAGATGTTTGTGTTGTCTATTATGCGTTTAAACGAAATATTCCGATTCTCAAACGTAAGCTTCATAATTATGATAACTGCTTAATCTACAGTAGTACAATATGATTAATATATATGCATTGAATTTTATTTAACAAGAGAGTGTCAAGCAGTAAAGGTATTGTGCTCTATGATCAACATTAGGGAATTTACATAAGTTTAATTATATTACTTTAGATGTGAACGAGTGCGCTGAGAACAAAGGAGGGTGCGCGCATACCTGCCAAAACACGTTGGGTTCTTACCGCTGCTGTTGTGATGCCGGCTACCGGCTGGCCGAAGACGGACGATCTTGTGAAGGTAAAATATATTAGTAATCAACCTACAGTAATTGTATTCCAGAGCTTTAATTTGCAATTGCTGAAATGTATTTTATTGCTGAAATGTCTCTCGTCATTTCCGAACAGATATTGACGAATGCAGCAAGCACAACGGCGGCTGCTCCCACACATGCAGCAACACCGCCGGCTCCTACCAATGTTTCTGCCTCCGTGGCCATCTTCGCCTCGACAACTGGACCTGCGCCAGTGAGACTCAACTTTTTCCGCCATTTTTTAGTTATAGAAATTTTTAACACATTTCATTTTTCTTTTTTCGTCTACACAGGACCGACAAATGACCACTTTCATGACGGCTGCTCGATTGCCGCAGGACGTGTAAACTTCCCATATATAGACTCAAATTATCAAGTTTTTAAATTGATACTTAAATTTTGCCATTATTTACAGCAATTCAATACTATCATCGGAATTTCTTCGTCAGGTATCAACTTCACCGTGTCTTGTGAAAAATTTTCATGAGGCATTTGCATGTAAATCTACGTTGCATTAAGTTTGCATATCTCAAGCATTTTTAGCGAATTTTCTCATTTATGAAAAAAATGCACTATTGTGCTCGCCATGTCCGTCTATCCGTCCGTCCGTGACTTCACGTTTCCGTCCACGAAAAAATGCGCTCTCTGTCACTCACTGCATTGAGTACTGAGTTATATTTATTATTGCAGTAATCGCACGCTCAGCAACGTTGTTTCTGCTTTTTAAACGGCAATTTATTTATATATTGATACGCGTTTGAGATGTAAGTGAATTTTAAGGTAACTTTAGGATCAGCCACCACCAGCAATTACAACAATTGCTTGCGTTGGCGTTTAGCTTGGACAACTGTCAGTAATAATTTTGCGTTGATGGTAATGACATAAGAAAGTGTTTGATGTACCCCATTAATGTGCCCTTCTACAGGCAGCGATTATCTCACGGGATGCAGAATCGGCAACGGCGGTTGCCAACACGAGTGCCGACCGCGCCCCGACGGCCCGCAATGCTCCTGCAGGCCTGGGTGCGAGCTGCTCACTCCGCAATATCATTTGAACTGATTGTTTACTATAACTTCACATTATTTATCTTCCTTATTGATACATTTTACTCTTATGACTCCACACAGTTCGAATTTGTTACTAGTGTAGCGGGCGACCCCTGAAATTTCGAAACTAAACCCAATTTTAAACGTTTTTTAATAATCTTTATTTATATTCATGTTACTGCTCGTTTATCGTTCTGTCAACTACAGAAAATTTGAAACATTGCATTTTGAGCCTTACAAATGTCTCTAAAATGTGTCATATACAACAATTGGTTTTGCTTGGATCTCTATTTAATTTTAGTCCCTTTCAGTTACACCCTGACTGCTGACGGTCAGAGCTGCGAAGTGAAGGATCCGTGTGATGGAGCTGAGTGCAGTCATACGTGCGTGCCCAGAAACCGACAAGCTCTGTGTATTTGCCCCCGAGGCTTCACCCTCGCTGCTGACGACAAGACATGCGTCTGTCCTGACGATCTTATTCCGTCTGATGACGGAAAAACCTGTGTCTGTCCTGATGGATTCATCCGAAGTTTCGTGCACGGTAAAAAATGCCAATGTCCTGATGGGCTCGAACCTTCGCCCGAAGGAATGACGTGTGTCTGTCCACGAAACTTGATACGGCAGCCTGATGGACAGACCTGCGGATGTCCTTTTGGTTTCCGCAAATCTTCTAACAGCAGCGACTGCGTCTGTAAAGATGGTTTTATACAGTCACCAGACGGCAAAAGATGTCTCTGTCCTAAAGGTCTAGCTCTTTCTCTAGACGGTACAGCGTGTGAAGACTTGGACGAGTGTCGAACAACAAACAGCCCGTGCAGTCAACTCTGCATCAACACGCATGGTTCTTACGAGTGTTCCTGTTATCCTGGATACCGGCTGCGTCCTGACAAGACTACTTGTTACCGTGAGTGATCTATACTATTTTATTGTTGTCTTGTTGTCCTTTGCGATATTATTTCGGCTGGTGACGAAACAACGTGTGCCTGTTCTAGTGGATTTACTCGATATTTTGTACACGGAAATAAATGCCAGTTTCCTGATAGCCTCGAACCTCTGCTGGTAAATTATTGTGTGACGTGTACTCTGACAAGTGTGGTTGCTATTTGTAATGTTAGGTTTTATTTCGTGAGTTGAGCCTTTCGACTTTGCATGTGATCTTGGACTTCAGTGGCAATCGGAAGTCTGAATTTTCGGTCGAGATGAAATTGTCCTAGAAATTGTCTGGTGGTTCCAGTAGAAATAAATAGCAGCTAATGTATTATAGGTTCAGTAATACATGAATTTCTTGCATATTTCAGGTGAAGTTTTTACTGCTATTTATTTTTGTCTTCGGTCTTTTTCCCCTTTAAAATAAAAATTTAATTTCCTCGCAAGTTAATGTTGTTGATGTAGAAACCGTTAGTACAGCTAAGCATGAAGGGTGTAAGTAATGCAGATGATATTGAGAAAGCCGATCAAACTGATCTCTTTCACAATGGTTTTCCACCATGTAATCACTGAAGCCTCACCAACACATCATATCATCACCATGACCTCGCCAACAAATCACCGTGGTCTCGCTAACTGCACTATATCATCACCGTGGCCTCACCAGCACCACCATATCATCACCGTGGCTTCACCAGCACCACCATATCATCACCATTAACCTTGACCACTCCACCATCATCTGACACTATCACAGGTCCTGACAACTGGTGTGCTGGTGACAACGGTGGGTGCGAGCAGCTGTGTCAGCACACGCGGGGCGGCGCCCGCTGCTTCTGTCAGGCGGGCTACGCCCTCATGCCTGACAACAAAACCTGCAGTGTGAGTGTCAGAGCAGACGAGTGCTGACTCTACAATATTATTAGGATCAGATCGTGGAATCAGCTTTGATAGAATATTATTAGGATCTGATCATGGAATCAGCTTTAATAGTGGAATAATTTTCCGTGAGCAGATGCTTGCTTGATACTTGAAAAAATATTAAATGTTACGTTAGATAACATTAAGATGAACAGCTTACCATAAACGCGAATTGTGTTTTCCAAATATATTCAGGGGAGTTGGGTTGTTTCTCTGAGTGTTACTGATTATTTAAATCCCTATAAATGTATTCTAATTCTTTACTGAAAAACTTAATTTGACGTCTTTGCTGCGGTAGGACATCGATGAGTGCTCCCACGTACCGCGAGTGTGCCAGCAGGAATGCATCAACAGCGCAGGCAGCTACACCTGCTCCTGCGAGATAGGCTTCACCCTCAGCCTTGACAGATACTCGTGCATTGGTAAGTCTAGTTAAGGCGCCTTGACAGATACTCGTGCATTGGTGAGTCTAGTTGAGGCGCCTTGACAGATACTCATGCTTTGGTGAGTCTAGTTGAGGCTCCTTGACAGATACTGTACTCGTGCATTGGTAAGTCTAGTTGAGGCTCCTTGACAGATACTCGTGCATTGGTGGGTCTAGTTGAGGCTCCTTGACAGATACTCGTGCATTGGTGAGCCTTTCAAGGTATCAGTTTCAACGTATGTAAAGCGTATTTCTCTTAAATCCTGTTTGGTGAAAGGATAATTAACCAAGTTTTGCTT
Organism: Hyalella azteca; assembly: GCF_000764305.2. Classification (NCBI taxonomy): domain Eukaryota; kingdom Metazoa; phylum Arthropoda; class Malacostraca; order Amphipoda; family Hyalellidae; genus Hyalella; species Hyalella azteca. The sequence goes on along the minus strand of NW_025945905.1, from coordinate 419,678 downwards.
TTTACCATCAATCCTGCTACACTTATAATTTCTCCTATGAAGCTTAACCTGTTATGTTATTATATCGCACATTAGTATTTTTTTTAATTTATAATTTAACTTTAATTTAGTAATATTTTCTTAAATAATTATTTTCATTTATCATTTTATTGTAATTAATTTCTTCATTTTGATTTATTATTTTATTTCAATTTATTATTTTATATTATTTTTTTGGTGTAACACTGTCTTACTTATCAATTTCGTGCTTTAGACTACGACGACTACGATGACTACACCTCAGTGAGTAACCGCGGTGACCAGGACCTTCCCTACAGCCTGCGCGTTACTCACAGACGCACTCAGTTTGATGACACCACACCGTCCCATGACCAGAACGTGACCGTGCATCACACACGTGAGTTCAATTATTAACTTCACCTACAAATATACGGTGTTGCCATATTAGCCTCTTTTATCGAAAACCTGGGAGCATTGTAGGGATAAACCTTATATATAGCTTATTTTACTGTATAAACTTTTTTTGACTTGCAGAGGAAGAAGAACTGTGGGAGAGCGGCAGTGGGCAGCGTCCTGAAGGAAGACGTCGACGTCCCTCGCTGCGACGCAGTAAAGGACGCACGCGCGTCCCTGGTGACGTAGAACTTAACGTCCTCGACCAGGAGACGTTGACAAAACTTGAGCAAAATTTCCAACATATTCTCACCACTCGTGAGCAGGTCGACACGTCCATTGTCGTCACAGGTGAACGTTTGAGACATTTCCAGTGCAATGAAAAGTGCTTCAAGTCAATGGCGGAAAATACCCATAGATTTTCCAAACGCATGTCTGAAAGTATTGAAATAATTGAGCAGACGTGTCCACTTTTTCTTTAGCAACGACCAAAATTTCTCGTGAGATCTGAAATGGTAATTGAGAGCTACATATCAGCTTTGAATTTCAAAATATTATCTTCAGAACTTGTCCGTACATTTTTGTCTTGCAGAATGTAAGCCCGGGACACAAGAGGGCGAGTGTCCGGGCGAGTGCACCCCATCAGGTGTATGTCAGTGCCCTGCTGGGCTCATGGGGGCGCGGTGTGACGAGCGATGTCCCGCGGGTGTGTACGGGCCCTCGTGTAGCAAGGCGTGTGACTGCGACAACGGAGCGTCCTGTGATCGCGAGAGCGGCGCCTGCATCTGCCCGCCCGGGGTACAGGGGGACCGATGCCAGATTGGATGCCCAGCGGGTAGTGCTCTCATCGATCGCATTTAGGCTAATATTGAATATTTTCGTACTGATTTACAAGGGCATAGTTTCATACTGGTGTTTTATCATTTGTTAATGAATTAAATTTTGAAATATCCGAATGTATAGGATTTCAAAATCAACATATTACGTGAATAACAACTCCTCCAAAACCTTATACCAATTTTACTCATTGGTTGCGTTTTTATATATAAAAAAATGAATACAGCGAATTGCATGAGATTATTCACATGTAGAATGGAGCATCTTATATCACCAATTTAAACCGGTCATAATGCCACCTAAATCATGCACCACCAATGACAACTTTTCGATTATTTAATTGCCCAGGATTCTACGGGACCAACTGCACCAAGTCGTGCCCCAACGAGTGCCCAGGTAATCGGTGCAACCTGCACTACGGTTTCTGTGAGTGTCCTGCGGGACGGTATGGCATCAAGTGCGACCTCAAATGCCCGCCCATGTCCTACGGTCCCAACTGCCGGCTGCAGTGCGCCTGCTCCCCTCCCGGCACGGCTGAGTGCAACCCAATTGCAAGTGCAATAGTTTTAATAATAGCGATCACTTTATTTAATGTTAAGTACACGTAACAGCTGATTTCTCGTCTGGGGCTGGTGGGTTTAGCTTGGAAAGCTGTCAGTAATTGCCTGACCGAATCACAAAAGTTTCGTTAAAGTGGATGAATGCATTTGCCTTTTGAAATTAATTTATCGTCTTTAAATTATCTCAAGATTTCATTTGATGGTTTAATTAAATTATTAAATAAAACGTATAACCCGGCTTGAACATCGACAATTTCTTAAACAAAATTACGAACAGGGCAGATTGAAACGCATGATTGTTGTAGTAGAGGACTTTGCGAGGGCTGGATTTAAATACGAGTAAATGAGTGGAAAAAAATTATTGTGTTCAAATTTTATCTTCGGCTCATGGCATAATATATTAATGAAATTGAGAGCTTCAGTAGTCGCGTTATCTACTATTTTGCATTAATGTCGCCTTGAATTAAATTTATAGGTAAAAAATTCAGGCTAATTCGGTATGTGAAAATGATGATAACAATTCAAATAGTTCGAAAATTGTATAATAATTGCAAATTGGTCGGTGAAAAATTATTAGGGTTATAATTTGGTCACGCACAGCGCGGTCAGTGCCGCTGTCACGCGAGCTACGCCGGCGAGCTGTGCGAGCGCTGTGCACCAGACCGCTGGGGGGCGGGCTGCACCAGAGCCTGTCGCTGCCCTCCTCACCTGCCCTACTGCAGCCCTGCTGACGGCTCCTGCTCCCACGAGCCCTGCCATGCGACCGGAGACTGTAGTCAGTATATGAGATCTCAATTTTAGCGCATTTCCTCATTTATGGAGAAATGCACTATTGTGCTCGCCATGTCCGTCTGTCTGTCCGTCCGTCCGTGACCTCAAGTTTTCGTCGACGAGAAAAAGCGCTCTCTGTCACTCACGGCAGTGAGTACTGAGTTATATTTTTGATGTTTTAGGGAATCACGTAATAAAATACCCATATAATATTGTGTTAGACGACGCATGATTTCATGCAAAATTCTCTTGGTGATGAGATTATGATAGTGCTTGACATTCAATAAATTTGAAGAATTATGATGTTGAATAATTGAGTAGCTCATAAAATATGTAGAAGCATTTTTTCTTACATGGAATGTTCAAGATCTTTATTAAAATCCAGACACGGAGTAAACCTAAGACAATTCCTTTTACGAAGGTGGAAAAATCTCCACTTTGATTATATTTTCTTATGTGGGCACCTAATTGGCGTAGATTTTTTCACAGGTGACGTTCCTCGAGTTCGCAATAACCGAGCTGACATACCCGTCGAGGAGAGTTGATGTTAGCGCTGCAGCCTTGTTTGCCGATCACGCCGTATAACATTTCCCCTATTCCTGCATGATCACGCGTATTTTTAAATGTAACATCATCTTAATATTGTACTGTGTTACCAGCGCAAAACTTTTTTCATTACTGCAGCTTGTAAAGTGCAAAACTCGATTAGTATGTTTCATGAGTTAGGATCCAGAGCGTTTTGAGCGTTCATATAGTTCAATTATGATTTTTGTCTATAATTGGTTCTGCGCATACTTCATAAATTGTAAAAGGTAAATATTTATTACATTTTGTCCCTGCAACTTCTAATTTGCCTTGAAACTCAGATAGAAGTTAAGTGTACGTATCCTTCACTCATTTGAACCATTTCTTGGCCGTCTGAAGACCGGTTGCGTCAGTGTCCAATGGGATCAATTTGATATGTGCAAGATCGATATTTTCTTGATTACTTGCTTGCAATTGTTTATGTCAGCCCCAGTTCATTATTTTAATAAAAAAATCCCTCCCGGAAAAGACTTTCATTGTTGTGTAACTGACCCCTTCCGCTACGATAGGAATGAAGAAATTTCATATAACATTTTACATTCAAACGTTAACCGTTATATTTTGCCTTTATCGTATTGTAAAAATGTTATTGCATTGAATACTTATTTTCTCTTACACCACTCTATTTCTCTTAATTAAGTCGCACAGTTTAACGCCGACGCAACTCAATTATGTCAATGCAGTCTGATAGTGTGATTTGATGTAGATCAATTACTATCCCTAAAATCATAGTAATATCACATATTAAATTACCGATTAGACTAAGTAGACCATTTTCTCTATGAATTAAATATTTACAAGATCGCATGTGATCATGACTTTGGAAAGTTGCATTTAGAAATTGTCATCTTCGTTTTCTTCGTTTGGCAACATCGCGGCCTGTTAGTGTTCAGTGTTTACGGTGGTTTGAGGGAGTGATTTTATTTCTAGTATCTTCTCAAAAATGGTGAGCCACTATTATGTATATAAAAATTTTTTTTTTTATATATTTTTTTGTGTGCGCGAGCTTTTTTTTTGTGTTTTGTGTACAAGAATTCACCTTTGAAACTCAATTTTGCGATTTTAGCCAGACCAAAGCATTGCTCTATCTTGTATGGCGCTTGTTCAGTACCTACCTAATGAATGATCATACGCTCGAATGATTTTATAGACCAAAGTCCAAACCGTTATTTTCATGTTAATATAATCGTTTTTTGATTTCAGTTGACATTGTATATTCTGATTTCTTGAATATTACTTATTTTGCCACTAATTAGGTAGTTGAATTATTAACAAAATCTCGATGGGAATTACACGAGTCGTCAGCTGTTGATCAGCGCTTGGGGTTGGTACTAGTAAACGAGATTTTTAGAAACTGGTTCATTTTTAATTCCCTGATATATTTGAAATGAATTTGAATTTTTTTATTTATATGAGGAGTCAGATAACCCTGACACACCTATTCAACTCCAACTCATATGACTCGGAATTTTGGAAACCAAGCAAAAAAAAATTTTGTCTGCTTTGCCTCTGTGGCTGCATAGGCCTACCTACTTACTACTTAGATTGCAATTTTTCTTATGAATGAAAACTTGTGGATCCAAAAGTCTAAAGTTACACATTTTTAAAAACATTTGGATTCATGTGAGTTGAGTAATTGAGTTGACCCAATTGTGCAGACAGTGCAGTTTTATTAAAAATTAGATATGGGATGGGCCTAGCCTAATTCAATCTAGCAGGAAAAAAGTGGCTCAAAAAATGATAGGAAAGCTCTAGTTCTGGCTTGAACCAGGATGAAATTCTTCACAATTTCACATTGTGGCTTATATATTACTTTTGATCAATGTAGGCCAGCGCCAGTGTTTTGATACAAAAACTTGTTTGGAAAATTTAAAGGCGGTGCTTAACGATTTGGGAAGAATTCTTACTCCTCCAAAGCTTTAATGCCATTGCCATATGACATAAAGTTAAAATACAAGTTTTAAAATTTTAGACTACCTAATTAGATGTAGGGTAAACACACCATATTCCAACACCCTAAGGACGTAGCAAGAAATAAATGGCTATAAATAAATCACCGTATGTGCAACTCGAGTTCTGATTGGTTTGTCACTCTCAAAAAAACCACACTATGCGCCAGCAATAATGAAATTGAAATGTCACAAACTGTTGCCATATTTATTTAAAAGCCTTTAGAATTCAAATCTACAAAATTGCTAACTTCCGACACTATGTGACTAAATGCAACATATTGTGAGACTAATTTTGACAGTGCTTCAAAAATCGTAATTCCGACACTCTGTGTGAGCTGTCAAAATTTGACAGTAAACAACACCCTGTGTGTTGGAATTAGTTTTTATGTGTCTAAAGCCATCTCTTAAATCAATCATCTATTAATTTATTTACCACTTAAAATCAGCAAATACAAGTATACTTGAAGGATTTCTAATATATTCACACTTATTTAAAAGTCTCAAACCATAATATTCTTTCTACACAAACAGTTTATCACTATTTACTAAAGCAAGATCAACTTTCATACGTGTTTCAATGTTCTCACTAATTGACTTGGACTTTCACTCTGCGGATCTTAACATTTTCCCGCTAGTCCTAGTGTTTAGCGGAAATTGGCGCACAATAGTATGACGTCACTATTTCAACCATCTACACATGCGTGGAACTAAGACCAAGCTTAATATAAAGGAAAACGTTGAGGGGTGTTGGAATTACCCAGTGTCGGAATATGGTGCATTTACCCTATTAGACTTAGTTCACCAAAAATAATTATGAAGATGAATTAAAGTGTAATGACCACTTGCGCTACAATGCAGAGTTTACTGCTCAACATGACACTCCCACTGCAGAGATCATTGGGGGAGCAAAAAGATATTTGTACACATAAATTGAAAGCATACATCTCACTGATTGGTCCAGACTCCAGTCGGCAGTTTGGTTAGCGACTTGGCGGTTGTGGGTACATATGGCATTTCTGAGTCAGTAGTTTTGGAGTTTCCAAGTGAGTGAGGGCTCATTTTTATTAATGAAAAAGTTGGCATTTCTTTTCTATTTGACTGCAAAAGTTTAGTTTTCACAAGTGTTTTCATTCCCATATCAAATATTTTCTAAAAATGCCTAATTTTTATTAATGGTACTTCTCCAAGTTCTCAAGATCTTTCTGATTTATGAAGAAAAGATAATGTACTTCTCTATTTTGAACAACGAGCATATTCTAAAAGACACAAAACATTAAAAAACTCACGATGGGAAAGGACAATTTACAGGATCGGAAGTGAAGTCAGCAAGACAATATTTTTGACAATGACAAAATTGTGCAAAAACATGATAATATTCATATCTGGATGCATATAAAGAGGTGCTGAAATTTTAAATAACTTTCTATCATTTAAATACCTGTGTGGATCAAATATTGTGAGATTGAATTTGACATTGCCCAAACATAAAAAGGGAATGAGAAATCCAATTGGTCACGGTTACTAACTTGGTCCCATGCCATAAAATAATCCAAGATTATCTTATTTGGTGTGGTATTCAAAATTTTGTTGGCATTATTAAATTGTGAGATTTTCTGCAATAGAGTTGTTGGGAGATGATTATAAAAATTGTTCAGTTAAGGGGTAACAACTAGGGAAGATATTTGAGAATGACATCATGGAGATCAACATGCTGTAGGTAAATTGTGCAATGTAAGAAGAGCAACAGCCTCCTATGAGCTTGGTGTATTACTTGGCATTGTGGTGGGATGTGAAACATGGTAGGCCTTCTGATCCACTTTATTATATAAGGGTGAAGATATATTACCTATCAAGAATTACACAATGGCTCAAATAATGGATATTTTCAACTTGTTAGCCAGATATATTAGAAGCCACATTTTTAACCTAATAAAGCAAAAATTTCTAATATCAGAATCATTGAAAAAAATAATTTTCCCAAAATCCAATTTGCACTCAAACTTGGTTCTGATAATTACTCATCACTATTCCTTTTTCAGGGTGAAATTCTTACTGGGTGAATGAGAGTTGATAACTTGAAATAGAGGAAAGAATTGGATGAAAAATGAAAATTTGACTTTGCAATTTGTAAATATAAATTTTTTAAAATAATTTATTTTTTATTTTTTTTAGACACGAGTAGAATGGGACATAATAGGATTTCTTTCATAATAAAGTAAGAGTATTGAAGGGTCTTTAATAATTAGCATTCATATAGTTTGTTATAATTATTTGGATAATGGATGATTGCAACAGCAAGATTGAAAATTATAGGAATTATCAAGCCCAGGCAGGCGTAGAAGATATCTAACTTTCTAAATGTGAGCTTTCCCACCATTTTTGAAACTGAGTGAGATTCCTAGTAGATGAGTTGCCTTCTATCTAATTAACAAAAGAGCCTGATTGGGCTGCTAGATTTCTAATGTATTGCAAATATATCATTTATGAGCTGCAAGATTCTATTCCTATTGACAATAATTAATAGAATAATTCCCCAATACATAGCTTAAGCAAAGCCAAGTTAACCTGCTTAGTATTCAATATATTTGTAACGCTAATTATCTTCACTGCCTTTATCTGGCCCAATTATACTATGAAAGATGCTTGTTTCCATGCCCAGTTGAGGAATATGTATTGAATTCGGAAATGTTGAGCTACTGACAGTCTGACAGGCACACATAGTGGAATCAAAGTATATTGAACTAGAGCATTTTCTAATGACAAAGCATATTTGGTGGTAATAGGCATTAGACCTAGATGACAATTTTGAAGACATTAACCATCAATCTTAGAATTCACCTTGCACAAAATTATCACTGTTAATAGCCCACCGCCTTGCCTGACTCCATTTTGGGGAATTTAGCAAGTGCTGCCTGCAAAGGAGACAGCAATGCCAGTGCTTGCAGTCAACTCCACCCATTTTTATTGCCCTTGACTAATTTTTTTTATTAAAAACTGCACAATTGTGTAAAAAAAAGTTGCCCATAGAAGGGTAGTTTTGCTTGCAATGTTCCAGATTTTGCTCTCCTCTAATATTCCAGATTGTTCTGGCCTAGGTTTGAGCCTATGTTATCACTGATGACATGTATACAACTTTTTAACTAGTCGTTTTGAAATGCAGTGCTTTTGGAACTAATTCTTAATGTACTAAAGTATTAGCATGATAGGTGGTAGTGTAATATATTTTACAACTAAATATCATGAAATTTTGCTTTTATTAAATTGAATTCCACAATTGCAGTCAATTGTTGTGAAGCAATTCATTTTAAGACCCAATCAGAAGTGTGTAATGATTTTTGATTTGCCTACAGTATCACTCAAATTCTGCATTTGCAGATTGTAAGACCATTTTTTTTTTTGTTCTAAACTAAGAAGTTCTAGTCTGAAAAATGACAAGCTGCGGTGATATAAAGCTAAGTAGCCTTCACTTGTACAATACTCTTATGGAAGCAACTTTTTGGAGCAACGGCGGTATTTTATCTTGAAGCAAAATTAAAATTGTTGTATTCTCAAGGTTGCTCTTTTATTTCTGCTGGTAATTACGTTCAAGAGTCCTGTCAGGAAGCTAATTTCTTGCATTTGAACACGTCTGAGTTCATCAGAAAAAAAATTTTTTCGAGAATGTATTCACATTCAATTACATGTTTTGGGCACCATTATTTCAGTAGTCTGTGAAAATGATGATTGGAAGTATGACTTCCAAGACCTCCATGACTCCCCTTTGATAGGACTCCCAAGTTTAACTTTTGTTGTTTTACTATTATGTAGTTAATCCTTTATGATCAACATGAATTACAAATTGAGTTGAATGGCCGATATACTGTAGTTTTTTATACAACCTATGCATATACTCGTATGTCCTTGTTTTTTTCCACCTATTGATTATCTTGACAGAAAATGCATGTATTGGATGTAACCAACTGGAAATTTTTAACTGAGCTTGATGTATTCTATATGTTTAAACTTGGTTAAAATATTTCAGCCACCCAAGAAAGACGCTAAGAAGGCACCGCCTTCAAAGGCCCCAGCCAAGAAGAAGGAAGGAGGATCCGGTGGCAAGGCCAAGAAGAAGAAGTGGTCCAAGGGCAAAGTTCGTGATCAGCTCAACAACCTGGTGCTCTTCGACAAAGTCACCTATGATAAGTTATTGAAGGACATCCCTTACTCCAAGCTCATCACGCCATCTGTCGTGTCTGAGAGACTCAAAATCACTGGATCATTAGCCAAGAAGGCCCTTGCTGAACTTCACAGGAAAGGTGCGTTCTATAATTTTACATTAGTTTTTGAAATTATGCATTAAAATTTCTGCGCCAAATTACTTTCGAATTTTTTTTTTTTGGGATTCTTGTGGTAGATTAAACACGTTAATGAATTCTTTCAGTGGATGTTATGAAATCGCCAAGTGTAATACTATTCGAAGTGTTTTATGAGTCATATCATTCATATAATCTTGGATAATATTGCATACCATAGTATAACATGTATATATTATAATTTAGAAGGGCATTCATACACTAAATTTCAATCTTGAAATATTCACTATGTAAAATCATCTAGCTTGCAATTCTCATGGTTACTTTGTCTAATTGCATCATAAATATGCAGGAACAATCCGAAGAGTCTGCAAGCATCACGCGCAGATCGTCTACACCAGGAAGATCAACAAGTCTGATGATTAAAGGGCTTTACTGATGAGTTTTGTCTTTACATTCGCCTTTCTTGACATTGAAATCATAGGAGGTATAATAAAATGTTCAAAAACCTGACAACTTATTTAATAGTGACAGAGATAGTCTTGTAATGTCGAGAACAGATGACGGTTGATTCAATCGTCTCCTGCCGTTAACAGGAGCTGCTAGGTCATGAGATACGTATAATATCTAAGATGTGTCAACAACCAAGTAGCGCTTACAAGAAAAAAAAGTGTATTAGATTGTAAAAATGCGCTCTGTTTTAAAATAAATAAGACTAGATACGTCTAGCACGGTTATCCTCGTCAACACGAAGAAAGAAGAAGTGGTACATGAAATTCATTTAATTTCGGGAATGTTTTCATTTATACTTTGCTTGAAAACTCTTCAGAAATTTGCTTTCCGTCACCATAATGATAAAGGATGGCGTTCCTCCACGTACGAGAAATCTGAAAAATTAAATATATTTATCAGTCTTTCTCATTTATTGCGGAAAGAGCTATCACATACGTTTCAAAAATCGCTATTACCGAAGTAATAAAAAAACATTAAAACACTCGTGACCAATTCAGGCTTAATAGAGGGGGCGGATGCAAAAATTGCGACGGTATCACTTACTTTTCTCGAGACTAATTTTAGACATAACAATTATTACATCAATGGAGCAATGATATGGGCTTTTTCTTGAATAAGAGCTTGTTGCAACTGCAGCTTCCAAACGGGCTTAGTTAAGAAGTATTACAGCAGCTCCTTACAACAAACACCCTCCTTTCTCTGGCTCTCTTATTCTTTTATCACGAAATTTAATGGCGTTGATTGCAAAAAAGACGACTTAAAAGACTCGAGCTCTTCTGCTGCAACTGCCTAGTAAACTTCGAGCTTCATCTGAACCCAATGCAATACCTCTCATCGGCGAGGACTTCTCCCAGCGCACTGCTGAGGTGCACGGGCACCAGGGATGTGCCGTCGCGGTGCTCGAAGAAGATGGCCAGTCGCGACAAGCTGTACTGACGCTGCTTGTCCCACGGAGCTGGAGGGCTACCTTCTCCAAATACCACCTCAAGCTGGTCTGAAAACCTACAACACACTTGATATGATGACACTTTTTTATCTCGTTGTATATAAAAAGCTAGTAATTTTTTTCAGTGAAATGGATCTAAAGCGTCCTTTCTGTAACAAAATCAGGCACTGCTATCAGCAACTGTGGGCAAAGTTTCGAAATTTTATAAAAAATTTGGAACAAAGAATGGAAGTATTGCGTGACACAAGAACAGCTTACGAGTGTTTTTCGTTGAAATGTTGAATGAAGTCAGTCTGATGGTACTCAGGATACACAAGCAGGACAGGCCATACTAAATCGCCAGCTTTATTCTGGTGCACTTTTGAACCCTAAGGAAAGAATAACAATATGAATACAGGATTTAATGTCGGGGAAATTGTATACTAACGCAATATTGTGCCATTTATTTTCGAAATAATTTAAATGCATGACCAGAATTGTGTACAATTTGTAAGGCGTGTGGACCTATGGAACTGTACATTATGCCGTAGCAAATTAGTTTTTAGCCTACATGGGTGTAAATAAGATTGGTTCAAGGGTAGTGATGAAGCAACTCACGACAGCGGAAGGATGACAAGGCTCCAAATTGGGTAGGGAAGCAATCTCAATTTCCACACGGCGCAGTTCTTCGTCTTCGCAGTCATCATCCTTCCTTGTGCTGCCAGCTTCCTGGCGCTCCTCGAGCTTCACGCCGCGCTTCTCGATCTCGCTGAGGAGCTGCTTCATGGCCAGCAGCTTCTGGTGCTCTTCTATGTGCCGCTTCCGGGTGATACGATCGCTCTTGTTCTGTAAGGTAGCATGACCATGCCATCGTAATTTAATAACGTGTCTTCTGATGGTTACTAGTAACTAACAAAAATAGCCACGATAGATATATATAATAGATAGAAAATAGTCAAGAGATATAAGAATGGAATGATTTGTTAATGCAATGTATAGAGCAAAAAAAAATATTCTATTAAAACACCAAAGTGCTTCCTGAAGCTGATTTTCCTTTCAAGAGCAGTGTCTTAGTTTCATACACTGAAATTTTTTGAAATTAAATAAATTTTATATTGCAATTACAGCAAAAGACTATCTTTATCTAGGCTAAAAATTACACAGGAAAAGGAATCTTACCTTCTCTTCGAGAGCAGCTCTTCTCAGTTCCACAAAGACCTCATCAGTGGGATTTAGCAGCAAGCCTCTGTCTGCCCACTTGAGCAGTTCCTCCCATTGGCCGAGGCGGTCAGCGCTCTCTGCAGCGCGGTGGATGGCTTTTCTATAATCTGGTTTCAGTGCCACAGCCTGTTCGCAATCTCTGATAGCTGATCGATAGTTGCCTGGAATATAACCAAAGTCAGTTAAGTGAAGTCCCTGAACGGCAATTAAAGTTGTTACCATGCAAGTAATAAGAAATACGTCTTGTGAATAATCACAACAGTTCTTAGCAGAGTACTGTGGAGTTGAAACATCCTGTCCTCAATACATGATAGAAAAAATTAATTCAAACAACGTCCAGAGGCTTAAAACGTAATTCCAAGGAGAATGATCTGACCAAGTCTGAAGTAAGCAGCTGCCCTATTGTTCAGAAGCTGAGTGAGCAATTCAGAATCAGTACATTTGACTCGCAAGCCTTCACTGAAACTTGCCACAGCAAGGCGATACTTCTTGTACTTGAAATGGTGAATCCCATCTTCCTTGTAGTTCCGTGCCAGTTCTGCACAAAAAAAGCAATGAATTGTGCACAAGGCAAAGAAAGGCTTAATTTTAAAAGCATATCCTCCAAAGAAGAGTGTACAAAAATTTTTGTAGTCTCTGAAGCTGAGATACCTTGCATGTCAAATAATAAATCATAGGAAATTCATTTTGTAATAATTCTGAAAATTTTAGCCAACACAGTCTACACTGAAATAGCTCAAGAAACTTAAAACTATTTTAAGATGGATTTTGAATCCAACACCTGCTTTTTAAGAGCACAAATAATCTCAAAATATGATGATTTACCAAGAGGGTGACTGTCATTGCTCACCATCAGGGGAGTTATGGTCAGGACTAAATTTCAGCTGAGCCAAGCCATCAGTGAGTGCATTGTCTGGAGCCTGCACAACCCCGTCCTTGGTCTCACCAGTATATGGGGTGAATATGGGATGCTCAGCCATTTTCTGTCATAGGAGTACAACTATTTGTAATGCAATAATATACATATTACTTGTGATTTTTAACTTGTAAAAATGTGTAAGTCTTGTATGCATCAGAGAATAAATCGAGTTTTACGCAATAATTTCAGACCAGGTTGCATACAAAAAATATGCCAGGTAATATGCCAGGTTTGTATGTGGTCATATGCCAGGTTGCATACAAAAAAATGCATTTGCTATGCTGAAGTCAAGACATGATATAAGCTTAACTCATTATTAACCAATGCAAGCTGACAGTTGAGTTTAAATATAATCCTGTAATTAAAAGTTTTAATTAATAAAACCAGACCTCTTTCCAGTTCTCTTCTGTCCAGGCATCTTTGGGTCGGGAAGTTTCACCAACTTTTGAGCTGTCAGAAGAAGGTTTGCCAAGAAGTTGATCAAATTTCTCCTCTAGTTCTCGGTCCAGCTGATGGCTGAGCTCAAGGCGCTCAGAGTCAGTCCAGTCTTTTTTACCTCCTAACCTCTCTTGAATTATCTTCTCCTTCCAGTCAGATTCTGACATTTTATACCTTCTATCAACGTCCAGAAATGTATATATAACTCAGAGTCATGAATTAAATTCACAATATATATTCTGTAGATGAGAAGAAATAATTAAGAAATTAGTGTTGAGTACTGATCGTCCAATGAGACTACCTGAAATTAAAGTAGGTAATCATGATGATGGATCTGATAGAGTTCCCAGTAAATCTAAAATATCTTAACAGCAGAGTAAGTGGAGGGATCATAATAACTCAAGACTTCATATTTGAGAGAGCCAATTAACTCTCAGTAAGTAATGATTCATAATTTATTACTTTTTTAGAGCTAAACAAATAATTTTAGTATTAGATCATTTTAATGCAGGAAAATTAGAGAAAATTAGATCACTGACTACAAATGGAGATGACAACACAAATTCTTGTTGACAGATTTTGAGTCTGACAAGGAGTCATATTTTGTATTTCTCCAGAAAATGTTCAAACAGATTGTCACCTTATGATTCCAAGAGATCACAAGAGTGATCTGAAAGCAAGCTGTCAAGAGAAAGGATTGAACTGGACAGACAACAAATAGAATTTCACCACTGGGACCTAATAATATAGTAGTCTTAATGATTAAAAATAGGCCAAGTTAGACATGTTGCTTACATATAGAAATGATGCCTCCAACATTCCAGCTGAATAATTACAGATCTATGTTTCTGGAATCAAGAAGGGGGAGAAGTGGAAGAGTGCAGCTAGGTCAAATTTTTTGTAATCTTCATTTGGCTTTAATCATTAAGGTGTAATGCATAGAATTGATGATAAAATGAAGGACCTGTTGGGAGTTGCCAAGATCCAAAACAGCATGTGATCTTGGACTTTCCCTTTGCAGGATGGTGATAAAGAGCTATTCCAAGATGAAAGAATCCATGTTGTAGTAAATTCTTTTTCTGGATTCAATACTATCAGAATCTTCTGCACTTATGGTTCAGGCATCTGTTGCTGAAACATCTTCTTAACTATCAAACAATGAACATCTTTTTGGCAGTTTGTGTTTAGGGCATCACTGGCTGTTCAAAGTACTGTGCTGATGATGTACATTAGTAGGTACTTCTTGTTGATGAAGTTAAATCATTCTCATGATATGGCTGTAAGCGTGCTGTAGATTGGGCATTGCAATAGGTTTTGGACAGAAGGTCAAACTGTCAAAGTTTTGTTGATTGGTTAGCATTAGACATTCAGAGTTCAGGTTGTTTGGCCATTGTAATTTGGCAACCAATTTAGTTCATGAGGCAGCATTCTGAACTGTTTGGAAGCAAATGTGTTTCTTAGTGATAGAGGTCAAGAGCAATCAGGTGTATTAGACTAATTGATGGTTAACCCTACAGTGGTCACATGCAAAACTGACCAGCTTGGTCATCTTTTTGGTCTGTTTCATTACAATTGTATTTAATAGGTGTGGATTACAGATGTAATCTGCACAATAACAGTAGGGGTAATAGGTTAATATGTACTTAGGTACATATTAACCACATTTTAGGTAATATGTACTTAGGTTGAGGCCTATGCCCATGTAAGAGCTTGTTGAGGCTAGAGATTTTTACTGAAATTGTTGATGGGTTGGTGATTGAATGATTATGGGTTTCTACATCTAAAGGAATGTTTTAAGTACATATCAGTTAAAATTGGGCCATTTCACTGCAACAGGGTTGTCCACTTGGTCCATTCGGCTCTTTTCAAGGCCCAATTTTTTTAAAGGACCAATCCTTGGCTTTGCTCACTTGAAGCCAAATGTGACTTTCAAGGGGAAGTGATAGCTGCCTATGTCACTACCCAATGCAGCTCCCCAAGGACACCCGTGACCCAGACTGAGATGCTATGCAAAGGTCAAGACATAAAGTTGAGCCAGTACGATTATCAATGTAAGAAGGAGTGTCTGCATCATTAAGCAGTATAAGGTTGTGTGTTTCAATCAACTTCTCAATCCTCCAGCCATTGTGGTTGTATCAAAAAACTTTGAACGAAGGGATCTTGCTGGCTGACTGGAAAGAAGCTCAAGTGGCACCATTATTCAAAAAAAGTGACAAAAGCTGCCCGGGCAACTATCACCCTGTCAGTTTGACAAGTGTTGTTTGCAAGGTAATGGAATCTGTTGTGAAGGATCGATTGATAGATCATTTGAGTGCTAATAAACTCTTATCAGACTGTCAACATGGCTTTATTGCCAGGAGATCCTGCACCACTAACCTGTCTACTCTGAATGGACCTGCCTGCTGGATGAAAGGGAGCCAGTAGATGCAGTGTACCTCGATTTTGCCAAGGCATTTGACAGTGTCCCACATGAGCGGCTGTTGCGGAAATAGCAGTCTTTGGGAATTGACAGCAATGTACTTGAATGGATCAGAGATTTTCTAGTTGGGAGATGCCAATGTATCAGTATTAATGAGTCCGTATCAGACTGGGCTTCAATGCGCAGTGGCGTGCCACAAGGAAGCATTCTTGGGCCTATTTTATTTGTTGCGTTTATAAACTATCTGCCAGAAGCTGTATCTAGAGTGCTTGATGTATGCTGACGACACAAAAATTTATAATACAGTGATGAATACGTTGCAAAAAGTACAGTTACAAGGTGATCTTGACAGGTTGGTTGACTAGGCTGATAAGTGGCAGCTGCATTTTAACGCTGACAAATGTAAAGTAATCCACCTTGACAAGAATAATGAACAGCAAGATTACAGTATGAGAAGACACGGTTGTAACAACAGAGTGATGATGTTGAAGTAAACAATGGAAAAAGATTTAGGAGTTAATATTGACAATGAGTTGACATTTTTTAAGTATATAGAAGGTCCAGTTAATAGAGCCAATAAACGACTTGGACTGATCAGACGCTCTTTTGAGTTCCTAGATGCAGAAGCGATGAAGCAGTTGTTTGTTGCTGTCGACTGTAGTGTGACCGGAACCTAGAGTTTGGAAACGTGTGGTCGCCAAAACTTGAAAACGACAAAAATTTAATTTTAATAGAGTGTTCAAAGACATGCAACAAGGATAATTCCAGGCTTGAAAGGCAAGTCCTATGAGGCATAGTGGCAAAGCAGAGAATTTTTTAGACTCTCCCTCAAGTTCAATTTTGAGTCCTATAAGTAGACCAGTAAAGTATCCTGGATACCAATAATACCATGACCATCATTATCATACATAAGAAATTGGTTTAAATCTTGGTTAAATGAGGAAAATAAAAATGAAATGATTCTCAAAAATCTCTGGTTTGCCACTATGCTATGAGGAAAGATTAAAGATTATGAAGCTTCCAAGCCTCAGTTATTGACATCTGCATGGGGATTTCATAGAAGCATACAAGTTACAAGTATACTCATGGCTTATAGCTACAAGGTCTCGGAAGGATTACGAGAATTTGAAACAAGAACCAACACCAGGGGCCATCATCCATGGCTATAAACTAAAAAAACTGCGTTGTAACACATCCATGCGACAACATTTCTTCTCGCTTTGAGTCACCGACATATGGAAGTTGGAACAGCCTCCCTGATAGCATCATTGATGCTCCGAGTAGAGTATGAAGGCCTTCAAGAACAGACTAAACAAAGCTATGCAGGGGCCCAGCAGCATACCTAGGCTATGTTCAGTCTCAAAATTGCTAGCAAATTACAGACCAGACAATAAGTCCAGCAGCTATCTCAATCAATCGTCAGTTATGGAAAGATCGGGTTCCAAAGGCCGGATCCCTTGTGAATCAAGTCACGAAAAATTCAAGAATCGGCAACAGGCCATGGGCCTATTTTTACAGTGCCGACACTTCTATTCTATCTGTTTTAGGAGTCCCACGGGGGCATGGGGCAAGTGTTCATTCAGGTCGCCAATAATAAGCATGGCAATAAGAATTAAACTATTTCCAATCTGATTAGTGTATTGCTGATGTTTCTCTAATGATAAAATTTTGCAGGGGTTGTATCCCTTTTAGGGATACAATATCCCTTTTGGCAAAGTCTGGTCTCCGCTCTCCGGCATGCGCCCTGCCTTGACTAAGGATTCTTCTTGCCTACGTAACGACCGTCAGCTGTTCCAAGTTACGTCAGTTCAAACTTCCAACTGTTGCATCTTGAACTTGAACAGATTCCAGCAAGAACTTCAATAGACTTTTGGGCAAGAAATACGACTGAGGAAGCCAGTCGTATAACTCGTATTCATGAATATTTTTTTTTAATATATATATAATATATAACTTACTCTTGCATGGAAAAATCTGGCGCAAATATAAATAGCAATATTAGGAAAAATCACTCACATCCTAGATCACACCATCCCTTCAGGTAGTGACTAGAGTTGACTCATCCCATACGCCATACCTTGGCAATATGCAGTACTACTGGTATGCACTGATATCGGCGTCGGCACTCGGCACATGCCTCTGCAATAGTACCGACTCTCGGCAATCGCCGTTTGCCGGACGGTAGACGGCAGTCACGGCATTAGGGCACTGACCACTGAGAAGTTTACGTATGACATTGGCATTGATAAACATCTTTATTAGAATAATGCAGGCGGGATTTCGGTTCGAGCTGCGATCGACTACGGACGTTAGTAAGTCCTAAGCCTACATATCTGGTTTCAATTTTGAAACTTGAGATTACTGTGGTTTTGAACTCTGAGAAAGCTAAGAATTAATCAAAAGCGCGACATTCGTCAACTACGAGAATGTCGCGCCATAAGAGGCGGAAGGAGAGTAGCCTGTCTTCAGATGAAGGCAGCAACTCTCCTTCTGTGCCTGAACTAGTTGGGTCGCCTTTACCAGTGGGAAATAGATCAGAGGATCTTGTTTTTGTCCCAGAAACACCTGGCTCACCATCATTAGATGCATCCTCAACTTTTCCAGGCTCTAGGCTGGGGGACGCTTTTGTTGCCACAAGTCTTAACCCCAACTATATTCCAGGCTCTGCTTTTGGGAGGCCAGCTGCCACTGCCACTGGTGGAGGGACTGGTTTTTCCAGAAAGAAAGACTTTGGAGGTTTTCCTGCTGGCAATCACCCTTGTGATCTCTCTCTTGGCTCAGAAAGTTCTGAAGATGAGATCTTAACTCCTGCCCAGAGACAGGGAAAAGGCCATGGACTATCCTCTCATTCCTCTGATTCCTTTGGGAAAGTTATCATTATCGAACCAGTGGCTGATGCTCGCCCAGTTGAAAAGTTTTTTTCAAATGACTTAGCCCTCAGTAAGTGTAAGGCCTTAGCTGAGTCTCCTTTTGGCAGGGCTGGAATTGCTAAGTTTAGTAAAAATCTAGGACGCAAGATTCTGGTTATTACCTTGGAAGATAAGCCTGGTGTAGAGATGTCTGTTTTGCTGAGCGCCACACAACTTGGTTCCTGGATTGTAAAGTGTCGTGTCCCAGCCAATCACTCCAAGTCTGTTGGAGTCATTGGACCCATGGGAGAGGATATCTCAAATGAGGAACTTACTGAAGCCTTGGATCTGGCTGGCTATACTGGTGCCTCTGCAGAAAGAATACAAAAAGGTAAAGAGAAGATCAATACCTCTATGTTTAAACTTTAAAGTAACTTTCAATACAAACACTCTGCCACCTTCTATCAAGCTAGGTTACCAGCGCTTCCAGGTAAACCCGTACACTGCAAAACCCTGGCAATGCTTCAAATGTCAGAGATTTGGACACAGTGCTATAAGCTGTAGGAGTGCTCCACGTTGTGTTAAGTGCGGAGGTGCCCACAGTATCAAAGACTGCACAACTCAGGGTCCCTCTCATTGTTGTAACTGTGGCGGTGAGCACACAGCAAGCTATGGAGGGTGCAAAGCTATGAAAGAAGCACAGATAGTTGAAAAAATCAGAACTAAGGAAGGAATTTCTTATAAGGATGCCCTTAAGGTTTTCCAACTGCAACATTCAGAAAATAATCATGGTTCTCATGCAATATCTACTATAACATCCAATAGATATATGTCACAATCTGTTCTGTCCTCTGCTGCCTCTAGTGAGCCCAAAACCTGGGCTCAAAAAGTCAAGTCACAACATCATCAAGCCATCCAAGTAGTAAGCACTGGTACCCAGACTCAGGACGATCTTACCCCTTTCACCATGCAGGGCATAACTATAAACAAATTCATTGAACTTATGTGCAAAATCATTTCCCTCTACAAACACTCAGACAACTTAGATATTGTTAAAACTGTCACTGACCTAACCAAGGAAACCTTGAACCATGTCAGCTCAGCCTGCCCGGGTGGTGGCGGGTGCTATATGCACTGATGTTCCTACTAGTGTGGGGGTTGTTTGCCAACCTGATCCCAGCATCAGACTGGCCCAGGGCTCTTCCAGTGATCCTGGTGAGGAGGCAATTCCCGCGGTAGTGGATGCAGAAATGACCATAGATTTTCCTGAACCATCTCCAATTATTGGCAAACGTACTGCCAGGGCATCCCATCAGCCTCCTAAACCTGGAGGTAACCAGGGATCAAGCAAAGGCAAGAGCAAACATCAAAGCACAGATGTCAGCTTACTGGGAACTANTGAAAATGGCAAAGAAGGCCTCATGGAAAAGTTTCTGCAACACTATAACCTCTGACACTCCAACTGCCATACTGTGGAATCGGGTAAGGAAATTACAGAATCCTTTCACTCGCAAATCACAGCCATTTCTGATGCCTAATTTGACCCTTTCTGACCCTATTTCCAAGGTGGCTGCCCTGGCAGATCATTTTGAGCAGGTTCTCTCCTCCCCTACTACAACTCCTTATCCTAATTTTGTTGTCCTTCCCCTGGCTCTTGCTTTGAGTACTGACCTCCAATTTTCCAAACTCCCCTCAATGCTCCATTTACACTGTATGAGCTAGAAACTTGTCTGACCTCCCTTAAAAATTCCTCCCCAGGCCTGGACCGTGTACACAACAAACACCTTTCTCTTCTCCCTCCTGAATATAAATCATGGTTGCTGAAAATATTCAATGAAAGCTTCACCTCAGGGACAGTCCCACATGAGTGGAAGACAGCACTAATCATACCCATCTCTAAGCCCAACAAGGATTTAACTTCTACAAACTCCTACCACCCCATATCCCTGTTCTCCTGTGTAGCCAAGCTGATGGAGAGGCTGGTAAATAGACGACTAAATTTCTTCCTTGAGCAAAACCACTCTTTTCAGGTCAGCCAGGAGGCTTCAGACCTTGCCTATCTGCTATTGACCAGGTGACAAGACTGAACACTGCTATCAGAGACAGCCTCAGGAGCAAGTATGTACTTGTTGTTTTATGCAATTTTAGCAATGCATTTGATACCGTATGGCACAACGGTCTCCTGTATAAACTGAGCAGATGTGGGGTCCAGGGAAGGATGTTGCGCTGGCTCAGGGATTACTTGACAGGCAGATCCTTCAAGGTATTTTTTGAAGGCGAATACTCTGTATTGCATGGGATCAAGGCAGGTGTTCCTCAAGGTGCCATCTTATCACCTACACTCTTTAATGTTGTAATGAGCGACATACCCTCTGTACCAGGCGTGCGCTGCACCGAGTATGCAGATGACATAGCCTTCTTCTCCTCTGATGCTGACATTGTCCAAGCCACAGCCAGAGTACAGATTCAGCTCTCTGCTTTCTGTACCTGGTCGCAACAGTGGGGAATAAAATTGAACCCTCTGAAAACTAAATGTATGTTGTTCACAAATAAACAAGTTGTCCCTCAGCCTTTATACATTAATGGTCAGCCGATTGAGACAGTTCCTAGGTATGAATATCTCGGGGCTGTCCTGGATGCACCCAGGCTGCGATGGGGCCCTCAAATTGAAGCACTGAAGATTTCCTGTCTCCCTATCATAAACCTACTCAGATCCATCTCTCACAGAGAATGGGGTGCTGACCGCACACTACTGATAAAACTATACAAAATCCTAATACTTAGTTGATTAGATTATGCTGCTCCACTTTATGCATGTGCCTCACCTACCCTTTCATCAAAATTGAACGTTATACAAAACACTTGCCTCCGCCTTGCTATAGGATGCCGTAAAACAACCCCAATCTCATCCATGGAAGTCGAGGCCCATGTTCCCCCACTTTCCATCCACCGTCTGGAGCTATTGTGTAAATATTATTACCGTATCATGCAGCTGCCATTACGCTCCATAATGGCAGATATCTTCCAACCAGTTCATCAAATCCAGCCCTCTCCATGCTCTTGCTCCTTCCTGCCACCCTTTACTCTTAATGCCAGGAATGCGTTCACCAAGTTACGCCTTCCTGTCCCCCTTCCTCGCAGATACTCACTTATCTCCCCTCTTCCACCCTGGTTCAACACCAGAGACTGTATTCACACCAGTTTCTCAATGACCCCAGTAACCTCTCTTTCTTCCAGTAACGCAATCCAGATCTTCAGAGATCTTCTCCAGACCAAGTTTGCTGGATTCACTGCTGCTTACACTGATGGCTCTCATGTGCATGACCCAGTGGCCTCAACCTCAGCTGCTGTAGTGATTCCTGCTAGGGGTGTGGTTCTCAACTGGAAACTGCGACCTGAGATTCATGTAATTGAATCTGAGCTCTTTGCCATTCATGAGGCACTCCACTGGGCAGAAAATAACCTAAGAGATGCAGAAAATCTTGTGATCTTCTCTGACTCCCTGAGCACCCTAAACTTAATTGAGAATAGGAAGCCACAAGTGCTTATACATCTGGTTTTTCTAATACAGGAAAAACTAATTACTCTGAACCCCTCCCACAGAATAAAGCTGCAGTTTGTGCCTGGTCATCGTGGAATTGCGGGCAACAAGGCTGCTGACCGTGCAGCATGTGAAGCACATGCACTCCGGTATCATACAATTACCCCAAAGTACATGCAGGAACTGGTAAGATGTCTGCATGACACAGCTTATGATTACTGGCAGCAAACTTGGCTTGGGAATGTCCAAGCCACAGGAAGGGGCCTCTTTCTAACCAAAGTGAAAAGTAAGGTTGGCCTCTGGCCATGGACAGCAAATAAGAACAGAGGCACCGAGACTGCACTGGCCAAATTACGTCTTGGACATGCGGGTGTCAATGCCCATATGGCACGTTTCAACTTGCTAGACAGCCCTCATTGCTCCTGCGGAGCTGACTCTGAAACAATCGAACATATGCTCCTCCACTGTCCGCTCCTCAGAGATGCTCGGAAAACTCTTAATAATTCGCTATCTGTACTAAATGTAAATCTCTCTCTTAGAAACTTGCTTGGAGGAGGTCGTTTCCCTCTAGAAACTCAAAATGCATATGTAGAAGCTGTTGCTACATACCTTAACTCAACTAATAAACTAAAATCTCTGTAATCATGTCTGCAATACTAACATGCTAACTATTAATATTATTGTTTGCTGTTGTCAGCTAATCTCCTAACCTACTTTACAGCTAACTCTATTAAATATGCATAGTCGTACTAACAATCTGTGGGACTAACATTACAGTAGAATAAATTCATCCCGATGCACCTTTCTGAGTGCAATCTGGGGTGCAACCAGGGGCACTCTATGCAGCCCAATGTTCTGTAAGGATTGCCTTATGTAAGGAGTGCCTTTGTTTGCCTCTACATAAATAATGCTGTTCCCTTTTCTCCATCAGAGCCCAGCCCATAAGGGAGTCCTTTTGCCCATTTATAAATGTAAAGTTAGTTATTGGCCTGTCTGGCATCAAGAAGCTCCAGGCTGCGCGGCCCAGGCTGGACCTTCAGTTGGACTGAGCTAGTGCTGTGACTCTCGTATGAGGCAAAGTGTAGGGCATGCCTTGAGTAAAAGCTAACCTGGGGATACATATTGTTGGGTCACCCACTGGTGTTTATGAATATAGTTCGGGTTTGCATATTGGTGCTAAATTGCTTTCTTGGTTCATATTAAATTAGTGTGCATTACCTGGTGATGGCTTTCATGGGGGGGGGGAAAGGCTCTGCTTTTGTCTCGTTTCGGGCATCCTCTTCTCCCCTTGTCGTCCCAGGTGGGGGCACTAATGTCTTTAATTATAAAATTGCTAAATCATACCTAAACCTCTTTGGCACTAGGATGCACAGTCCGAATTGGTTGTTGGGCCACCTCTCTGAGGAGGCCCTTGTGTATATATAGATCAATGTGGGAAACCCATGTCTTGGGAATTTATTGACATGTACCGTAGCTAAGTTATGAAACCCTTAGTTTCATGAATAAAGATCTTTCTACAGATGATCTTACGCGGCTCTGCTGTGTTTAGCGGCTGGGCGGTGTTCCGCGGCTTTGCCATGCTTCAGGGATTTGCCGTGTTTCATGGCTCTGCCGAGTTCCACGTCTCTGCCGTGTTCCACGGCCCTGCCGTGTTCCACGGCTCCGCCGTGGCGTGTTCTCTCCAATAGGTACTAAGAATAGGAAGATCCTGAGATAGGCAGGGAGCTAGAGTTAGGCAAGATTGCGTACTGATTGAAATAAACTGTGAAGCCCAGAAAGTGCTACGTGAAGAAACTACTTAGGCAAATATAACTGAAAACCCCTGTCGTGGGGCCAAGTCTTCATTGGACAAGTCTTCAGAGGCTCCCACAAATCTGAAACGAAAGAAAAAGACGCCTGGTCGCCTGGTCGCCTGCTGCACTGCAGAAGCTCTCAGGCCCAACGGTCATCCTTGCGGTTGTCCTGTGGCTTTAAGTCCACCCAGCGTGGACACCCGGAAAAGAACAAGCCTGGTCGCCTGCCAAAGACGACTATCAGAAGGGAACTTTTTTGAGCAACATCATGAACGAACCCAGACTACGACCCTGGCTCAGCCTGAACCCTGAAGTCTTGCTCTTGCAGACTTGAGTCAAGTTGAGTGTGCTGCTGCTCGACTCAGGATTGGACATGCCGGCGTCAGAAGTCACTTGCACAGATTTAACATGAGCGACTCTGATCAGTGTGCTACATGCATGATGCAACACTGTGGATACTATTGAGCACTACCTGCTGGCGCTGCATTGCCAGTGACATGCGCAGCCCAGACGAGACAAGAGCTGAAAACTAATTCAAGATGTTTAAATGTACAATTTTCTTTGTGTGAACTTTTGAAGGAGGTAATAACAATGATGATGTGCAAAGAAAAATCTTTCAACTTTTGACTGTACCTATACATTTTGAAGTCAGGTAGGCTAAATAAATTTTAGATAGGCTTGCCAAATAAGAAATGCAGCTTATAAGTATGTATGTGTATGCAGATTTTTTATGACTGTATGACCTAAGTTATCATACTTTTACTAGTCCACCTAATTATGTGGTCAAAAGCTGTGCTGATTTCTGATGAGTAAAGAGTAATGACCCTTGTTTTCTGATATTTTCTTATGTCAGGTGTACTTTTTCAATTTGTGACTATACATATATTTTTTTTCAATGTTGGGTAGGCTAAATGAACTGTAGGTGTATGACCTAAAAACTTAAGAAGATAAGCAGTATGATGAATGTATGATCTAAGTTGTTGACTTGTCGTACCTATATTAGTCCACCTAATTGAATTCTGTGCTGAATTCTGATGAGGAAGGGCCTCTGCTTTTTGATATTTTTAATGCCCTGTGTTGCTTTTCTTTTGCTTGCTGTCATGCTCAGCCATTGCGTCCACCGACTTTTCATAAGCAAAAATAAGTGGTCTGACCTCCATGCCAAGAGGTCCAAAACTACCCAAGCTCTCAGGCCCAACGGTCAACCTTGCGGTTGTCCTGTGGCTTTAAGTCTACCCGGCATGGACATCCCAAAAAGAAGAAGATGCCAAAGATGAGTGCGCAGCCGTAGACCAGCAAATTAACACTCAATTCAGCCCTGTAGCCAACATCAACCATCTAAATGCTATAGATATTGTCATCCTGGCACCTAAGCAGCTGTAGTCAATTGACCTATCACCACACAAACTTCAAACCAACACTGCTTCAACACACAAGCTGCTATTCCACATGGTTAACGGTCAATACGTTTTTCTCTCCAATGCTTTATAGCCCATACCATCACTTCTTACAAATGCTGTTATGCTAAGTGTCTGCTGACCACACTGCATTGCCGCAAATGCACTGCAGTCGGTGAAAAAAGGCGGGGAGACGGGGAGTCCCGAGTAGCCCCGCCGTGCGGAAATGGCTGCCATTTTTTTGGATTGAAGTATGTAAATTCCTCAAATAAAGTTTTCATGCTGACACTTGTCTGCCACTTTTTTCTAAGCAAAATTTTTTAATATGGCAAACATTTTTTTTACTACAGACCTTAGCAGAAGTAACTTTTCAAAATATTGGTTTTCACCATTTTTTCAGGAATTTTCCAAAGCTAGTAAATGTAGTATTTTTGAACTTCCTTTATACTACATAGATAGGAAAAATGATGACGTTTATGCCACTATATTTAGTTTGCAATATTCCAATTAGTTTTGCTACTAAAACAGTTTTACGCCGTGTCGGACTGTCCCGAGTTACCCCACCCGTCCCGAGTAGCCCTGGTTGACGGTACTGTAATGCACATTAAGTATATTTTTTCAGGATGAAAAGTCAACAAAATCTTCAGTGATAAATTCTATAATTTAATTAAGTTTCCGGTAGTTAATGTCCATCAGTTAGAGCACTAGATGGTCCACAACATGGTCTCAAGTGACAGTCCTTGCAATGGATTTATTTATGATATATATTACATATATAGTTTTAGAATATATAATAATATGGCATTTTATAGTTTTACAGGTTCTGGAAGAGGCTGTACTGGCTGATGACATCTGTTGACTTGATAGACTAATATTGCCTCTGACTCTTGGCATCTAACATGACCGGAGAAAATTGAACCATTCCATTGTCTTCTAACTGTCTGACTTAGTGACAATGTGTCACTAACTCACGATGCGCGCTTGAACTCATACCAAACGTTTACTGAACTTGTACAGTTCTCGCATAAAGAGAGGCTAGAACATTTACTCAATATTCAGCTATACATTGCCAAATCTGACCACTAATTTAACTGTCGAATTAGTTTGGCAGCCAAATGTTGCCACATCTGCCCATGACTGGCAACTGCTCATTAACAATCAGGAGCTATATGTTATTCCTTAACAGCTTGCTCAGAACGTCTCGTTTTATCTCAAAAATTCAAGGTATTGTATGTCTTATCTCAACATTAATTCTCATTTCATTCCTACCTTTCTTGTATTGTTTCAAAATTACTGGGATACATGTTTTAAAAGTCTGTGACACAAGTCTTGTCCTGGTTCATACGTTCATTCTGGGACAAATTTTACCCTCTGTCCCGTTATTTTTGTCCCTGCAATTTCTCGTCTCATCCAATTTGTCCTGGTTCATTTCGAGAAAATTATTCCGAGATGCAGGAGTCTAGTTGGCCCACATTATTTACAGTTGAATGATATATATGATAATGAAGGGTTAGTTTAATGGGTGATACATACCGTACACTGGAATGAAAATGGATGAAACACAATAAATAAAGAAATTGCAAGAACCCAAAAACCCTATGATACATTGATAGTGGATATGTCTCACAGTCTCTATCACAAATGATCAATCAAACGTTAAGGGGAGCGTCTACCCTAAAATTTATCTTGGCTATTTACAGACAGATAACTCTGAAGCTTTGTACACATATGTAAAATGGAAGATAACTTGCATTTTGTTCATGTGAATTTTTCAAAAAATGAAAGAAAACATGAAATTCTTAGAAAACAGCCAAAAAGGAGTTGCTTTTGAAATTTATCTCCTAGGATTTTCAAGCTACAACATTGAAACACGTATCATTGGATGCATAAAGTCTTTCCCTATAAAATTATGTAGGCATTTTTGAAATTCCAATTTTTGTGGAAGTGGGGGCATTTTTTGGAAATTTTTCAATTTTTCCCCTGCCACCCCACTTTTTTTCAGAATAAAATTCAAACTATAATGAAATTAGAAAAACGCCTACATCACTTTGTAGATATTTCTTTGCACATCAAATGGTATATGTCTCATTGTGGTAGCTTGATAACTGTAGGAGGAGATAGGTTTGCTGTGAGAGAGGTTTTCATGTTTTCAAATTGTTCAGTAGAGGCGAAAAACTGCAGCGCGCTATGTAAAGGCATGTAACCGAAATTAAGCATTGCTCACTGCAAAGTCAGTCAGCAGTGCATAGAACGACTGCATCAACACCTACCCACATGATATCTGTCGGGTAACTGAGCTGTAGGTCCAGCTATAACACATTTTATAGGGCTTGGCCATAATCATCTCCATGGACTTCTGTGTAGGGACCCCACCACCCTCCCCCCTTTTGGGATCTGTCCTGAATGCATTAATCAACGTACAGACATGGTTCTAGTACCATTCGATGCGGCAGAAAGTAAGCTTAAAGATGAGCCTAAAAAGCGGAAAAGCTGCAAATTTTTACTTTTAAGGTAGATGCTCCCCTTAACTCTTGGTTCATTACTCATTTCACCTGATTCCCCAAGCATATTTCATTACCTTACTCTGGTTAGCTTGTATCAACTCAATCATTAATTGTCTTAGAGTGATCCTTTGTAAAAATAAACCATGTAACTTGTTTCAACTTTTTAACCTTGACTTGTTGAAAAAATAGAAAAGCTCAGCTTCAATATCCCACCAAATATTTAGTTGTTGCCATAGATAATTGAAAGCAAAGGATATGTTCATCTCACTTGTAGCATCAGATGCAAAAACAGCAGCTGCACAAGTTCTCTGATTTTGTGCAGATGTGATCTGAGCTTATTGATTTATTTGAAATGAAGAATATGTATTCTAAGTTTGCCTAAAGCAGAAGAAAGGGACATTAAACTAGTCACTCAAGCTTTATCCTCCATACATGAATTGTGATAAGGATTCTATTCCTCTGAAAATTAACTTCAGAAAAGAGTAAAAGTTTCTGTAGAAAACATAAGGTTCCATTTTACATTATATTTATTTGCTCTTAAGGAAAGGTTGGGCTTGGATGATGACCAAAGTGGAGCTACACTGTCAAGCATAGTAGCAAAGGAGAACATTTTTTGTTATACCTTTCCTCAAGTTCATTTTTGAGTATTATAGTAGACTAATTTAGTAGGTACAACATTTCCAATTTTTCCGTGCTTGTCTGTGAGCTATACATTTGAGCAAGTTTACAATAGGAATGCATGAAATTCTAAGAGCCTTTATGTGTGCTCCCCAGTGCAGTCTCGGGACATCTAAAGTCACTCCATGCAGGGTTGGCAATGATTAAATCATGTGATTAAATCACTTGATTTTTTTATAAAAAAATCATGATTTTTTTTATTTTTTTTTATTTTTTAATATATTTGAATATATTGAGTGGCAGTCTTTAATTTATATTGAGGTATTGTTATTCATGGTTTAGTATAAGTGTACTATGAATGATAAATTGGTATATAAACTTGTTGCCTTTAGTGTGTATTAGGTTCCATAAATTGAATGTTTTTGGTACAGAGGCATCAAGTGTACAATACATTGTACATAGCAGTCATAGCTAGCAGCTTAGCTAATTCTTATAGGGCTATAAGTAGTCTTTAACTATTTGACTATTTGTTATATATTGATTACAATATTCAATTTAAATGTGTTCGCTAGCTTATACAGGGTGGGGCAGAACTGATTGAACAGTTTTAAGGCAAAGTAAAAGAGTAATGGAGGTACATAAAGGAGAAAGTTTATTTTCCTCAAGATTAGCATAACATACAATTTAAAATACTTGGGTATGTTTTGAAAACAAAATCAGGAAGATTGGGTTTGTTAGCTGCATCACACTGTTGGAGTCATTCTCGTAAATTTTCTACAGCACGTTCACACATATGGCGAGGTATGGTCATAACCTCTGCTGCAATAATCCATTCCCTTAGCTGTGGTAGGGTGTGAGGGCGACTTCTGAACACCTTCTCTTTTAGATGTCCCCAAAGAAAGAAATTGCAAATGCTCAAATCAGGTGACCTCGCAGGCAACTGTAAATCACCCCTCAGAGTTTGGGAAAATGTGTTTCAAAACATTGAGTGACATTCAGGCTGTGTGAGCTGCAGCCCCATCCTGCTTCATTTTCAACAATGTTTTCCATCATGGGTTGCAAGAAATTTTGCAACATTGCAGCATAGCGATCGGATCGGAATTCACTGTTACGGTTATTCCCTCCTCTGCAGGGTTGGTGATTTTTTTGATTTTTTTTAAATAAAAAAAATAAAAAATCAATGATTTTTTTTATTTTTTCATGATTTTTTTTATTTATTTGATTTTTTGATTTTTTCAGCTTTTTTGTCTTTTTGAGGTGTTATTTTTTATGTTGCAATTAGCCTACTAACAATAACAGTATATGGATCATAATGGATGGCTAAAAAGGGCACTTATTGCCTTCAATAATGGCCAACAGACCGAGGTGATGTTTACCACTTAGGGATTTTTGGGTAAACAATTATTGATAAGTCTATTCATTAGCTTTGTAAAGTTTGTATGGAGCAAGGTAATGAGCAAAATATTGATCATTTAACTGGCTTCAATATAAAAAAACACTTCAGGAATGCAGATCTTCTAAACATTGAAGAGTCACATAACAGATAGGTAGCTGATAGTACAGTGCACAGCACTAGGTATCAATAGATCTACTAGTTTTATGTCCTATAAATCTACCAGACTCTACCTTCTATACACACCAACTAGTAGTGACTGACTGCAGTGTTCCCATTTAATTCAGACCAATAAACCAATACTAAACATAAACTGAACGATAACCAAACAAACCTCATACGACTTGCAACAAGACTTATGTTATGAGAAAAGCTAACACTGTTTGAAATAAACATGTGCACAATTCAAATACGTATTTTATATCCATTCACTGCATTTAATTATTTTATATATAGTAA
Source organism: Hyalella azteca (assembly GCF_000764305.2). Lineage (NCBI taxonomy): Eukaryota > Metazoa > Arthropoda > Malacostraca > Amphipoda > Hyalellidae > Hyalella > Hyalella azteca. The sequence continues at coordinate 389,299 of NW_025945905.1, read as the reverse complement.
TATAGTATTGTAATTGTAATTGTTTTGTTTCTAGTTTTAAATTCACATATATAAAGATTGAATTTAAATATTTTAATTAGAATACGTCCTCATATTAGGGTGGAAAATCTTTCTAATTGCCTAAAAGGTCAATACAATCTCAACCTCTCAATATACAGGGTGGAGCAGAACCGATTGAGCAGTTTTGAGGTAAAATAAAAGAGTAATGGAGGTACATAAAGAAGAATGTTTATTTTCCTAGAGGTTAGCATAACATACCATTTAGGATACTTATGTTTTGAAAACAATATCTGGAAGATGGGGGCTTTTAGCTGCAACACACTGTTGGAGTCGTTCTCAGAGGAGGGAGTAACCATGACAGTGAATTCTGATTGCTATGCTGCAATGTTGCAAAATTTCTTGCAGCCCAGGATGGGAAATTGTTGAAAATGAAACATTGGGAGACGTGTGGTTCCAGCAGGATGGGGCTACAGCTCGCACAGCCCGAATGTCACTCAATGTTTTGAGACGCATGTTTCCCGGACGTCTGGTGTCTCTGAGGGATGATTTAACAGTGGCCTGCAAGGTCACCTGATTTGAGCATTTTACAAATAGTCAAATAGTAGACTACTTATAGCCTTATAAGAATTAGCTAAGCTGCTAGCTACGTACAATGTATTGCACTCTTGATGCCTCTGTACCAAAAACATTCCATTTGTTGGAACCTAATACACCCTAAAGGCAACAATTTATATACCAATTTGTCATTTACATTTGTCATTTACATTTGTCATTTTACATTTATACTAAAACATGAATAACAATACCTCAATATAAATTATAGACTGCCACTCAATATTTTTAAATATATGAAAAAATCAAAAAAATCAAAAAATCAAAAAAATAGAAAAAAATCATGATTTTTTTATAAAAAAAATCAAGTAATTTAATCACATGATTTAATCATTTTGATTTAATCATTGCCAACCCTGCTCCTCTGGGAACGACTCCAACAGTGTGTTGCAGCTAACAGCCCCCATCTTCCAGATATTGTTTTCAAAACATAAGTATTCTAAATGGTATGTTATGCTAACCTCTAGGAAAATAAACTTTCTTCTTTATGTACCTCCATTACTCTTTTATTTTACCTCAAAACTGCTCAATTGGTTCTGCCCCACCCTGTATATTGAGAGGTTGAGATTGTGTTGACCTTTTAGGCAATTAGAAAGATTTTCCACCCTAATACAGGGTGTTTCAGAATTAAGTAACCCTTTTAATTTGTTCATACATAAAAAACTAAGAACGTTATGAAGTTGAAACCTGTTTTATTTAAAAGAAGAACATTTTTATGGTAATATTGTATCTAAAAAAAAAGTTCACTTATCGTCTCACAAATTACAAGCCATCCTGTAAGCTTACAGATACAGAAAAAATGCTATGATGCTGCTGATATGAAGCTTGCAGTGGACAAGGTTGCTGTAAATGCTCAATGGCATGTTCATGGATACCATAATATCCCATCAATAATACAGTAATATCCCATCAATAATACGGTACCGTCAACTGGGTGATTCGGCCGTGTTCATAATGATGGCCAAAGTGGGGTAATAAATGGTCGTAAACAGTGGCCAAAGTCACTCAGGCGTTTATGACCTGGTTTACAACCCTGGCGTTTATGACCCCGGCGTTTATGACCCCGACGTTTACGACCCCGACGTTTACGACCCCGACGTTTACGACCCCGCGTTTACGACCCCAGCATGAATCAAAAACACAGCCAAAGTCACCCCAGTTGAGGGTAATTAATGTTTATGGTAATATCATATCAATGAAGGAAAAACTAGTAAAAGTCACAGAAAATGTCATTTATTCTACCTCTACATTGTCTACAATGAAAGAGGAGGACTTCAGAGTACTGTTAGTAATGGATGAGTAGGCTCTGCATGCTTCAAATATTTTAAAATGAAGTTTTATTCCCAGTGTCCCGAGTAGCCCCGTTCGACGGGGCTACTCAGGACACTCTTTTTTTGCTTCTGGCACCTTACGAATAGCATATGGATTTTTTTTTAAGATGCCATTCGATAGCCCTCGCAAAGAGCTATAAAATGAGCCTAAACTTGTTTATGAAATGTTTCATCGTAAGAAGTTATTAACAAAAAACGCTCAAAACCGTCCCGAGTAGCCCCGGTTGACGGTATCTATCTGTTGTGTGACTCTTCAATGTTTAGAAGATCTGCATTTGTATATTGAAGCCAGTTAAATGGGCAATATTTAGCTCATTACCTTGCTCCATACAAACTTTACAAAGCTAGTGAATAGACTTATCAATAATTGTTTACCCAAAAATCCCTTAGTGGTAAACACCACCTTGGCCTGTTGGCCATTATTGAAGGCAATAAGTGCCCTTTTTAGCCATCCATTATGATCCATATACTGTTATTGTTAGTAGGCTAATTGCAAAATAAAAAATGACACTTCAAAAAGACAAAAAAGTTGAAAAAATAAAAAAGATCAAATAAATAAAAAAAATCATGAAAAAATAAAAATATCATTGATTTTTGATTTTTTTGATTTTTGATTTTTTTGATTTTTTTTAAATCAAAAAAATCACCAACCCTGACTCCATGATAATGGAACAATATTCAGTAGGTACGTACCTATCTTGGATACCAGCATTATCATACATAAAAAATTTATTAAAATATTGAGTAGATAAGGAAATTGAAAATGAACTGATTAAAAAAAATCTTTGGTCAATCTATGCTGTCGAGGTTAGCCCAATTGATTGCGGTATAAACTTTTCTATGTTTGAGCTGAACTGAGTACCCAACTAAATTTATTGACCTAATAGTTTGGTTTTATCAATTTTATCATCTTGTATATCTACTGTGAGGTGAATATTTTATTCATTTTTGCACATCTCTCAACAGTCTGGTTGTACCTCAAAATACATTGCTCTTGTTAAATAAGTTAAGTATGCTAGTTCTGAAGCATCAATCTGTAAATATGCTGCTATTGCATTTAAATTATTGATTGTTTTAAGTATATATTTCTGCAGTAATATATTTTACATTTAATCATAAGTTTAATGTGTTGGCTGCAACAGAAGATACTGATAATATAAGCTAAAATTTCAATAATGGTATTTCGTGGCATCACATCACCAAAATTTCACTGTTGGATATAAATTTTGAATAAAAAGTTTAAAAAACCCCTATTTTTGCTCTACCATGGTCTGCACAGTTTCAAGGTTAAGATAATTCAGTCTGATTTTGCAAACAATTCATGATCTCAACTCTTGACAAGAGATTATCAACTAGTAAAATTATTTTAATGACATTAACAGATGATAATGTAATGTTGAGATTTTATTTTTTTCCATAATTTTCAATTGCATGGCTAAAAATAGGAAGGACACAAAAAATTTGCTTGTCACTGTGCTCACAATTTGTATGGATGAATTATCTAAATACTATACAGCAAGCTGAAAAAGTCAGTTTAATGATCGACTTGATCTTGATCTTCTTCAGAGAGAAAGCATAAATTTTTTATTCAGTTATCCAGCTTCACAATGGTTCCTGATATAGAGCTTGTTCATCTTACGGATGAAGAATTCTTGATTCACAGAGCAAAAGAGTTCCAAGCTTCAGATCAAAGTGCTTCTAAAGCTTGGTTGATCACGGCCCAGGTTCTTTATCCAAGCACATTCAAAATCCAGGTAAATATTTCCTCAGTTCTCTAATGAATACCTTTCTTTTTGTTTATTGTCACCATGAACTTGTTATTTTAATCAGGATATTTAATTTACATTTAACTTAATATGAATTGTTCTTATAGACTTCACTTTCATTTGTAGATACTATAGGATGAGTCTCTTAAACTAGAGGTATTATTTTTATTTGGATACCATTTTTCATTTGTCTTTGATGTATGTATTTCTTTAATGGACTGTTTCATAAGATAGAGTTTCTTGGTTTGTCCAAGAAAAATATTAGTGATCTGATATTCCTGGAATTTATAGTAAATTTCTTTCATTCAAATAATTGGTATAACTAATTTCAATAATACATTTTTTTCATCCAACAGTTTGAGGTTTACCTTATTGAAAAAGCTGCCAAAAATGTCAGTGGAGCAGCAAGATGTCTCAGTTCACTGTAAGTTATCTATATGTTCAGTATATATTCAATAGATTAAACTTGGTTTCCTTCCATTATGGTCAATGGACCCATATGTTAAAGAGTGCAAAACAAGTGTATGTATATTGTATATAAAGTAAAATTTTTATATACCATAGCCATTGTCAATGAGAATCATTCACCGTACATATGATTTTGTATACACATTAAATTTATGTGCTGTATCTCACAAAATTATTGGACTTCATTGAGTGTGCTAGATTCTATCATTGCAGCAAGCTTTACTCTCTTGGTCCAGGATGTGGCTAGTTTTGATTTGTTTATATATAGATATATGATGATGGAAATGATTTGAAGGAGGTTAAATTTAGTTGTAATGGAAATTGAGCTTAAACCTTAATTTTTAGGGTTGTTTTATGATGAGCATAAAATGAACAATGGACTATATAATATTCCTCTGAAGTCAAATTTCTGCAACAATTGCATATACTGGTATGGGCATTTGTTTTATTAAATTTAGATTTTAGTGGTTATCTCATAAATTTTTTTCTATTGTTTTATCCCTAAATTATTTCTGGACTTAAATAGTACAGTTTGAATCTAACATGATATTGTATTTTTTCTCTACAGAATTCAGGACTTCCCACAAGAATCACTCTTATTCCTGGAAATTGATGCAATAATGCTTGCTGTTCAAGCAAGCAACAGCTTTTCTAATGACAATGAACTGGATTTTATGCCTCCCGCTGATATTGGAAGCCCATCAATACCTGGGCCTGATGTTTCTCCAGCAGATGAAAAAACACATTTCCACACCCAGATTTTCTATGCACTTCCCAAGCGTGAGAAATAACACTACATAATCAAATAGATTCCATACATCATGATATATCTACTATTAAGCCTTGTGTAATTTTCTTATTGTTATGATATTTGTAATCAATGATTTATGGCTGAAGTACCATGTTTAGGATATCAGTGATCTATTTAGTGATCATCAGTGATATGATGTTAGTGATCTATGTATGTAGGATATCAATGATTGGCAAGGCAATGACATTACTTATCATTTTCACAATTTTTTTTTCAGAAGTCAAGGATTGGAGAAACCTAATTTTTTATTTTTTTTAATGTACTTGTATATTAATTGATTTTCGTTTTGATTGGTATGTATCACTAGGTTGTTTTTTGATTATCGTCATGGGAGGTCAATTATATATTTCAGATATTCAGCGAGGCCTTGTGCTGAATGCCGCTGAGCGTTGCACTGATACTATGAGTCACTGCTCTCTTCTGCTATTGCTCACTTCTCATTTTCCTGAAACAACACATCTTCAAGCTGTAAGTTCATATGCATAGTTTTCAAAAGTTCTACTTAGTTTTAACATGCTTTTTTGCTGTGTTTATGAATACATATATAGTCTGTATTCAATGATTTTACATTTTTACATAGCATTACCTTTGCATGTGATATTTATTTGAAGGATTTTACCTCAGCCCAACCTTGTTGAGACTCTACTGTCTGCTGAGAAAATGTGTCCCAGCCCTCTGAACCCATACCGGAAGAAACTTGGTGAGTGTTGCTTAGTATTTTAATACCATGGCAGGGGGTGTTGCAGTTTGTGACATCTACTTGTCATTTTAGGCTTGTGCTTTATCCCGTCTTATGTTTTGTGAGAACGTTTTTTGTTGCCTGTTATTTCAGATCAACTTTCATTGTTTTTATTTTTTTTAACAATTTTGGTGGCAAGAAATTACCATATAGATATTGAAGAAATTACCATATCTATCTTTGTGGTAATGTTGATACAAAGTTAGTGATTAGCATGCAAGTTATTTTGAGTTCTTTCTTGTATTACCTGTGCAACTATTTGTTTCGAATTGTACTTGGTAGTATGCTCGGTCCTACCTGTGCTGGTGGGGGGTGAAGCGAGTGGAGTGCAGGTGTCTTTCCAGCTTCTACTTCACCTTCTGTGTTTAGCTCTTGAGTACTACACTGCACTTCTGTACTCCAGCCCTGTGCGCTTGCTGGCTGCTCCCAAAGTAAGTGAAGTGTAACCATAAATTTAAATTTTTTATTGAAATGTCAAAATTTTTTAATTTTTTCTTTGTTTGGGTATTATCTGGAATATACTTCAAATCAGTTTCAATAATTCAAGTTTTGATCTGTTTTGATGTCATTACTGCAGAGGAATATGATTAATCTTTAATTTAATGTGTATCTAAATTTCATGCTATTTACTTATTTCATTTGCAAGACATTTTCTCTCTAGAAATTTGGTTACCATGTTCTAAGAAAAACAGAAAAAAATACTTGTGTTTATATAGTCACTTAGCCATTATAATTATTCATTCTTATAGCCTACTTCATCTCATCACACATTTTCATGTTTCTGATGTCATTGATTCCAGAGCTCAGGCTCAGTGAGCACCGGCTGTGGCAGTGAGAACAGCAGCCCAGGATGCGCACAACTGTGGAGTCAAGTCTTCTTGTGCATCCGACAACTTGGTGCAAGATTTGACTGGGTCTTGGCCAAACACTTTACTCCTGATGCCAACAGAGAGGGGATTTTACAACACGTTCAGGCTGTAATGAAGACCATTTCAACTGGGCCTCCTCTGGATAATGAGAAGAGTAGGATGGAGCTTCTGTATGTCATTACAATCTTATTTCTTCATGCTCTTCATGAGTACACTACCAACATCAAACAAGGTTTGTATGATAGGGCATAAAGGTGTGGTTGTGTTACATTATCTTTTGTTCTTATTTGGGACATGAATTCTTATTTTGCACTTACTTCATCGATTTTTAAAATATTCTCTGTAAAATTTTAATTACAAAATTAACTGCTTCTAACTATTTAACACTTTAACTGTTAGCCATCAGCAATTTGTCATTTTAGCCTGAAGATCTATTTTTGGTTACTTTGACTGTCAATTCTACTTCTTAGATAGAGTTTAATGGCTAGAAAAGAAAAGAGATACCTGTCAATATTTTCGGATAAATAATGATGTTACAAATATTTTTGGAGTATTTTAGGCAAAAACTTGTGTTTATTCCATTTGCCATATTTCATTATCACAGCTCGTTCTTGCTGTATACAAATCATCACATTATTTCCATGTTTCATCTTATCCACATTTGATGTTTATTTTAATATGTTTAACTAATATCCTAGAGGCACAAATGAGCTCAAGCGTGGGGCTGACGCTGGTCGAGGCATTCACGGCGTCGGCAGCTAACAGTCGCAGCAGCTCCGTGTGCAGTGACGACTTGGATGTCCTGTCGCCACCACGACCTAAACGGCATAGAACCTCACAGGACATTGACACTCTGGTGCCCCACATCAGCGTTGGGCAGGTGGGTTGTTCAGAGCCTCTCAGGAGAGTCAATAGTGTAAAATTATTTTGAACAACATCAACTATGACTTAGTTGCTCTTTCCTCGTGCACAATAATTTCAAGTCTAGGGTATATGCAAAATGATATAAAATAGTGTATGTACTGTATGTACAAAATGAGATTATTAAATTCAAGCCCTATAAAATGTGTGTAATCCATTCTCATAATCTTGATATGGTAATAATATAGCAAGGTACTGCTATGTCTCATTGAATAGATAGTGTCTAATACAACGTGTTCAATGCAATGTCTTCAATACAACGTGTTTAATACAATGTCTTCAATATAACGTGTTTAATACACTGTGTTCAATACTATGTGTTCAATACAAAGTGTTCAATACAATTTGTCCACTACAATTTGTCCACTACAATGTGTTCAATACAATTTGTCCACTACAATGTGTTCAATACAATGTGTCCAATACAATGTGTCCACTACAATGTGCCCAATACAATGTGTCTTCTACAATGTGTTAAGTGTTAACGGTTGCGATATAGGGCGAGGGTGTATGCAGTGGAGGTCTGCCCCAGGCCTTGACCACGGCCATCAAGTGCTGGGACTTGCTGCACTCGCACTCCAAGCTCAGATCTGGTAAGCCGTCATGCCCTTATTCCATCCAAATATTCACTCATTCGGGAAAATTTGTCTTAGTATTGTGTTTTTATTTCTGTAGGAATTGTAAGAGAATTTTAATCTTGATCAGATCGAATTTTTTGAAGTCATTAGGTTTTTAGGAGGTAACTCAAAAGCTTAGAGCCTTAGACTATATTCAGTTCAAAACTTTTGCTCTCCACGGAAATAGAAAAAAATTGTCATTATTTGTTTTGATTATATTATTTTCTAAGTTATCAACGTTGAGTTGAGTAAATAAGGAAACTAATTAAATTATTCAAATGTATTTATCAACATTCACATACTAAATCTGACTGCACTAAAATGAAATCATCAGTTTGTTGTATTTATAAATAATGGTCCTTATTTCCGTGGTGTAATTAAGAACAAAGTTCAAACTTTTTTCTTAGAAGTATATAATTAAGAACAAAGCTTAATTGTATCTAATTGTACTGTGGTGTTAGATACCGACATTATTGGTCCAGCCGAGGTTAGAGCCAACCTGCAAACGCAGTTGGGCTTTACCAGAGGTCTTTTGTATCAGCGTTGCTCAAATGAAATGTGCACTTAGAACTCAGCTTTGAACGGCAATGAAATCTATGTAATTATCATGTAAAGTGCTCGTACTGCAGCATGCGCAGAAATCTGAAGTCAATAGTCATAAAGCATTCGAGTGTACTCTGCCTTTTATACAAGCTTCATGTTTAGATAATAACATAACATAAAACATAACATAATGATGTAGGCGCTGAAATGTAGGCCTGATGTGGCCTGTCGCCGATTCTTTTCCTATGTTGACAATCTGATATGAGATGGTGAGCAGTCAAGTGATCGATAATATAAAAAGGGGACAAAAAACATTTGGCCACTAAACTAAACTAATGATGAAATAAACATTTTTATGAATCGCTAGTGCAAAAGTAGGTTCTCATTGATTCATATTTTTTGTGTTAATGATTTTCCAGTATATTTTATCATTGTATAATAAAGAATCATCATTAGTTAGAGTGTGTCTCGTACCAGATTCTAGGTTATGCAATATCAAAAAATTGAGCTATCATTAGGTTGCCAACTTCCTATCGTTATGCATTTAAACTGCAGCTATTCATTGCAGCTACTTAAAAAATTTGGAAGAGGGAAACTTCGAAATCTATTTTGCCTTGTTATATTGTTAGGCTTGTTATTTATTTAAATTTCATTAAATTTAAGTCACATTTGTAAAAGTATCGCATTTACTGCAGAGTTCACGGCGCTACTGGAGCGTCTGAAGGTGGGGTCGCCGTTGCGGGCGTTCAGGGTGGACATGTTGCTGCACGACTTCCGTCTCACCGAAGCCAACAGAGAAGTGCGAGCCATGCTCGCCGCGTCCAGCCTCGACGTCGACTCGCCCGCCTCACCCAAACCTGCCGTCCCTTTCTCGCCCCTCGAACTCCGGCTTAAACTTGCTTCTATCAATTACGCACTAAATAATTTCTCGGTGAGTTTTACCTAATAAATAATTGTGACCCCAATCATTTTTTATTATGTTTTAATCATTAACAGGTAAGCATAGTCATGCTTTGATGAGGTCAGCAGAATGTCCAATTATGCACCAACGTGATACCAGGAGTATCCATTTGTCCTACAGTAGCTGGTAAGGACTGACTCCCGGAAGACATACAATGATTATGTAGAAATTTCTATTAAATAACCTCTGTATTTACTAACACTACGAGGAAAAACAGCAAATACAGGTGAACATAAATCGCCGATTTTGAATTAACCATTCCCTAAATTTCTGAGGAGACGTAATACAGAGATTATGGAGACACGGTCGGCTTATTTTCCCCCACTCCTATCAAATTCACTCCTTGTAGACGTCCGTTCCTTAAAGCGGCATCCCTAAGGAACGGCATCCATCCCTCATTTACCCGCCCATTGCGAGTTCAGCCTCTCTCACCAAAACTACCCGTTAGCAACCTCAATACTTATAGTTTTTGTTCATAGTTTACTTATAGTTTGCATTTAATAGGAATAGTAGTGTAATCACCCGTTTAATAATAGTGTAAGTGTTAATGATATTTTCTAATTGTCCAAATTTCTATTTAATTCATATGCACGATGCATGTTTCTCATGTTGTCATGGCGCTAAAATGTTCAGGGTGCCACTGAAGCTGCCCTGGAGGCGATCCGACTCCTGCCCCCTCCCTCAGCCACCGCCCCAACACTCCCCGGCTCCTCTGCTGCGCTTCTGCCTCCTGCTCACTCCACCACAGCCTCCTCCTCCTCTTCCAGTATCACCATCACTGCCGGTATGTGCCCAGATCCTGTATTTATACCATTGGTTTACTGATGCATTAACTGACGTCTATACTAGCCGTACCTGAAGCCTGATAACGAGAGCTACCCTCAGTAGAAAAAGGGTAAAATTTTAATATAATCTCTCAACTGTTGTATTATATATTACCTATTAACAATTTGAAACCGATAATAATAAATGTTCTCAACTATTGGTTATTTGGATAATTTTTTTTAGAGAATGTATTTAATAGTTAATTTGTCACTAATCCTTTTGATGCCAACCTCTCCACGTGACAGCTGATCTCATTTTCGCAGGGTCAGAGCGACACCTGCATCTGTTACCGCTGTCGCGAGCGCACTGCCTGCAGTTCATTGTTACCTTGTTAATAAATGCGCTTAAAACACGAGTTTTCCAGCACAAATTCCATGACGATCTCAGCATTGGCCACCTTCTCACTCTCGTTCAGGTAACCTATTTTTCATGTGGTGCTTACCTTCTTTAACATTTGGTTTACAAAAAAAAAACATCAAAATCTTTCGTGCCTTCAAAATTTGGTGTGCGAATTTAATGCTACACTTCTAAGAAAAGTAAATGTAGTATTAGTAAATTATAGAACTCATAAAAAGAATACCTCTTATGATAATAGAGTCTATGCTTATACGCTGGTTAAAGTGAATTATCATGCATTCATATTTCATAATAAGATATGTTGTTGTGGGGTCATAATCCACGTACTAATCATGGTAGTTAATTTAGTGTGGATTTTTAACGCGCAAAAGACCCTCAAAAATCTATTCAGAGCTGGTGTTAAGCATGAACCTTGCGTTCCTCCTGCTAATTTGCATTCTGCAGCTGAAATAATGTTAACTATTTTTCCCTGCTTTCTGCCCTTGTGAAAGTCAACTGATGTTGTAATTAAGTCGCCATTAATGTAACGTTCAGTCATGTAAAAAAAATGTATAAGAACTTCATAGTAGCATTTAATTAACTTTTATTTTCTTTAAGAACTAAAATACAAGCAAAATGTAGGTATTGATGAGCACACCGTCGTTGTCATCATGAAAGACTAAAGTTTCCATTAGGCTGACACCTGGTCAGTTTGAGTGGCTGCAGCACGGCGGATAACTCATATTTTATGTTAACGCCTTAATAACACCTGTTCAGTTTGAGTGGCTGCAGCGCGGCAGATGACTCATCTTTTCATTATAATAACGCCTGTTCAGTTTGAGTGGCCAAAGCACGAGCTGGTCTTCATGGAGCTGGTAGGCCTGCTGATCAAACAAGGGAGCCTGAACTACGAGCAGTTCTCTTTGTACGTCACCACGCCCGAGATTATCGAGGAGCTCGTCTACCTCCACACCCGCGACGGCGGTGGGCTTCATCTCGACATCGTACCTCCTCCACCTCACATCAGCAAGTATGAATACTTCTCTCTCAATTTATTATATATATTCCAGTCTCATTTTATAACTCCCTACCGTTTATTGCCTGCAGTCCATTGTTACCTTGTTAATAAATGCGCTTAAAACGCCATTTTTCCAGCACAAATTCAAAAGATATTTGAATTGCTGAGAAAATATGCCATGTTAAATGCAAACATAGTTGAACAGAAAACACATTAAAACTATTTTAATTTTTTACTTTTTATTACACTGGAGCTCGTCACCAAACAATTGACAACCTTGATTATTAAGCAACAAATGTTGTTTACTTACTCATGTTCTGTTCCTATCATATTCATGATACTTTTTCATACCGAGCAGTTGTTTTTAGCACATTTTTTCATTTATGGAAAAAAAAAGCGCCATTGTGCTCGCCATGACCGTCCGTCCGTCCGTCTGTCTGTCCGTCCGTCCGTGACTTCACTTTTTAGTCGGCGAGAAAATGCGCTCTCTGTCACTCACTGCAGTGAGTACTGAGTTTTTTTTTTAATTATTTCAACTTGTTTGGTGGTGTGCAGAATGCAGCGCACGGTGTCGACGCGAGGTGCAGACCGAGGCTCCAAACACGACTTCAAACAGGCCATGCGGAAGCAAATGCAGCGATGCGATGAATCAGTTGCGCAAAATATTATTACTTTTCTTGAAAATGAGGGTCAAAGCTTGCATCAAAATTTTATGTAAAGTTCGAAAAATATTGTGAAAAAACTACTGAAAATTTAAATATGCAGGCTAGATCTAGAATTCGTTTTGCATTTCGTGGTGATGTATTTGGATCATTCCATCTATCTGTTGGGAAAATTAGTAGCAGATCGCTTTTACTCTAATTCAACGACTCTTAACTTGTAGGAGATATTTCTTTCCAAATCAATGGATGAAAAGACTGAGTAAAGTTTACCAAAGTTTGGGAGCGTTTGATCTTCCTACTGGCACTGTATGATGCTACAATAAAATTATTACGCCGTCTACCGCGAACTAAGGTCAATGCAAATTTCTTGTTTTCATGTCACTCGTTCTGAACTACTCCCTAGGTTAAGTGCTTATAGGTATAGGAAGAAGTCACGCACTTGACGTCGATTTGAAAAAGTGGTAAATTGTGAATGTTACTCGTATTCCATTATATGTAATTCAGGTTATATGAAATCTAAATTTGTTTTGAGCTAAAACAATTGACCTGTGTGTCCTAAAAAGTATGCCAGAGAAAGTTATAATTTGCCCACGACGAGGAAAAAGTTCATTGAGATCTACGTTCGGTTCAGGACAATATGAACAGTGTCTTATATGCAGTAATCGTTACTTTTCAAGTCCGTTAATTATACTGGAATTTTTGCCAGCGTAAACACTTTCAAAATTGAGTGTTCATACAGGAGAAAATCTCCAAGAATCAGTGAAATAATACTGAAACTTTCAAAGTAAATTTTGCTGAGTCCACATGTAACAAGTGGTGATCGTGCGGCTACTTCCTCACCTTCAAGCTGCCAACAACAACGAAGTTGAGTGCCAATAATACATGTAGGCCCATCTTCATTATCTTGTTTGCTTCCAGTTTGTTGAGGAGGAAATGTCAAACGCATTGTTGCAAAATACCTCATTATTTTGTTTGCATATTTTAATGCCAACAAATAAATCAAATTTACAATAAAAATCTGATGTTTCTCTACGGATAGTCTCTATAATGAATTTCAAGCTTGCAACTATGGGAAAACCTGTGCTATAAATCTCATATAGTGACCGAATTCAACTGATACATTGATGAATGTAAATATTTTCTTACGAGTTGAATACGATGCCTTTAAGTACAATCGCTACAAGTTGAACTATTTCTGGAGATTCTTACGTTCTCCGATTCCCCGTTACCTGACAGAATTCCTCTGATCTAGTTCCGATTCCCGGGTCGTCACGGCCACGGGCTCACGGCCTTGGCTCTAGGGGACTCCCCATTCCCCAACGGCGCTACTGGTAGACCGGGATTATTATTGGCGGGATAGTCCCCCGACTGCGAACCCTCGATATTGATGCAAGATGGTTCTTCTACAAAACGTTTAGGCTCACTAAGCTTGTCCAGTTAGGCAGTTACGCTGTACACATTCGAATGAATTGATGACCTAACTAACATCTGGGCTCTTCATATTCAATTGAATTTGTGTAAATTGTTTTAGGTTCTTGCAATTACTAATAGGGTAGTTGGTAGTAGCTATGTCGTTAAAAGATTTTCCCTTCTCAAAATTCAAGATGATTAACTATTAACATAATTTGAAGTGTTTGCAATGATAAAAAGCCCAATCTGTGCACATAACTGACATGAGCCTGAGGGCCGTACCTAACTTGGTGTAAGCTGCAATATCTAGGCGCACATTTTTTACTTTTTGTTGCTACTTCTTTAATTACCTTCGATGCAATGTAATGAACATAGGCCTACCATGTTTATGTAGTTTCAATTTGTAGTGGTCATTTTAAATATTGATCTAGATAGGTACTAATCTAGGATAGGGCCTATTTTTCTAAAGACTAAAGGTTCATAAAATTGTGGTTAAAAATGATTGTTGATTGTTTCATGGGAGTTGGGACTTGGGAGATTTTAAAAAATTGTGGTTAAGAAAGGTCGTTTTTCCTCATCATTTAGCCTTTTAGCTAGTTTAGGTACCTACCTAACCATCCTGGCAGCCTTCAATATAATTGATAAATTAAAAAAAAATCATTCTAGGTAGTGTCAGACTGTCTGTCACTCTGTCAGTGTAGTATCAGTCTATCAGACAGTCAGTGTGCAATCAAAACTATTTTTAATATATCATATGCCTTATAGTTATGGATGTTATGGTAGGGTAGGTAGCTATGGAACCTCCAAATTGACAAATCATAGTTTCCAAATTCACACTAGATAGCATCATAGCAACAGGCTAGCCTAACAGGCTCTGCCAATGAGACAAAAAGTTTTTCAAAGTGCATGATTCTCTTTTCTCTCTCTGCAAACAATTTCACCTTTGGCTCTTTCCACAAAATATGGGAAAAGGTTCATTTTTGCATGTTATTTTTAAATTGCCTGTCAACTTGTCAAGTGATGATTACTAGAAGGGTATTATTGCAGATTAACTACATCCAAAAAAAGGGTGTTTTTTTTTTAATTATATGTTTTTTGGGGTGTAGATTACGAATCTGAAATCCATTTTTGGCGGTCGGCATCGGAAAACCGATTTTTTTCGCGACTTACTAACATGGGGGTTACGTAACTTACGTTACTGCGTTAGGTTGTGATCTCTCGATGTGGCAATGTATCTCCAGATTTATGGACAAAGAAGACGAAAATGTTACCCGTTGCAGTGCAACGGGTAACATTTTCGTCTTCTTTACCCGTTGCAGTGCAACGGGTGAGTTTCATTCAAGATGTCGTGCGCTACGTGTGATCGGTATTATTGCAAAAAATCGGTTTTCCGATGCCGACCGCCAAAAATGGATTTCAGATTCGTAATCTACACCCCAAAAAACATATAATTAAAAAAAAAAAAACACCCTTTTTTTTGGATGTAGTTAATCTGCAGTAATACCACTAGAAGTCTAAGCTATTTTCAGAAAGTTTTGCTTAACCTAATCCAGTTTGGGACTTTGGGTACTGATTAATTTTGTATACTAATTGTGCAAATTTACCTGCAAAAAAGACATAAACATCCATCTTTCTATAAGTTTTAGTTATTTTTATGGCTCTTGCTTTATTTATTTGTTGAAAAAAAGAAAAACAGCATATTTTGCCATGAAATTTGTGACAATTGGCTGCATGACAATCCCCTCAGAGTCAGGAGGTATTCTGATGTGCATTGTGCATCTGTGCTCGTCAGAAGGCCTAACATGAGATTTTTCGTTCCTGCTTGCAGAGTCAAACTGCAGGTCTTCTAAGTTGTGGGGCCCTTGGTAGAGTTGGTAGGCTGGTAGCATTCTAAATTCCTTCTAAATGACCATGTACCTATGTAATTGAGTGCGGTGGGCAAAAATAGGAGCAGGAAGGCCGGATGCTCCAATACAAGGGGGCCGGCATTTGCGGCAGCATGCTTGTCCCGCTATAATTGGAGCGGGACAAGTGCTCACTCAAATTTGAGCGCGCTGCCGGAGCTGCTGGCCCGCTCCAATTGTAGCAGTCCAAATGCACTGCTGCTCCTGCCAGCCCGCTTGTATTGGAGCATGCTGCCGGCCCACTCCCCCTGTGCTTCTCAAATCAAGTGAGTTGCGCTGGAGCTCTTTGGCCATCCTGGTGGATCTAAATGACCAAGCATTTCCTAAAATTCCATCACTGGGGTCAAGTTATTAGGTTGGTAGGATACCTTGCAATTTCCTTCTATGTCTCATGTGTGGGTGGCCAATGTACTGAGTAAGCAACCTCTTGTTTGAGTGTCTTATTTACTGTTGTTTTTCACCTGTCCTTCCTTGTCACTTTGTCTCTTTTAGATGCTAATGCTGCTTCTTTTGAGCCAGCATCAGGGGGCTGGACATCTGAGATCTCCTGTCCCTTATGGGTTGTGGGTGATGATTAATTTGAGACTTCAAATAATTGAGATCTGCCTTGCTGCCTTGAGATCTACCTTGCTGGTAATGAATGTAATCTTTTGACCTCTGGAGATAAATAGCTTGATAGCTGAAGCGCTAGTAAATCATTCTACTACTACTACAGTAAGATTATATTTTTTATCTCCAATATGGTGAAAATTGTGCCTGATTATACAGTGTATGAAATTCTAGAAATTATGGTTAAAAAATTATTTTCAATCTACCGTGGCAGGTTTTTCAGTTCAAAAATTTGAGTTAACAATTTACTGCCAAATCGGACTTCCAAGTTGCCTTTAAAAAACCATTGGTTTTCTAATAATTTACGTTTTCTTTCATTTTTTCAAAAAATTCACACAAATAAAAAAGTCTTCAATTTCTGTTTTACATATGTGTACCAAGTTTCAAAACAATTCATTTGTAACTGAAAAAGTTTACAAAAGAGGGAGATGGTCCCCTTAAGTGAATCTCATTGAGGATCAAATCTATTTATTGTGAAATGGAATTTGACATAGCCCAAACAGCAAGTGTGACATCTCCAGGTGTTCACGGTAGTTAATGATGTGCCACTGTCACTTGCCATAAAGTGATTGGATATTATCTCATCATTTTGTGCAGTACCAAACAAATTGTTGGTATTATTATTATTAAGTAAATTTCTATGTATCTATAAAGATTTGCACAGGCAATGCATTTGGCCTCTTAGATCCATGTTGTTTTTCAATTTGCAGTCTGGCAGTCAAGCATAGAAATGTGCAGAAATTAAAATTTCTGAAACCAGTTCTTTAATGTATGAATAACAATTATAAAATATATTTACTCCTACAAATTCCAAAAACTAAGTATATTGAAGCAGCAAATTGCAATTGAAGAATCTATTCAAAATGGTTAACATGCTGTAGATAGTTATTTCATTTAAATCAAAAAACAAATGTAGAGAGTAAGTATCTAACTTTGGTTTAAAAAATTTCACTGCATTACCGTAAAATGGGGTAACTTAGACCACTTTTTTTTATAAATGATGCCATTTTTTTACTAGCTAAATTAAACTTGAATTGAAACATGCAAAATACAGGTCCATACTCTAGCTTCACTTACCATAAATTGCTGGCTCTTGCCTCTCATAGTTATGATGTAATTTCAAAAAAAGTGATGGTCTATGTTACCCCAGCTCTTGGGGTAACTTAGACCGGGTGGTAAAATCAATTATATTTTTTGGTAAAATAACTCCAAATAACTTGAGTCTGAAACATAAAGAAAAAACATAAATAGGCTGTCAAACATAAAATATGTTATATAAGGTAATTTTATATTAACTTCCAAGCCGGTCTATGTTACCCCGTCAGGGCTGACATTAGGTGGTCTAAGTTACCCCATTTGGGGGCGGCGCCCCCCATTTGCAAACTATGACACTTTCCTAAAATTTGTCATTTGCATGTGTAACTAGAAGAGTTCTACTACAATGCATCAAAACCTGGAGTTATTTGAACAAAAAATAAAAAAATTGGAGGGGGTACTCTGACAGGCTTTAAATAATAGCTTTTTTTTGTGGGTCACATTTTTAATTTTTTAACCTATTAGATATGCAAACTTTTCAAATCTTTTTATTGTGTTATATAGCCTCAGTATTAGGCCTTTAATGCCCATTGACAAAATTTTCTATTTCAAATAGTTTTTGAGTTGTGGGGGTTTTGGTTAAAAAAACAAAAAGTGGTCTAAGTTACCCTGCCGGTCTAAGTTACCCCATTTTACGGTACTCTGAAAAACTGAATAGATATTACTACTTCCAGTTTTTTTAATTCTGGAAAGCCATCAATGTTGATGCAAAACAAAACATTCATTTAAATGCTCATGTTTTAATTCATGGCCAAGCTGGTGGGTGATGTTATGTATGGAAGAATCAGCAGTTGATTGGTGATTGGACAATGCACAATGATGCATCCACCAACACAACATGGTGATAGGGTGGGTCTATTTTTTAGATTTTGGGTGACCACATATGGTAATTTGCCTGCTGAAAGAAATGTGTCTTGACAAATATTATTGGTGACAAATTAAAGAGGCTGAGACTGTTTTGGTAACAAGTCCTCAATAATACTGGCAAGTGGCAAGACTTGATGCAGGAATCAGCAAAGCACCTCACACTTAGTCCACAATGAGGTCATAATTATGTAGATATTGTTTTCAATTTAGGCTGAGTCAGTGTACTAGGAGTAAAAGTTCTTAATGAAGTCATGTGCCAACTTTTTTATTGTGGTATAAGATGTAAGATGTTTGAGCTTCAATAACTTCAGGTCAAAACAAATGCTTAGGCAGATGTTGCTTTTTAATTTAGTGGCTGATATGGGCTACAGATAGCTAATTGCCCCTGCACATGTACAGAACAATTTGGTTCTGTGCTATATAATGTTTTTATTAAATGCCAATTTAGAATACCTGTCAGATTTGTTTGTATGAGAATATTTTTTGAATGTGAGAGAAAATATGAGAATATTTTTTGAATTTAAACAATGCTTACAGCTAAAAGACAATTTAGAAACTGTCTATAGGAACCACTAATATTTATTGTTATAATTCCCTTCTTTCTTGAAACCAAAACTGTTTACTTTTGCTATCTGGAAGGTTTTAAAGTTAATTTCAACTTAACTAACCAAGTTTATTTGAAACCTTGTCTATTTCTCATCGTACCGGAGTAGATAAAAAATGCTAAATAATTCCATCAGCAATCAAAATCCTGATATGGTATGATTTTGTAAACTAAATATTCATTTCTATAGCTTTTTGTGTGTAGTTTTCAATTATACTATTCAAATAATGTGTGTGTCAATTTCATGGAATTTTATAGATTCGTAATTTTTTGTTTTAATTTGTCTTTCCTTTGAATATGTGAAATGATATTTTGGGAAATGGGAAAATGGGTAATGGGAAACAATATGTTTATACAAAATATTAACATTGATTCCTGTCATAAAATGAATGGGTTTACTATATTTGCATTTGCATTTCCTAGGTGCTTTTTAAAATTCAGGTTTAAATTGGGTTGCTTATTATTTTTTTGACACATTTTTGTCCAAAATTTTCATATTATTTGGTTTAAATGATTAAATCACTGGCTTTTCATTCTTTTAATTGCCATCAGTTGTTTCCTGAATTGATTTCTGTTTAGTTACTAGAGTGCTTGCTGGAGTAATTCAAGTGGTAGTAGTTTGGGTTGTTTCTAAAAGCAAGATATGTACTGCATCTCATTTGAAAAATTTTTGCATGAACAAAAACATTGGAGAGTGAATAAAAAATGTTACAGAAGAAAGGATAAAATTGTAATTCCATTTGTTCCAATATTGAAAGATACCAAAGAACTTCCTGAGTAAATCTTTTTCATTTTATCTCTTCCTTACATTGCTTGCATGACTAACTTTTGCCAACCTTTAGAGCACTTGGGGGAAAAATTGGTTTAATTAGGTGATGAACTGGTATCAACATTTTTTTTGTGAGCTTCTTGCTATGGAGCTGCATTTTCCCTTATGATTCTGGCCTGTCGATTTGATTTTTTGGGGCTATTATCTTTATTATCTATTCTTCATGTGCTACAATTTACATAAACTGTCATATTCATTATGGTTATTGTGTTATTATTCTGTATTTTTGATTCAACTGTGAAGTTGAAAATGCATGAATTTTTCGTTTCACATTATGTTCAATTTTTAAATTATTCTCTAATGACATACCGTATCTGGAAATATATTTCTTTCTATGGAGCTAGTTGAATGACAGTAAATTGAACTTCAACAATGTTAGAAAGTAATAAATAAATTTTATCCATCAACAAGTTTTACTATTCTTCTAAATGTGCAAATAGGTCTGCATGTCATAATTTTAGGTTCCATAGATAGAGAATGTTTAGATTTTTGGAGCTTCCATCTTACCAAAATGTATACGGTATATTATATATTGCTAGTCCAACGGTAAAGAGTTAGAACAAACTTATCTTCTAATAATTATTATAGCAAAATTATTACATAAATTTGTTAATTTTACCAAGTATTTTTGTATTTATTCTGTTTCAAATACTGAATTACTTATTCAATTAAATAGGACACCAAATTTTCAGGTATTAACTCACCGTGGAGCCAAAATGTCAGGCACAACAGCTATACCTCTTGCTGATCTCAGAGAGACTTATCTTGATGCTGGCCTGTGAGTAACACTGTTATTGTCAAGTGATGTCTAGTAAAAGTCATTTTGATGGACAATTTTCCTCTAATGGAGCTACAAAAATAAATTTTGCAGTTGAATACACTTATTTATTTAAACAGCTGTCACATAAACTTTTTAGGATTTTTTGGGTTGTGTGAATAGCATTGTTGAATTCTGGCCTTCCTGAATGTAACAAATGTTCGCAATGTGGATTTAAGAAATGTTTTATGAGTGTGGAAACTTATGAAATGGGGCATATCAATGTAGAGATTTTAGTTTTATTGGCTTTTCCCAATTAATAATTTGATACAAACATATAAAATTATATAAAATAACGAAGTTTTGTTGGTGCAGTGATGAGGGCTTCACCAATAATATGGGAGGAGTTGATGATGGACTGGCTGAGGAGGGAGGGCACAATGATCCAGGATTTGGTCCTCCCACCGCTGGTGGGGACCGCCCCTCATCACCTGGCACTCGTGATGATGGTACCAGCCGCAGACGTGGGTATTTTCCTGTACACAATCCTGCAAATGAACCGGATGTACCTATAAACAAGGTAAATAACTTCCTACCCTATAATACATATAAATACTAATATATGCTAAGGGCCAACATTTCAAGCTAATGATGGGCTTATACTAATTACATCACTGGAATTGATAATTTGATCACTAATATTTATATTCTGTCATTGTATATTTCTTGTTCAATTTAGATTTAATACATATTAAAAGATAATCATTGAAAAGCTCTTATCTGATCAATTGCAATTATGTAGTGTAATCTATTTGAAGTCTTGAGTACCTTCCAAGATTCATCTTGAAACAAATTGACAATGGAGCTAAGAAACATGTTTTTTTTTCATTTTAAAGCGTTTATTCATTGTACACATTGAAGTGTATGCAGGTGGTACCTCAATTTTATAAAGCCTGGATCAACTTTGGGAATTGTTGTTTATCATCTCATCTGCTTTTGCCTTTAACTATATAATAGTATCTGCATTTTTCAGCATTTGCTTCTATTCTATCTTTGGTTGCACTTCTTATTTTGTGCATGATGATTCATGATTTCACTGATGGTGTTGTTATAAGAAAGAAAAAATTATTATATCCACTCTAAGGTGAAAATATTATTCAGATATTTTTTGTTTATGTATTCTAACAGCTTGATGAGCATTTAACTTGACACTGTTGAATTGGCAGTGTTGCAGGAGTATTTGCTGTTACTAAAGCTTTGGTGTGCTGTCCTGGTTCTAACCTAGCTTGCACTAAATCTCTCTGAGCAATGCACTCCTACTTTTACTATCACGTAAGTAACTAAACCTCGCGCTTCATGCTAATAACTCATGTGTATGCTTCATATCATTGTCGTTATTGTGAGCATTTACTGGTCTAATAAGGCATTTACACTCCTTGTTCTTGTATAAAAACTTGTTCTATGACTTGATCATCAAAGGTTGTTGCTTTAATTACTGATGATCATTTGTTTAGACTCCTGTTACAGGTACTTGGAATTGTTTTTCTTTCACATTGTTTGGCACTTACCTGGGGTTTTTTGGACTAAATTTGGAAATAAACCACATTATAATTTGTTTCTAATTGGATAACATATAATTCTTATTTATTCTTCATTCAAAAAGCTTAAGTTGTGTTACATTACAGAAGGCTTCTTAATTTTTAATTCCTTATACTAAATAAAGAAGCTAATAAATGATTTATTTTCTTGACTGCAGGGCAGGAGGCCTCTAGATGTAAACCTGTATGCCACCAAGAAGACCGTGGCACAGGGCATGATGGACTTGGCTCTGCTCACTGCCAACGCTAACCAGCTGCGTTATGTGCTCGAGTCAGGCTCTGTTGGTGGTTTGTACTACAACCTCAACGTCTCCCTCATCTGCATCAGCATTATTTTTCAGGTATGTGTGCAGTAGCTCCCCATCCCAATATTATATTTTTAAAGCCAAAACGTTTTCTAAAAAGATGTGAATTTTTTTGAAATTTTCATAGCTTATTTAAATTTTTAGTTAATTTGCGATTCAATTAATCACATTAATCATTATGGTTTCAACTGCCCGCCGGTTACCAGGTCATACTGATGTAGTTAAGCGTATGGTCTCCAAAAGTTGAATATTCATATTAAAAAAGTTCACGGTTTGATCTCAGTCACTGCTGGCAGGTTAGGTAACTTGAACTGCCTGGGCACTTCTGAGGACGCTATGTTGGTAAATATTTAGTGCTTACATACAAAATGACAGCGCCACAGATACAGCAGCACATCATGCAATGGACATTAGTTAGGATGATCCTAGAGCGTACATCTTAACTTGTATTAACACATTAAGGGCGGCTATGTTGTATTCAGGGCGTAGGTATTTCATGCCTGTGGTCCGACCCACCGGCGGCTCGTGCCGCACTTAATGAGTTGAATTCTGAAACCAAAGTGCAACAGGATATACTAAGACTCCTGCACGTACACGGTTTAGGTCTGTGAAGCCTAGCTTTATTTGAGCTTTTCACCATAATTTCAGTTGACTATCTTGTTTTTGGAAAATATTGCACAGGCAAATATGACTAGCAAGTATGAAAATGAATCCAAACGAGTTGTTGTGATTATGAAACTGGTCTTTAGTGTAATATTACTTTTAATAGTAATTTTTAAGCGTTGCCCTCAATATGTTCTTTATGGCATTCAGTGTGACATAATGCACTGATGTTGATGTTGGCCGATCATGCAGGTGGTAATTGGCGTGGCCCTCATCTTCCTGGGCCGGTACGATGTGTCACACGAGCTGCATGCCAGGAAAGTAAGTGCAATATTAATATAATAAACCAGTGCTCACTGCAGTGAGTGACTGAGAGCACGTTTTCTCGTGCTCTCTCACCCCCGAAATCATGGACGGACGGACATGACGAGCACAATAGCGCCTTTATTCCAAAAACTAGAAAACGCGCAAATAATTACTCTTTTTAGTAACTTTGCGTATTCTATTTTAGCATTTAAATATTCTTCATCATTCTTATTAACTCTGTCGCCAGCACACCTACTTTATTGTAATTTGAATTGCATCACTATTGTTCACTGTCACTACTAATTTGAATTGCGTCACGATTGTTACTTTCAAAAACCTTGCAGATATTAAATAAAATTTTTGAAATGAACTTATCAATGATCATGGTCCTTCGATCTTATCTTTAACCTTATTACTGTATTTAAAGGCCGAAATATAATGGTATTAATGGTATTATGATTGATATATTTGGACTAGTGAAACCTCTAAAGGTTTTCAATGTCACAGCTGACTCAATTAGCCAAGCAAAAATAAATCAATGGATCTCGGGCACTAATACAAGTATCCTAAACTTTCGGAATCACTGCCCAAATGTGCGAGTGACGAGCAAAGTTCTTATTTTGAAGGCTGACATCTTGAACAACTGGATTGTGCTGGGCGTGTTCCTGATCACTGTGGTGAACGTGTTCATCTCCGCCTTCGGTATTGAACCTCTGGACGGACTGAACCCTGAGCTGGTCAGGGCTGCGGTGGAGACTGCAGCTGAGGCTAACCCCAGACAGATATTGGGATAAAGACCACGACCAATGCCTGGAATTAGATCTGACTAGAAATGTTTCCATTTTTAATAAATCTATTTATATGATAGCCATTTATGTTTTTATTGATTTATTGTGGAAGACCAATGATTGGAATTAGATCTGACTAGACATGTTTCCATTTTTATGAAATGTATTTATATGATAGCCATTTCTGTTTTTATTGATATGCTCAATTTATTATAGGATTCATGTTGATTTTAACAAATATAAATTTCCGTTTTTATTATTATGCTCAATTTATTGTGGGATTCATGTTGATTTTTAACATAATTTAACTAAAATAATTACACATTCTCCTATCACATTGACGAAATACACAAAATAGAGTATATTTCTATAAGCAGGTTTCATTTCTTCTTGACGACTTGAAATGCATGGGCAATTAATTTCTATTATCCCCACAATCGCCCTTCTTACCATATTCTTGCCATAGCAAGCATGCAACGTCAACGATTCGCCAGTTATAAGTCATTATTATCCGCACGGGACTACGCGTCCTTGCATGCTGGTAGATTGTAGTTAAAAATTGCACTGTGTTCGTATATCAACATATTTATACCAGTTTAGACGAGGCAAAGAAAGCGATTGGTTTTAGGTTGAAGTGCTTCTCACAATTGACTGGTTGTAGGTCTAGAAACTAAAAGTGTTCTCGGTGATACATCAGCTGTGCTGTGCCTATGGTATTTCTTGGTAAGTTTAAGGTTCTGTTGTTTTAGTGGAATTCAACTCATTTATTTATGCGTGGATTTAATAGTTCTTTGGCCCATCATTTTGTGTGCGTTTTGGAAACTTTCTGATATTGTGCCATAGAATCTAACCATCTCCTAAGTAGAAATCTGTTTATATTACCACCAGAAAATTATGAATAAACTTGGAATATATCAAAATTTGTCTCGTGTTTAGTTAACTTGTTATTTTCTTCGAATCTCAGTAAGTAATGTATTTAGAATGGCTGCTTGTCTTGAAACTTTCAATGAAAGTTACACGTTTTTTAGGCAGAAATTAAATAGCTTAAGTGTTGGTTTAAGCCGAGATTGGGAATTCCTTGATGAATTAGGTAATTATCACTATCATGCAAAAATTTATGATTACAAATTGAAGTTGAGATAAAAATTGTAAAGCGGTTTTGATTTTAAGCTGAAGCATAATAGTAATAGTATTAAGCGTGAAATATTATCATAATTCAATTGGAATATTTGTGATGTATCTCATTTTAGGATGTGAAAAAGAACATGTCTCTAACTCCACCCCCCGCTCTTTCCATCGTGGTTTGTTCTGACAATAAAGAAACACAATTGATAAGTGAACATTATGATGAACGAACAAACTCTCCACAGTCTCGGGGGACGCTTGCTATTGATGCTTCCTCCGCCCTGTTATGGAAGTCGCTGCTTGCTCTAAAACTTCTTTCCACGAGTCTAAAGACATGATGAATCTTCACTGTGATTATTCATCTGAATTTATATTGAGTAGTAGTCTAATTTCCTAGAAAGTGTTAAGATATTAGGATTTATGTCCTGAAAGTAACTTATTATCTGTACCTGTGCTCAGAGATTGAGATTAAATTCCTGTAATCAATTTGATGCAATGCGTCTGGTAGGAATTCGTTTGTAATCGGTCAAGAGACGTCGCTATAATTTGCGTTCTTAGCCTGGGCTGTGGGTTCATTACTGAACGCGAGCCTCAAGATCTACAACCATGTGTTGTAGATCTTGATTGTTATTTCAATTGTGACGATAAAATTAGCTTTGATGTGGTCAACCTAATTAGAAAATTAAATTTGTAATGCTAGAGGCCGAGCCAAATTTAATGTTTTGTTACCATTTTAGTTTAAGATTCTTTGCTTGTGGATATTATTGCCTTGGAAAGTCGCTAGGATTAGACTGGTTCAACTTCCTAATAAGTGCGTGACAATTTTCATAGTGATTACAATTATTTTATTGAATTTACTCATTATTCACAATTCTGATGGGCAACAGAGAACGCCATATCGTGCATGCTCTGTCCAGTTTTAGCTTTGGCCACAAGATCAGGTCAGGAGACACGTTTCCTGGACGTCCAACTACGCTGTATATCCTTACTTATTGCGTTCTCTAATGTGGTCTATAGCTCTGTAACCCCGAAAACGTTCTCTCTAGCTCTGTAACCGTAAAATATTATCTCTAGCTCTGTAGCCCCGAGATTCTCTCTCTAGTTCTCTAATCCAAAACATTCTCTCTTCCATCGGTCTTAAAAATTTGGTCGCTAAGAAGTTTATTCACGCATGTACGCTTTAAATAAAGTTGGAAAAGACAATAACAGCTGAGTGGCCAAATCAACGTATTTTTTCATGGTTAATTCTCTGAGAAGGCGCGATGTGTTGAATGAAATACAAATTAATTGTATTTTTCAAATCGGTTTTTATGTTTGACTTGTTTGTTGTAATGAGGCATTACTGTGTTTTGTTTCACTTGCATTTTGTAATGCTTATTTTGACCGCAGTTCCTAGTTCCTATACGCATGCGTTAACCAGTATCTCCTTTATAGTTTTATCTCTTTCCTTGTCAACGATCAAACGATCGTTACTCTTATTTTTGGATTGTTTGATCTCTTGCTCACGTTTCAGTGACTTATCCTTCCAATAGAGGCAATAATTTTTCTTGCTTGTATTAGGACGCATTTCTCCTTTAGCCTTCTGTCCAAGACATTCCCTATACAGGGCATGAAATTTGTCATGTAATTAACCTCTGGCACAACATAAACAGGGTAATAAATGTGATGCTTTCAAGTGTCTTGAACCTGCCTCAACATCTCGTTTAAATGATGTTACATAATTATTTTGTGCATTTTACCTACGAATTTATACCTGAATATTATAAGCTATTTGCATAAGAATGTGTTTCATTCACTATTTCCTAGATTGCTCGAGGAAAACTGTTCAGGAATATGACGCTTTGCTTCCATTCCTGCATTTTTCATCCCTGTTATCTCGACCTATCAGTTAAACAAGAATATTGTTAAACGTCCTTTCTTAACACTCGTGTATTCCAAGATATATATTTTTGTCTTGCTACGAGGTGCTGTGTGCTCGGTGAACTAGCCTGCTGCCGCAAGGGGTGGACTAAGTCTCCACTAGGGGCCGGCGATCCCCCGGCTCCCTAAGCCATTGTTCATCATATCATTAGTTAATTACGAGCCTTTAAACAGATTTTGTATCCTGCATCTAGTAATGCCAGCGTTATGATGAATGTTAACAGTGTACTTGCTTGCCTTATCATCCTAAAGCTAAACCGAACGCAGTAATCTATCATTTCATAGGTAAAATTTACTAAAATCCTGCATGATTTCTAAAGGTGGGTCATGATGTCATCAGTTTGCACTGCGTCGGCATCGCGGGTCGGACTAAACATATGTGGCCCAGTGGCTAAAGTTCAGAGTACCAAGACTGGCGCAGAGAGGCGTGGGTTCGATCCCAGCTCTGTGCGCCAGTTTCTGGTCAGAAGCTGCGAGGAGGCCGGGCGGTTAAGCACAGCAGAATTGTAACAGTAAGTTGCGAGTTCGAGACCGCAAAATGCTGTGAATGTTCTGCGATGTTAAGAATCGGCGACAGGCCTACGGCCTAATAAACGATGAAACCGCTATTAGTATTATTATGTTGCCCTCTCCCTTGCTGGCGTTCTGCGGGCACTATTAACGCATGATAAATGCAGTGAAGCCTCTCAATGTTAATATTCTGGTGAAGCTGGTATGGGGCGAAATGCTCTTAATGCCCGTCAGACTCTTTTAAATTTTGAGAACTTCAGTTCCCTGCCCTAATTTTTCTCCTGCCGTCTTTTGCCATCCGTCAAATTATTTAAGCAACGTTTATTTTACCTCTCCTCTGCTTAGTCTGTCCTTTCCACCCGTTTCTTTTTGTTCTCTGTACGTATAAAGTCTGAAGAGTTTCATCCCAACGCTGACCTCAACCCATGCTCAGTTAGTTTCTTTTCAGTCACCTGGATATTCTACTATGTACTGTCAGTGCTATGCCTACACCTGAATGCACGGATGATGTCTAGGCCTTCTCTACTGCCTGCTCCCCTTCACCTCTACTCCGCTGCCTAGGCCTGTCCTTCTTGCCTGGTGTCTGCACTGTAATCTGCGCCTCTCCCCCCCCCCTTCTCCTGAACCTGCCGCAGTCGAACTTTCATGTTCACCAAGAGAAGTGAAGTGATTGTTTACCGCGGAGGCTCCAAAATATAAGTTGTCTCCCTTTGTCCATCCGCGAGGAGATCGCTGGCCGAGACCGCATGGTTGCTCTCAGTAGCAGCCTCTCTCCTGAATACTGATGGCCGAGATAGGCTCTTTCACGTAAGAGGTCTGGGTTATAACCAGTTCCTTTGTCGCTTCAAACCAATATCGTTTAGATTTACGTTGGCATCTTTACGGCGGCCAATCCTCCTGTATTTTTGCTTTTCCGTGAGAAATGCGTAACCTGTGGAATCTAGACTTTCTGGCATTCAATGTGGAAGTCATCAGATCCGAACAGGCCTATGCTTAGCTCCATGAGACAGTTTCTTCCCTCCCTGTTTCTGCTTTGTGGACCGCTCAGTTGAAGCGACCGTTTTTTGGTCTATTCCCCATATAGTTGAAACATTCCTTCGTTCCTTACTGCTGTCCTCTACTGCCCGCCGCCAGATTTACTCGACCCTATAGCGTTAATCACGTGCGTTTTACGTTGTTTTTATTCAAATCAAGATGATCCTAAAAGCTTGGTTCATATTTGCGACAAAAATCAGGACAATTTTAAACTTTCAGCGGAAGTACGGGACAATACCGAGACGAGATATCCCGGATGAAGTTGCAGTTAATAATTTCCTTGGATCTTCCTATCAGCGGATCATTACGAGTCATACAAGTCAATCCGAAACTTGAAATGTCCGTAATGATTTTTTTTTTTAGAAATGTTTGAACAGCACTTTGTCATGCAGTTTTCGGCATTTCCAACCCTCTTTTGTGTAAAATAAGTAGCCATATTATAAATTTAAACATATATGAAGAACCAATGTAATTCTCCCTGTCCTGAGCTGCAGATTGATGCGCTGACGCCATTACGACATTCGGACAACTTGTTGAACACACGAGACTCTCGTTAGACGTGACTATTTGAAGTGTATAAATATTATATATTCTGATATTATTCTGCCAAACATTTATTCCCAAGGCTGCCCATTAATGACACTACTAATTAGTCTGGTAGCCTATTGAAGGATTAATTTATTAAAGCTTTATGCGATCGGAATGTCTTGAATCGTAATGACGTGTTTTATTTTATATCTGTTTCGTGATGTTTCAAAATAGCAGAAGAATAATAGTAAAGTTCAGGCACAAAATTATTCATCTAACTTACTCGTACGTCAGCGACTTACATACGTACTCAAGCCAATTCTTTTATCTGACTTATATTTCTATGTTTTTAGTTCTAGTCAATTTACTGCAAAGATGATTAATAACGATCCTAATAATGTGAATTTGTTAATCATAGCTAGAAAGTTTTTATTTTAGACTGTGGAATAAGTCTCTCTTTTGCCACAACACTCCCTAGGTCATTACCATACTGTTCAAAATACTTCTTGGATTATCACGCAACTTAGCTACATAATCTTTTTAGCAGTTTCGATTACTTCTTCAATTAAACCGTCAAATTTTTCGCGTGCATTTTAATTGAAATTCTATTCTGTTTCTTATAGAATTATCCACATTATCCCGACTCTACCATCGAAATGCTTTCCGAAATATAAGCATATTTGCGAACGAATTTAAAATCTAACACATTGTAATCGCTCGTTCCAAATAACAGTGGCTGCTTGAAATGTCAATTTACAAAACCTAATTTTCGGTATAACTTTTTTATCCGTCAAATATTGTGGCCCATCGAATTCGTGGAACTGAAACAATCAGCGAGATGTGCACTAACGTGTCGGTGGTGTGTCCCTCGGTGGTGTACGCTTCCATGCTCTCTGAGCTCATCTGCTGCCCTGACATTCAGGTTAGTTTCAGTTGTAATGAACTCAATTATTCGCTTGTTTTAATATAATTTCGTCGTTCATCTCAAGGGTTGAGTGTTGGCATCTTGAAATAACTTGAAGCTGGTTAAGTAAAGTGAGTTTTAGGCACATTGAAATAACTTGAGGCTGTTAAAGTAAAGTGAGTATAATAAAAGATCAGTTCACCGTTTAGATTACAAGTAAGAAATATCGTCTCTAGATTAAATGGACGTCAATAAAGTTTATCGCACGCGTTCGACAGGAAGGCTTTCTGCTTGGGTCGTCGACGGATCACACGCGCACGCAGATCACCGACGCCGACATGGGCGCGCAGACTAGCCACACGACGCGGCGTGAGTTTCAGGCTCTTGTCTGGTATGAGCGATGTCTATGTCATGTAGTGTGGATTTTATTCTAGGAGTGCATGTACATTTATTTTCTGTGAAGTGCAATATTTGCTTCCAAGTTTGGATTATTCGATGTGGTCTGTCACGTAGTGTGGATTTTATTCTAGGAGTGCATGTACATTTATTTTCTATAAAGCGCAATCCTTGCTGCCAAGTTTGGATTATTCGATATGTTTTGTCACGTAGTGTGGATTTTATTCTATGAATGTATGCTTCCAAGTTTGTATTATTTAATTCTTCATTCTATCAGGATTGTATGTTCGATATTCTAATTTTTATTTCTCTCGCATCTCGATTATATACTTCATCACATTTACTTCATACATGACCGCGCGTGAACTGATATCTTGAAAATACGCTAGTAC
The DNA here is from genome assembly GCF_000764305.2 of Hyalella azteca. Classification (NCBI taxonomy): domain Eukaryota; kingdom Metazoa; phylum Arthropoda; class Malacostraca; order Amphipoda; family Hyalellidae; genus Hyalella; species Hyalella azteca. Next base: position 358,335 of record NW_025945905.1, on the reverse strand, counting down.
TATCTTAATTTTATCAAATGAAATAAATATTTTACTCACTGCTGCATTCCTCAAGCCACATGATTGTTAAATCAAGTCATTACCAGAATAATAATAGTTAAGCATTTCCATTCTTACACAGACATTTCATCGTACCTGCCAATGGACGGGCTAGGTGAGATGTACAGCGGCAGCGGCGCCGTTAGAGACGACACGCTCGCTAGGGTCACAGAGTTCGCCCATGCCAACCATTTGGTGAGACTCCTTATTTTTACAGCTGCCTTCACCTTTCCTTTTACCTTTACCTTCTAGTCTTCTACATTTACCTTCTTCCATTATTTTCTACTACCTTTACCTTCTACTTTTCCCTTCTACCTTTCACTTTCTACCTTTTATTTTCTATCGTTTACTTTCTATCTTTTACCTTCCACCTTTTACCTTCTACTTTTGCCTTTCCTTATAACCGTCTTTATCAAACCAATTATAGGGAAGGGAACTTTGGCACAGGCACGTAATCATGACGCTGTTCCGATTTTGCGGCCTGCCTGTATGTTCCTATTTCGCGCCGAAGGTGCAATATCCTGCAAAACCGAATATTGCACCTTCGGCGCGAAATAGACGAAGCTGACCTGAAGCAATAGAATTTTCTCCCCTACTACTACTATTGATGGCGGTCGTAATCCTGACGCTGTTCCTGCAGAGCGTGGTGGGCTGGTGCTGATGGTGGTCGTAATCATGGCGCTGTTCCTGCAGAGCGTGGTNGCGTGAGTGGTGCCTCCTGCAGTGCCTCAATGATGCGTGAGTGGTGCCTCCTGCAGTGCCTCAATGGCGCGTGAGTGGTGCCTTCTGCAGTGCCTCAATGACCCGTGAGTGGTGCCTCCTGCAGTGCCTCAATGACGCGTGAGTGATGCCTCCTACAGTGCCTCAACGACGCGTGAGTGGTGCCTCAATAAGCGTTTCTGTTGCCTCGTGCCATGGCTAAATGACGCGCGGGTTGTTTTGTATCGGATACACTAACACCATTTCTATAACCTCACTTAAACCAGCATATAATTTGTAGTGGTGACTTGGTGAGGCTGCCGCTGCAGTTGAGCAACTTGGGCAACACGTCGAGCAGCGACTACAAGCTGGAGCCTGGCAACCCTGCGCTCTACACCTCCTCGGTGCTCGCTCCTGTACTGCAGCAGCGTCTGCAGTGCGTAATTCCTAACGTCTCATTTGTTACGTCTTTAGCTTTTTTCATTCATGAACTCTTAAATAATTTGGATGTTTTTTTGTCGTACGTACTTGTTTTAGTTATTGTAATTTGATTGCGAAATTGATTATTTTACTTTAAGATTACTGTCAAGCTTTCCATGTAGCCGCTGTGTTACCAACTACCTCCATCTCCAGTGCAGGAAAATGCAGCTTCTTACCATGACGATGGATGTATTGCAGGTGCCTAGAACCCGGAGTGCAGGAGTCCAAGGAGCTACACGCGAGCTTGGAGCATCTATTGCAGGAGCAGCTGTCACTGTTGTCAGAGGCGCAGGTGCAGCGTAGCAAGAAGGTGCAGCAGCTACAAATGCTGCGCTCCATCTGCTATCAGAATGGCATCATCCCTGGTACTGTCTCACGAGTGCTGCTGTCTTGTGTTACCGCTTGTCTTGCTTAATAAGTTTCAAGGTTATATATTCATTCAACTTCTTTTCCATAGGTTGCACATGGGCCCTTCTATCTCAGAACGTTCGTTTTATTATGTATACGATTAATGATTTATTATTTATAATATATATGATTTGGTATTTATTTCGACTCTAAATGATTTCTGCCTACTCTTTTATACTTGTGATGATCAAATTAATTTTCACAATAACCATAATCAAAAATTCATAGTCAATAAGGATGCTCATAATTTTTCAAAACAGGAAATTGAATGTTCACAATTCATTTTTACTTCAAAGATTGGATTAACGAGCTTTATTAGATTCATTTATCTTTAATTTTTATCGTATCGTTTAAATATTTTAAATCATCTCGTGACACGTGGTAAAATTATTCAATTGGGACCATCAAATTAATCTCGTTGTGTATAAACTTAATCTCGTCGCCAATTACATACGTTGGTTGGACTCTATAGTAGAAATGCCGTACATGTTCTCATCATAATTCTTTTATGCTGTATTAAATTTAAACCTGATATATTTTACTATTTTATCATGTATAGTATTATCCCTACCCTCTAGGTCAATATATAAGCAATGTTATTCACTGAACTTTAAAACCCCGCAAACTTGAAAACTGCTCAATTGTTGGTGCTCGTTTGGCAGATGTAATAGAAACTGACTGACTTGCTGGCGTTGCAAAAAGTGCCACATACCAAACGTAATGACTATCATGCGACGAAGGAAAATCGTCCTTGGCTATGTTTAAGTGCTAAATGGGTGATTTTTGTGAGAGAAACCATCCGAATTTAAATCTAATAGTGAAAGAGGATTGTGGGAAGTACGCTATAGGAATAGGTTGTGTGGGAATGATCACTCAAATCAGTTTTTACAAATCTGGATTCCTCGAAGGTGCTGTGATTAAAACTTCTCCTTTTCTCAATTTATGAGTTTCAAAGCGTTTAAAGTGGGAAAAACATTTGGTTTAAAGAGCAGTTATTAATGATGTTCTCTCTGACTAATTATTGCTTCCATTACTATCAATCTTCGGCCTAGGGTTCGCTAGGCACATTCTGAATAAACATTCCGGTATCAAAAATATAGCCTCATATTTGAGAAATTTGGATACGGAAAATCTAAGACGTCTATGATTTACTTTCTTAACATTAATTTTAAAACAATAAAAACATTGAATGTGAAAATTATAAGTATTTGACATTTTGTCACTTAATTTTTTAATGTTTGTAGTACAGTGTAAACTTGATGTATTCTAATACATTTCATTACTACCATTGTTTATATATTGCACATGTAATGAATTGAATAAATTATTTGTGTGAGTGCCCATTTAACGACTAGGCTTTTCAGACATCGAGTGGCCCAGTCGCCTGGGACTCAAGAAGAAGGAAGAGTCCGCAGCCAAGAAGCCACACGACAACGCTTCTAAACCTGTCCCATCCCAAGGTACGTTTACAAAATTATATCAATGAACTCAAATTAAATAATACTGATACGTTATTGCCATATTTATGGTACCTTTCATGCGTAAAATAGGAGCTGCAAGCTTAGTAAGATGCGCAGGATAGTTTGTAGATCGTCTGTTTGTTTTGTAGCGAACGTGCCAAGTTCGTTGCCACTTGATTGCTGAGCCTATTTAGTTAGTGAATATGAAAATGAAACCTTCAGTGTTTCCAGACATAAGACTTGGAATCGCCAGGCAAACATATAAACTATCAGCTGATAGAATGAAGGTTTGATTAATGCAATAAAACTTGAAAATATAGTTTGATTACGGTATATACTGTGCCTATTTCCCATTCGAGTCAATTCCTAGAGGTACTTTTGAGTTCGACATCTTTTATAGTAAAGTCTTTGATTCATATTCCTTTAATCTATTTCTTACTCTGTCAGCATTTCTGTAAAGTGTTAACAAAACTAATTTAAAGTTTGTTTAAATGAAATTCGGAAAATGACACCAAATCACAATTTCAAGTTGATGAAGAACTATCCCCTTTTACAATTTTAACTATTTCTTAAAGCACAACTCTATTGACACGCACAAAATCAGCACCAAAAAAAATTTTAAAACCGAGTTTTTAAAACCACAGTACATCTCCCATTATAAATCACTAAACAGTATGACTAAACGAGGTCACGTTAAGGTGACTCTAAACCTCGATGGAAAATGATCGTCTCCTAATCTCTGTATTGCCTAGCATGAGATCAAGGCATCATGTAATTGGATTTCAAAAACTTTGAACAGGACTCCCTAGTGTTGATATACTTTGTCTTTTCTCTGGCAAGAAACATAGTTCTGGCCACTTCCATTCTAATTTGTTGAGAAAAATAATTGTTGGAATACAAAGACCGTGGAATGTTTATGCAAAGGCTTTTGGTTTACGTATAGGGTTTTCATGTTACGTTTGTGCTGAAGTTATTAAAGTTTAGTCTTTAATAATTTTTGGCTATACTATACATGAACAATTTATTCATCAGAAGCGCCACTCGACATCACCAACGCCGTTGTAGCAGCAGCAGCGCAGGTGGTCGGTACGAAGAATGGTAGCCAGAATATCACAACTCGCCGCAACCCCAACAAGAGAACCAAACTGAAGCCTCATTCTAAAGCTTCTACAGCCACTCCTGCCATTGATGCAACTAAATCTGCTACTGAAGAATCAGCTACTATAGCAGATCCTTCTTTGCAAGCTGACAACGACGGCGACAATAATGCAATAGATGGCTTGCAGAAATCTCTCACCAGACTCGCTGTGAAAAACGGCATAGGAAATAAGAACGGCTCTACAAAGTCTTCTCCTCTGCGACCAGCGAGTCGTGGCAGCCGAGGGTCTCCCAGCAAAAGCCGCTCACCGGCTCCTCGCTCCATCACGCCAAGAACTGGCAATTCCCCGGCGCCTCGTTGCTCTCCAAGACCAAAGCCACGGCCGGGATCGGCTTGTAAGGTCTCTACAGGGACGCAGTCTATGCCTGAGACTGTTACTGAAGAGAATCCGGCGACAAACTCTCTAGGGCCTGAAACCAACTCTCCTCTAGAACCTGCAGCTAAGGCCAAACGTAGACTCGATTCTGGTTCCCCGTCTAAATCATCTCGCAGCTCTTCAGAGTCTCCAGTCAAACAGGCTTGGAGATCGTAGAGTTCATCTAGGCTTTCTAAAATGTTTTTATAGCTCTGCTATCTTGTGCTCAAAGGAACCTTTAGGTCAATGAAGCGGTTGTTTAATGAAGTTTGTGTCAGTGCATTTTGCCTTTAGTCAGTTCGTAGTAGTGTTTTGTTCTTGTTCGTTTGTATAGCCTGTCTTACGGCTATGTTGCTATTGGACTGCTTTTTAAAAGCCACGAATATTTTTTGAACAGCGTTTCTACATTTTTGATGTTGCCCGTTATGAATTCATTCAGAAAAGTCACGTGAAAAAATCTGAAATGGAAATATGTGGTTTATTATAGCAATGGATTTTGCATCTTGTTTAATCTCTATTGGAGTTTTATGATTTTAATTTTACTTATGAAACAATACCAGTATTTTTTGCTCCTTTCATTTCGCCAGTATAATGGGTTCTGAAACCCGATTTATTTTTAAAAAGCATTCTCTCGCAGTTCTGACTTGACGTGATGTCTCGTTAATAATGTCTCGGCATTTCAGTGTTACTCATCCTTAGCTCTCTAATGTTATGCGTTTGCTCCGTGGTGTTTTGCTAGGATAGAAAGAGGCTTTTTTATTTATCATTATTATTTTTTTGCAGAGAAATCTTCGAAAGCTGCTACAGCCCACGTATTGGGGCTGGAATAGGAAGGAGCCTAGTCAATTTAGTCCGATTTTGACATGTTTGTTCTGTATACTATTTATTGTAAATAATTTTGTCTATATCGTCATGCATTCTTTGATATTGACCATCATATACATTCTTCGCTATTCATCATTGTCGGCTCCTTGCATGTTCTTCCTCGGGCTTTGAACAAAATTTTTAAGAGTGCATTAATTTCATCAGATGTCCTACTTCTCATGTCTGATTTATTCAGCTCCTAAATTAACGTTTAAGGACCTGCACAATAAGTACTGTAAAATTATGCGTTTAAATCCTCTCTAAGATGTAGCTTTATATTCTAAAAACATATTTTTGAATGGGTCACTTATGATTTACATTGTCACCTTAAGTTCCTGAACGGCATTATACTGCGATATTATTTTATTTATGTTTACTTCCCATATTTCAGATGTGTTTTGATTTGTAAAGTTTTTAATCGATCGTAGTTCGTTGTTAGTAGTTTTGTCAAAATTTAGCTGAAACTGGTAATGTTGCTACTCCTAAAATGTTCCAAACATTGGCGCTGTTTCGACATAAGTTGAAATCTTGGATACCTTGGACTCATATCAAGTACTTCATGACCTTGAAATGAACCCTGATGTTTCTGATTCCTGGATTATGGAAATAAATTGTTTATCATCGTATTAGACTCCATGACTTGCATTGTTACACTCGGCGAGGATGTTAGCTCCCAGCGCCAAAAGCCTGCACTGCCACTGAGTCGAATGACAGTTGACGCTGAGATTGCTTATACGACTATTCATACATTAATTGACGTAAACCTGTAGGTGTTATTGCCATCATTTGCGTTATTATTTTTTATCATCGTAATTAACCTATTGTGCGCATTGACCTACCTATCGTCGGAGTATCTCAATAGAGCGTCTCAAAATTGCACATTGACCGTTCTAAATTTCAGTCCTCGTTACATTATCTTCAAAAGATTTTTGAAGCTAGACAAATGATACAATGCAATTAGAATAATTATGATTCGCTCTTGAAACACAATTTTTCAATATCGTAGCTGAAATGAGAGTAATTGTAGATGAATGGTGTTAACTTAACATTTTGATTAATTTGGATATATAACGTAACCTAAAATTATTCTTTGTTGTTGCAAGCTTTGTTCAATCCAGAAACCGTGCTTCTACCTGACTTTTTTTAATACATCTCTTTTTCTGATGGATTTCCCGTCAAATTTTCCTATTTTATAAGACTCCATATTAAAAAAAAATAGCGACCCGGTACATTCATGAACTTCTCAACAGTAAATATGATAAGAAGTGAATAAAACCATTGCTCACTTAAATTTATCCTCGTTAAAGAACCTATAGGTACTAAATGCTAGTTCTACCATTAGTAATTCTCTGTGTCTATGGTTTAATGCTAGTAGGCGGCGGACGACTTTTATTTAAGGCAGACATTTATACGATTTTTTCCATTAGCCGCACGTGTGACCTGTTCATTGGACAGCCAGAAATCCTGCGAGGCTCTGCGTTGCCTGAACAGCTTACCTATTTTTTTTTTTTTTTTTTTTTTTTGCTTAGGCAGGATTTCCTGAACTTATGTTCTCAGTCACTCGTGCACGCAACTGAAGACTCTTTCAAGCGTTTACCTTTAAGATTGATTCCGTTTATGTTGCTGTTCTGTCGTCTGGCCTCTTTACGAGGACTCCGTTCATGTTGCTATTCTCTCGTATGACTTTAAAAAGATGGACTTCGTTTATGTTGCTGTTCCCTCATCTGACCTCTGTTAGATGGACGCCGTTTATGTTGATGTTCTCTCATCTTATCTTTGTTCTTGTCTCTCCGTAACCCTTGTCGTTACAACTCTGTTGTCAGCGGCAGCACTCCTCCTCCACGAGACTTTTCGCCACTTGTTGGCAATGTAGAATTTGTGACTAACGTTGCGTTATAACATATTCGGAAGCGCCAATGAGCTTTGTGAATGCTACATATGTTTTCAAAATTACTGCTGTGCGTTACCAGATATACAGGAATACGTGGGAAAAGGATCTTTTTTAGATCTACGCCCCGGGATAAATTTGTTTTGAAAACATGGAAGAAATTTTATTGTTGAGGGTGTAGTTTCATTTCCTTTTAATAACTTCAAAACATGATGTTGCGAGGATGAAGCTCTCCCTTCCTCAGACAATTTGTTCTGAATGAATTTAAATTTCTCGTCGTTGCAGAAAAACTTTTCCAGCGTTAACGCGCAAATAAAATAATGCATAAACGCACAAATAAAACAATAATATTAAGTGAATTGAAGTGCAGATCAATGAAATTCTTAGCTGAAGCAGCAGTAGATACAAAGCTTTGTTTAGTGTCGTGATATTACAGACCTCACGGGAACGATGGTCGGCTTGAGAACATTTTATCATGACTCTATGTTCTCGAACCTCATCGTTAGGGGAATCCACGTTCCTCGGGTATCCCGAGTAAAACTATTAATAAATTTCAGAACTCAAGAGTTTAGGGTTCATCAAATAAGTTACAAATATTTGTGAACTTCTGTTGGTTGCATAATCTCATAGTGTACAAAAATACCATAGTATTTAATCTCCAACGAATGGTTATTCATGTGAAATATTACGTCTGATGTTCACTTCTGATAACTTCTAGTTGGAGCAGACGCAACTGAAGCCCTTTAAGCGCAACTTTTGAAATAACTTGATAATGAATCATATCGATTTTTTTAATATACGTATGGAGTGGAGAAAGTCATCGTAATTGTAATGTCACCGTAAATATTCAATTTTCATCATAGCAATTGTTTAGTTATGATGTATAGTAAATGATTCTTGCCTACATTATAGATCCCAACCAAACTACTCTTCGGCAGGAATCATTCACATTTATGACAGTTGGTGCGTGTATTTGAATGACTTATCAGTGATGTACTATTGAAACAAATTGTGTGGGTATTTTGAAACTACAATGCGCTTCACTTCAAAATATATAAATGATTTGCCAGCAGCATGATCAACAATTCCGAAATTAGGGAAACGTAAGGAACGAGCGAGAACTGTAATCAACTCGAGGTAGTTTTGCAATTGTGCTACTAAAAATTGCATACGCGATGTTCACTAAAACCTATATATATTAGAACTCTTTGGATATTAGGAATCGTATATATTCACATCGATATTCTTTTAGAAAAGTTTTAATATATTTCACGTGAAAAAATTATCTCGTCAGTTTGGATGACAGTTTGACTTGTTGAGTAACGTTCGCGTCTAGCATTTCGCTGCCACTTAACCGCGATCAATGACTTAATTTTTATATACACATGTTGTGTTCTGGAAGAGTCGGAGGCGAATGGAAAATGTGGTGTAACCGACGGTTGAGATGAAATGGCACAATTGACGCGACTTTAGCGTGACCTTCAAGAATGCCGGTTAAAAATGTAGCGTCAGTTACAAATGAGATTGGAGGTGAGCAGCGTTCCTGGTTCTGTACTGAGTGTACTCTATAGGAAGATCAGTGAGGCTCTGCTCGACGTCGGTGAAGTGTTGTGCGTGGGAAGCTCCGCAGCTACGATCAGAGGCTGGAAGTACATGTTTGGAAAACAATTGAGAATAACCGGAGATATTATACAACTTTTGGCTTAGAATTGCGTTCGTTCTTTATATTAGTGATCGTTATGATATAGAGCCGAGTCTTGCTATCAGTACCGAAAAACTGACCTTATCAGTCTTACGTAATGATGTATGATGGGACATTCAATTACTGTGCAGGCTAGCTGGAAGTATCGGGTACCAGATGATACAATTCGTCTTGCGGTAAAACTGCTTTATGTGCTACATAACACTTCTGCTGTATTCGATGTATTGCTCTTGACTGCAACTTGCATCGAAATTTAACACACTTCTACTTATCCTATCGACCTGAAATTTTGCACACTTGCGTAAAGTTGGAGACAATGCACGAATCAAATGACAACATAAATTATTTTAAAAATTAAAAAAATTCAATATTAAAAAAATTAAAAAATAATTTTGTCTGCTGCAAATCTTATAGGCTAACTGATGTTGGACACACTTTTACCTGTCCAATTTTATCGGAAAATTTGCACACTTGTGTGAAGTCGGAGGTAATGCTTGAATCAATTGACAGAATAAATATTTTTGCGAAAAAAAAATTGAAAAAAAATGTAAAAATTAATTTTGTAATATTCGAAAAAAAAATGAGAAATTTATTGTACATCTTTAACATTGCAGACACTGGATTCTTTAGAAGTGTTGTCTTTAGAAAGTATTTTTTAAACGTATATTATTTGATCTGAGTTTGATTCAGACTGAAGGAATTTTCGACCAAAAAGTTTAAACTAAATCCAATTAACGACGTAAACTTCAAATAGCTGCTCAAAAATGATGAGAAAGAAAAAAAAACGAGACTACTGTGCGGCTTAATCTGCGCTAAAGACATTTCTTTATTTATATAATTTCAGTGTCTTCTATCATTTTAGATTACGCTAACAAATTCTTGCCTTTTAACATACTTCATGTTTCACTTTTCCAGAATTGTCTTAATATTGCCGTGAAAGATATAGGTACAGTTTCTTGATCAAGGATTTGAAACTAGTAAAGCGGTCACTAAAGCATACTGAAGAAGGTGACAAGACTGATCATTGATTAATTAAGAGGCTTGCGAGACCCTAACTGCGATCGGGAAAAGTAAGTCGCCTGTGTCGTTCCTTCAGCAGTATTTGTTGCAGAGTCCCGTTTTGAGGGAATTATTTCTTGTACTGGTAAGACTAAGTGTCTGCGAGAAGAATTATTGATCTCAAATTGTGCCTAGAGCTGCTCTGCTCTTATAGTCAGATGTAGGTTCATCCAGTGATCAATAAGCGTGTATTGACGCTACTCACTGAAACGCGGCACCGAGGACGAGGAATGACTTGCAAAAAGCAACTTGAGTAGTCCAAGTTCTCCGCCGTGTGGCAGGCAGGAAACGCTCGTTATGTTCATTATTTTTTTAGCAGAGTTAAAGCGGTAAGAAGAGTTTTCCTATATTTCCCTTAACCAACGTGAAATAATATAGTTAATGCGCGTGTTTTCTAACGCTTCGGAGAATCAGACAGTTCTGGAGTTAAACTTAGCCTAACTTAACGTAACGTGCTCATTCCAAACGTTGCGGTAAAACTCGTGAAGTTCGCTTTCCATGGACCACTGTAGCGGTTTCATCATTTAAGCATTGCGCGTAAAATGACTATAGAATTCTTGGCCTAACTTAACTTATGCGTCCACTGTTTAGGATGACGTCCTCGCTGAAAGTGCTGGTGGTGCTGGGCAGCATGAGGGAGGGCAGGATGGCCGACCGTGTCTCCAAGTTCATCCAAAATAAAGTCAAGCAAGCTGGTCACTCACCCACGGTCCTAGGTAATTAGGTTCAATGTGATGATAATGCCGTTTGTGGTTGTAATATAATAACGTAAGTCTTTATTTCTACAATGAATAAGTTCAGTCCAAATATGCTAATTAATTTTCAAACAAGTCGTCATTTTCGAACACCTTTCGCCAAATTGGATTCAGGGTGATGTCAAATTCAATGACTTGATAGCAGCTTTGGACATTCGAAGTTCATGTCACATACCTATAGTCGTAATCGGCATCGTAAAGGAATGAAGCTGGGGAACTTCCAGTCCTTTTTGTCGTGGTTTACATTGTTAGTCTCACATTGTTTTTTTATTTATGCTTCATTCTGATCATATAACGATAGTAGTCTTATGAATCTATGAAATTAAGTGACTAGAGTTCTTAGAATTATCCGCCATCCTTCTGTACCGGGTGCTGCTCGGATGAACAGTATCGTAATAATGTAATTTTCTTTTATCTGACTCAGACCCTGAGGCGTTGCCAAATGAGGGCACGGTCGTTTGTCCTCTTCATTTTCACCGAGACCCTTCGAAAATTCCTCAGTGGATGACCGATACCAATGAGATAATTAAGGTTTGTACCTCTCACTAGAAACGATGTTTTGGTCCACTAGTTTCTGTCTTGCTTGCTATCATAGCTTACTGGTTTGGAATACTAACTTATTAGCTTTATTGAACAACATCTACACTTTCAGCCTAGAATCTGGCCTGGATTTAGGCCTTAAATTTTCTACCGCACTTATGCGGTACCTTTAACCTTTTCACGCACCACATTATCAAATCTCGAACGATGTGGTTCTAATTAGAGATATTGCTATTTATTAACTATACTATGCTCCTGCGGGCGTCGCACGAATTTTTTCGCTCATTTTTCCAAATTAGCACGCATTTGATTTATTTATTGTTTTCTTAAAATTTCTATTCTCCCCTTACTATACTATTGTTATGGTTTTACTTTCAATAATTTTGCTATCGCATTCTAATATTGAACCATCTGATAACTTGTCAAGGCTTCAGCCGGAACCTACCTACTACCACACAAATTACTTTTTTGCGCATTTTCTCATTCATGGAAAAAAGGCGCTATTGTGCTCGTCATGTCCGTCTGTCCGTGACGTTGTGCTCGTCATGTGGCATGATACTGACTAATCTCTGTCACTCACTGCAGTGAGTAGTACTGATCTAATTTTGTTACAGTGTAAGTTCCCAGATGTGAATGTCAAACAGGGACAATCATCTGGATTGATGTGTTTATTTCAGGGCAGCGATTGCGTGATTGTTGTGACGCCGGAGTACAACTGTGCGCCTCCTCCTGCTCTTCTCGCTGTCTTTAACAACTTTCCTCCCGCTTCATTCCGGCACAAGCCTGTGTCCATCGTCTGCTACTCGATAGGTAAGCAAATTAAATTTTGGATAAAATGAAGCTAGATAATTAACGCTAAAAACTGATGCGTATCTAAAAATGGACGAAATTATCTGATACGCTTACCCGGTCTCTACTGAAAGCGTGTGCCCGTTGATTTTCTTCGTGTTAACGTGAAGACAGCTTGTAGTGATCAGATGCATGCTATGCTACTGACTAGTTATGCAAGTTTTATTTTGTGAATGCAGTTACCTTAGTCAATTATTAATTCTGATTATTTCTTATTTTAAAAAATTTATTTATCGATGCCATCATTGGTAGTAATTTTCGAGGTGGCTGATGAATATGTATTTTAAATTCTCTATAACAATTTGACTGCCCAAATATTAGGTTCGTTGCGCTACTTATTTTCAATATACCTTCCATGCAAAACTATATTCTCGCCTTCTTGTTATTTGATCATTTACATATCACCAGGATAGTGTACAGTACATTTCGTGGATTCAGATTTATTTTTCGAGATAATTACACTGATTAGAATATAAAATAATAAAAATGTGATAATTAGACTCATTATTGACTATACTCGAATTATCTTACATTACGGCCGCGCTAACATGATAATTATAATCATTGTTGACAATACGCTAATCATCATTAATTACTGCCGCGCTAACATCAGTGCCGTCTCATAGGTCAGTTCGGCGGGCTACGCGCCGCGGCGCTGGTTCTGCCGTTCTTCAACGAACTCGGTCTCGTTCCTCTCCCCAAGAGCGTCGTAATCCCCAACGTAATTACCATCTGTTGTTATTCTAGAGCCGCCTCAGACCCCAAATATATGTGCATAGCTAACTAGAGCGTCTTAGTCCTATCAATATTTGCACTTGTAAGTACTTGGCTACTTATAGTACTATTTAAAGGTTGTAACAAAATATGTACATAGCTAACTAGAGCGTCTTAGTCTTATCAATATTTGCACTTTTATGTACTTGGCTAATTGCAGGATATAAAGGTTGTAACAATTTAAGTGCTGGCCTGTATGCGGTTCCTGTGAAACTGACATCATTAAATTCCCTATTTTAATATCTTTCAACGCGAATATTTCTAATGATGTATTTTTTTTAAACTCTGATTTATATATGTGTTTGCGTTTTTGCTTGTTATGTGATGAGTGGCGAACGATTGTGTTTTGAACTAATGATGGAACTGGTCTGTGAATCGTTCTCATGAAGATAAGGTGAATTTACTTAGTGTTTTCTTTGCTTTTAAATTCTTGTTTGCTAGTTTTCATGAAGATAAGGTGAATTTACTTAGAGTTTTATTTGCTTTAAATTCTTGTCCACAAACAACAGCATTGATGATCCTCGTGCAGGTGCCGCAGAAGTTGTCAGAGGATGGCACGTGTCTGGAGGAGCGCGTGAGTGTCAGCGCTGACGCCCTCGTCAGGGAGATGACGTGGTACGCTAACGCCCTCAACGCCTACGCCGCTACCGTCCCACCGCCGCCCAAACAGTAACCGCGCGTGCGGTCAACCTGACGGCCTCTTATGGCAATTATTCAGCACGTTAACGTAACTTCAGTAGATACTTGTTGTTGTTTCATCATTCATCTTTTGCTGCATCGTTCATCTTCTACTGTTGCTTCATCATTCATCTTCTACTGTTGCTTCATCATTCATCTTCTACTGTTGCTTCATCATTCAGCTTCTACTGTTGCTTCATCATTCATCTTCTACCGTTGCTGCATCATTCATCTTCTACCGTTTCTTTATCGTTCAACTTCAACTGTTGCTTCATCATTCATCTTCTACTGTTGCTTCATCATTCATCTTCTACTGTTGCTTTATTTTTTCTGTAGATCATTAATTGTTGCCTCGGTGACTGGTTCCATCGTGTGAATGACAGTAGTTATTTATGAGAAAATGCTGAATTCGCCCTTTTATATGATGGTGCTCGAAATACCAATTCGTTTCTATATAAAGCATATTAACTAATTTTAAAAAATACCTTCATCGGTCTTCGGATGTTGCCCTAGTCCAAATTATTTTGGCTTAAATCAAACATAGCTCTGTTTTGCAACATTTTTTTATCGTCTTTTCCTGGACCAAATTGTTCGTAACTTTGTATTTTTATCGCTTTTCTTAACAATTCTGAAATTATATAACATTTGTTCTACTAATCTAATGTTGCTTCAAACAAATTTCAGTTAATGTGTCGCACTGAAACATCAATACATGATTGTGAGGCGCTGTAACATAAATTTTTGTTACTGATCTTTTGAACCACTGTCCTACATGTCTCCCGTTTTGTTCGCCATTTATTTTCTATTTTTGTCATTACCCGTGATTGCCTGATTCTCAATCTTTCCGTATGGATTGACGGTCCATAAAATACCTGGAATACTGTTCATGAAAACTTATTGGTGACGACTTATTTGAAAACTTATTGGTGAAAACTATTAGTTTGAAACATGCTTGTATTCTGGCCATCAGGATAGACGTTTCGAACGTTAAAGTGCAATAATTGTTCGTACGTCATTCACAGCTATAGCAACCCGGTGAACAGTGTCGCTGTCCTATGAGAAATTGTTTCTGTTATTCTATTTCGCGGCCACTCTTAGCAGGGTTCAATTGCTTATGAAATTTAGTGTTTGCTTAATGTCTTGTGTAGATTTATATTTAGTGTTTGCTTAACGTATTGTGTAGATTTATATTAACTAGAAGTACGTAATATGCACTCTTCAAAAGATTTTTTTCAAATTATGAATGTTTGATTCAATAAAAGTATGAAATTTCATCGTTATTTTTCCATGATCCAATACGTAAAATCATAATATTTTTCCATAATTCCAAGTACTAAACCTTACTTGGAGATTAACCAGGTACGAGTAGTTATTTGGTAGCAGGCAGAAAATAACTAATTTTTCAACTAAGACCGGCAGAATATCGGTAACAACGGTTCCGCTGGGAATTCGTGTATTTTGTTTAAGAATTTATGCGCCCTGCTCTCTTTGCAGAACTATTTTCCTAGGTTACAGGGTTTGATAGTAGGATAAAGTAGGATATTAATGATAAATTCAAGTAGAGAATTAGTAAAAATTCCTCTGAAGAAAACACACAAACAAATTCTGGTCGTCGAAAAAAGTGAATGCGAGAAGTCGCTCGGAGTAGACGTAGACGTGTTGCTTCGTCTCTCACCCCCCCCCCCATATTTTAATTTCAGCTATGATTGCATGTAGGACTTCATGTGCTATCTGTTGAAGTTCATTTTTTTGTAAAAGTAATATTATTCGACGAAAAACAAACTAGGCCTATTCTTCAACGCCCATATTGACAAGTTACGTTAATATATCTACATGAAGTAGAATTTTTCAAATGCCTTCATATCGCTCATTTGCACTTCGCTCAATAGAAAGTAAAAAAATTCTATGTGTGACTCGCGGTTATATTCTTCTTTAAAGTTCCACTGAAGTGCATGTACTAGTAACTTTGCTCTGCTGACTTGTTATAAACGTTGTGATACACCACTTGCAAGCCACTAAGGCCTGATCGTTTCGTATACAATTTCAGTTCTTAAGCGCTATCACTCGATGAGAAACCAGTGCGCACGGACAATATGAATTACTTAAGGCTCTGGAGGCTCCTTTGATCTCAAGCTATCCCTGCGGGTGAGTTGCAGATCAGTAGAGCATCGTGATTTCGATTCTCATATTCATCATGTAACCAGATCACGATCCAAAGCTTGCTTCATTCTCTAGACACTCGTGATGACCACTTCAAATGGATCTCCTACACACGTCTTTTTACAACGGATGACCCGGCTGTTCTGAGCTCGTCAAGAACTGCTTTGATGGTCACAGCGACGTTGATGGTTGCGATGGTGCAGCCAGGGCGGCTCTCGAGTTCCACTTTTACCAACTTGCCATCAAAACCGCCATCAGCAACTTGTAGGAGATTCAGGCTCCCGACCCTGTAAACACGATATAGTGGGAATGCTAAAATTATCGGGGAAAATATGTTAAAGTTCATTACCTTTGTGCGAAGTAACTGCGGGTTACTTACAAAACTGAAAATAAGTTCCCGATATATCACAATAATGTAGAGGATACTGAAAAAAAACTTCGGATTCCTGAATAACATGAAAATAGGTGTTATCTGTTACCTACATTCTCAACTACATGTTATCCACATTCGCTCTATTATTAATAATCACCAGAAAGTTCGAGACGCGAATAACCTTGAATGAAATTAAATATCCCGAGTAAAAACGTGCAGATAAACCACAGTTAATCAAAGATCCGTCTCGACCGAAGCCATACCCGAGGTTTTCGCAGATAGCGTCTTTCCCAACTGGAGGCTCAGCGTTGAGATAAAAGTTGATGTTGGCATCTTTTCCTTGTACGAGTTTCCTGAGCGCTTCTCTCCGCCCGGGGTGACGCTCCGATGAAACGTTGTACTCTGCAGGTATAAGGTCAAGTTCTACCACCGAATTTCAGAAGTACCTAAGTACTGTATTCCGCAGAAATTCATCCATTGATCGAGTGAAAGATCTGCAAAGTTTCTATAACTATTTATCTACTAACCATATCTACTACCGGGGCTTTATATATGAATACATTGATGACGGGTAATTTGCATATACAAAAGGCTAAAAAGAATATGCAGCATATTTGCAAATGCTTTCGATCTCAATGCTGTTGTACAGCGTAAAGAATAACTGCTCCATTTTTTTAAGATTGAGGAATGCATTCTCATATATATTGGCTGAGAAACAACAAATTAAACAGACATTCTAAGGTTTCTCTACCCGAGATTCGAGACTCAAGGCCTTTGTCAACATTTAAGGGGATCGACCTGGCATTTTGAAAACTTCTACAGTTATTATCCGATTGTCATGAAACTTCACATACATACGTAAAATGTGAAAATAAAAACATTTTGCTCTTATGAATTTTTCGAAAAAATTGATAGAAAACGTGAAATTCATAGAAAACGGCTAAAAAGGGGTACTTCAGAGTACTTCAGAAAATCTATCTCCTCCCACAAATATCATCCTACAACATCGAGACACGTATCATTCGATTCGTAAAGACCATATCTATCGACTCTATCATTCCTTTTTTTCATTTTCCACCTAGTTTTTTTTATGACGTTTTTTCCCATTTTTACACATTTTTACATTTTTCACCCCTCCCCGCCCCCTTCTTCCCCATATAAAAAACGAACCAGACCGAAATTCAAAAAAAAAAAGGAATGATGGAGTCGATAGGCCTGGTCTTTACGAATCGAACGGTATATGTCGCATTGCTGTAGCTTGAAAACTCTAGGAGGAGATAGGTTTTCCGTGACAATAAGTGTGAATGTTGAGGAGAGCGCGACAAAGTCCCGCGCGCCTCGAAATAGGCACTCAATGTAGCAAGGCTTCCGAACTGCTGGCTTCTGAAGCTTAGTCCACTCAAGGAAGCCAGCAGCAACTTGTAGCGCACCTCTCCGTACGAAGTTAGGAGGGTGACTGAAGCCAGTTGCCAGAAGCCCAGAACAGCCAGATACTGCTATTTATGTAGTAGTCATGGCGCCGTAATTTTAGCAGGGCTATAATGTTAAGGAACACCACCCCCCACCCCCCCTTAAAGGGCGGCCATGTGCGTCAATTTTGGCCTACATACATCGCAGTAGTATCATTTTAAAGCTCAGAATGTCAGCTTTAGGATGAAACTAAGCAAGTAACTGCAGCACAACTCAGGTAGAAACTATATTCAAAGATTTCAGCATTTATTTACTTTGTATCTAATTTCTTAAAGAACTCTCCCACCCGCCTCCGTTTAAAGAGCCGTCATGAACGTAAATATTCACGTAGAGAGATGGCAGTGGTACCATTTGAAAGAGCAGAATTCCAGCTTTAAGATGAGTAGAAAAACCGGAAAAGCCAAAATTGATCGATTTTAGCCAGGTCGATCCCCTTAAATTGCCAATTCATTCTCATGATTAGAGCGCATGACAGGTAAGCAGGCAATACATTTTTAAGGTTAATTAAAAGTAAAAATGAAGAAATTAACAACCTTGAAATGAAAATAAAAGAATAAGAAGAAAAAAAGAAGAATAAAAATTATGAAAAAAATTCTCGAAACCTTATTAACTGTAAACTTCTAACAATAGACACAATATGTTTTCATGCAAATTACTTCTTAATAACGTTGTAATGTTTTATTTTTTGAGCATTCCCATCGTTCATGTAGATGTGGATTAGATCTTTTGCATTGACAATTTTTAAAATATTCCAATTGTGAATTTGCAAAAATATTCTCAATTTTGTTTGATATAAGGGCCCACTTCTAAATTAATTGAAGGCAAGTCATTCTGAATGCGTATTTACCTCTCCGGAAATGGAAGTCTGCGGATTTTCCTAACGAATTCACGCCGACGGAATTAGGAGTCTCGAGGTCTTGGTCTGGCACAGGAAGGAAGCCATGGAAGCTTACGAAGAATTTGTAGTTTGGTTTTCGTGTGAGGAGCTCGTCTGACATCACCGTTAGCTGCCTGATGCTCACCACCACAGTGTCAGCGGTGTTCGACCCTCCTGACCTCTAAAGAGTTGGGTAGAAAAACTTGTTGCTGAACGTTATGTTATGTTATTAGCTCATAGTGTAGTTGGGCAGAAGTTCTTCGTATATGCAGGTTTGATTGAAGACTAGAGCATACTTTTTATTAACAATTTTCTTTTTGTTTTTTTCAACAAGCCGAACGAAATTTCTTACTGGTGTACTAGTAACTCGTATTAGCTTAGCAAATAATGTGGTTCATCCTCGTTTGAATAGCGTGCTTACATTACCTGTTTAATCTTTTGTTTACTGACAGAAGTTGCAAGCCATTTAGATGTGAATAGCAATGTCGGTTACCAAGGGTTAAAATATTTCTTCTAGCGAAACAATATATGAATGCAGCTGTTTCCGTGTATAAATCTACACGATTTCGTACACAAAATCTCGATTCTTACACTTTCTTTTCAACAATTTAACCTATTTGAGTTCAGCCATTAATGCGAAGAAAAGCAATCTACTTATGTCCAGTAAAAGACATTACTAAGTCATGTAACATTCTCCAATGTCGTATTTATAGTGATAGAGTCGGCGATCCATTTTGGCCTGTTACTGTGACGCCCGAAACAAATACTATCCCAATCAAAATTTTGAGTTGGTGGCGACCCTGAATTAGGAACCGCCTAGGACTCGGACCGAACGTAAATTAGCTACTCTATATATGTCCTCTTTTTGGTCTACATTCCGGTCCCCGAATCAGACTGCTACAAGCGCCTGGTCCGTATGCTGCCAACTCTTGCCCTACTCTCAGGAGACTGTAAAGTTGGCAAGTTGGTTCTGGCTAGTCGCTGATTGCGATCAGTTGGCCAACTGACCCAGAATAACTCTAACGCGAATATAGCAACTCTGGGGCGGAGGCTGATGCATACCCCGAATTTTGTTAGAGTACAGATACTAATTAAGGTAATAATAAGTATTTATTTACCTTCCTCGGTACGCACGCCACCACCCCCTCAGAGTCGGTAGAGATTCTATGTTCCGACATGGAGGCGTCGGAGGTTAGGCTGGAGCTGGAGAGTGACGACCCACATCCCTAAATGTTCATCGTATTAGAAAATTTGTTCAATTACGAGAGTTCATAAATATAATTTCAAAAAATCTGGCAATTAGAGAGATGGAAAACTCTACTTAGTATTGTCCAATCTGTTGCATGGTCCCAATTGTTTCGTAATCGCCATACGAGACCCAAGATAGTTCGGTATTTTATCGGTTGTTTCACCTTTTTTTATTTCATAATATCTTGTCTGTGGTTTAAATTTTATCGGTAGTTTTATTTCTACATTATGACAATCTAAGCGGCTGTTTTTCTAAGTACGATATTCCGACTCGAACGCTGAAGACAACATAATAGGATCAATAATGTGTGGGTACATTCAATTTAGGAACCTCTTCTTCCGCTGCTCGTTTGCTCCTGATTTTAGGAGAAGGATCTCCGGATGAAAGTGTGCCATCATCCTTCAGTGGATCTGCTGGACCTTCGATGGATGTAGTTTCTTCATCACTTTCCGTCGATGTCGAAGAACTGTGGTAAACTTCTCTCTGCCGTCAGAACAGTTCGATTGTTATTTTACATGACAGTGTGAAAGTTATCATTGGTCACGTTCCTCCCACGATGAAGACTTGAACCCCGTTCATGATGGAGAATCTCATTTCAATGAAACATCGTTAAATTTTTTTTCATATTTAACATCAAAATTAAATATTGTGAGAAATAGTGTGCTCAATTTGATCTTTGAATAAAAGTCAGTAATTATTCTCTAATCACTTCCTGCACGACTTTTAATACATTTTAAAAGCTCAAAATTAGCAGCTGGTCAATTGTAGTCATTCCAGTTGCAATATTGTCAGGTTTTCCTTATACACGAAATTAAAAATTTCGATTTTAGCGTTCGAA
Organism: Hyalella azteca; assembly: GCF_000764305.2. Lineage (NCBI taxonomy): Eukaryota > Metazoa > Arthropoda > Malacostraca > Amphipoda > Hyalellidae > Hyalella > Hyalella azteca. The sequence goes on along the minus strand of NW_025945905.1, from coordinate 337,659 downwards.
AATTTCCAACATTATAAAAATATTCGTTTTTAGTGAAAACCATAGTTGATCTCACGTCTTTCTTTGGAGCTGAGCGAGGTCGGTTGGACGATGATTTCTTCCTCAGCGTTGTGCGGGAGCGATCTTCGGAGTTAATCTCTTCTCCTTTCTTAGGAATATGTTCCAATGATCTGTGGATTGATCTTGAAGATGCAGATGCCTTTCTTCTATTTTTATAGGATTTCGAAGATGTAGGACGGTCTTTTACCGCTAACGTTCTTCTTGAATCTTCATGCCCACTGTTCTTTTCTGGTCTTTTACTGCTGGATGGTCTGCTCGACGAATCTTTCTGGCCACGAACAGACTCACGTTCAACAGTCAGCTGACCTCGCTGCCTCACGTTGCTCATTAAGAGAGATGCATTCCGCTCGTAAATTCCCTCCGTTTCGGATTCAGAATTTGGGACGGCGTAGTATGAGTCTTGTTCGTCTTCTTCGTCTTCGGTCTCGTGTATGCTGTCGTTCCGGTGCTTGTAATCCTGCATTTTACGTCGCAACGAAGTTTTACGTTTGTGGTCATTGCGAGGTTGCGGAAACGTACGTGCTGACGGGATTGGGATTTGACCCTGCAACTAATGAGTCATGTATTTAAATATTGAATTGTTCGTGTCAATTTGAAAAATACCTTTTACTTCCGAATTTAATTCTTAAAAAATTCACTCCTGCATGATGTTGAAAACTGATATTAGCTGAAATTGGGTAAACTGATCTCCCCGCAAAGCTTAAAATTTGAATCGAATGATGTTATGTTGACTAAACAGTTTATTTCATAGGAGATCTGACCTGGTCAACTTCAGCAGGCGGGGCTGTGTAGGCTGGAGTCTGATTTTCTTCCTGCCCCTGCATGACAGCACCCGACGCTGATGCGGAGGAAGAACCGCCAATATCCAAGGAGATCGGTTTTTGCAGGCGCAGTTTGTAGCTTAGAGTGCCTAGCTGATGGATTGTAACACGAAAATCCCCATAAACCTAGTTTTTTATTTACAATTAAATAAATTTTTTAATTTGGTCCTACTACACGATCGTGCTGAAATAAAATTTATGCATGAGGATTTATTTGTTAAATTGTTTAACTTGCCGGGCTCACTCTAGGAATGATGTTCATTTTATCAATTTTTAATTCTATTTGTAGATAAATAACACTTTTGTAAATAGCAAGAATGAATTGTAAATTTTCAGCTTACTGCTTTGAAAGGACACGGATCTTTTGGTCGTCCTTGTTGAAGTATTCGAAAGCATTCGAAAGTAGAACGACTTCATGAGAGAACGATCAAGCGTTAAAAACTTGCATTGCATCCGTCACAGATAGAACATATAAATTATACTGGGATGAAATCATAATATTTGTACATGGAGTACACATGCTAAACACACCTGACTTTCACACATTAGTAGCTGGTTTGGTACGGTACACAGTTCTGCTGAGACGCTTGGTTGTGTGGGTTGCGCTGGTACTACCACGCAGGTGCCGTCGATGACGTTATTCGTTTTCTCGGCCAGCACGGGCGTCAACGGAATGATTGCATCACCAACTTTGCCCGGGTAACCGTCGCCCAGAAGAACGTAAACTTCCACTGAAAGGCAGGACATGCATATTCGATGTTTCAGTACTTTTATAACAGGTAACGCTGCTGAAAAGTCACCGCATAGATTGAGGAGTATATTTTTGCATTTTGGCATGCGTTCAAAGTCGGAAAATCAACTAAGTTTATTGTCTGTTGATGTGGGTTTCAGCAGTACTTACGAGCTATATTTCCTTCGATCTGCTTCAAGGATTTTAATGGTATTTTATAGAGCGACGTATGTCTGTATGCTGCAATAGACCCAATGGCCAGGTCGGTGTGCTGAAGAGGGTCCTCCACGCTGAAGGGCATTATCCACGACACGAAAGTCTTCTGTTTATCGTAAGCTGAAGAATCGAATATTGCTTTCTCTATGTGAAACTCAAGCATGCAATCTTTTTTGTTTAGTTTGAGAGATTGCGAGTTAGAATCTGACATTTTTACATCTGCAGAATTTTTTTGAACTTTTTCTGCATCTGCAGTCGGCAAGTAATTCATGGTAGGACTCTTTTCGTGTTCCCGGAGAGCGCTTTCCAGCAGCGCCACCCTCTCCAACATCTCCTTTTCGCGAGCAGCGTTCTCCTTGGCGCTGGCCTCACTCTGTAGAAACGAAAAGGTTATTTTTGGCTTTGTTTCCTATTTTTTTAAATATAATTTAAAATTGCCAACGTTACTTTATTGTATTCAAAATAATGTTTCATGTCTGCACTTAATGTAAAGTAATGCTTGCTAGTGCCGGATTCTATGCATGAGAAAACATGACTCGTAGAAAGCGGTTGAAGAAAATTAATATAAACATTTCTTGAAAACGCTGTGATTAATTATGATTCACTGTGAATAATTGATTTTTGCCTTTGCAACGAGGTCGCTATAGGCGCGTGCATGTTCCGCCAGGAACCCATTGGCCTCGTCCAAGTCCCGACATTTCTGTTGATACGAGGCTTCTAATTTGGCCAACTTTTCTCTCTCTGTTGCTGTCAGCGATGCTGCTGCTTGAACGTCTCCTGCAGCTCGTATAGGAAGTCCCTCCTGAAGGTGTTGTGGAGATACCAACGAGTTTGTTGTAGGAACCACAGCGCACTGAGTTGAGCGGTCCGCCACTGTCTTGCTTGAGGGCATCATCTGGAAGACGTTTATAGTTAACAACGGAATTATTCGTACACCCCTTTCTTTTCAATATTTTTTTGAATAAATCGAAAATTAATGAATGTATGAGCCTAAGATTTGATTGAACTAAGCTGTGTGTAATAGGTATAATAACACTACATTTTCAGAACAAAATTAAATTTCAAAAAGTTTTAACATAAAAATTTTTCCGGCACCATCAGACATATGTTGCAACTATGTTATTGCATATTGCAATTATTTAATATTTTCCAACTGTACGAATAATTGTGTCTGAAGGTGTTGGGGAAGTTTTGCATATCAAAACGTTTGAAATTATATTTTCTTCTGTAAATGTAATTTCATTGTCCTTATTACTTACTGCTTAGTTCAATCAACTCTTAAGGCTCATACAGTCATTAATTTTCGAGTTGTTCAAGTAAACATTGAAAAGAGATTTACGAATAATTTCGTCGATAGCTCTAGACAGTCACAAATTACTCATTTTTACTTTAGAACGAAATAGCTTTCTGTGTCGCTTATGGCTCCTTTAAAAAATCGAACTTTAATACTGCTACACAGTTCGATCATGATGGGGAACCAGTAATATCCTGATCTAATGCTAACAATCTCGTGCTTCCGTTATTATGCTTGCATGAGCTCAAGTAAGCATCCATGTGCACGATAGTTATTTTACGTGAATTTAACAGCAGATATACATTCAAGATATATATAGTGTTTCTAATCCTGATTGATAGCTAAATGTTGGATGTAACACCCGTATACTTTTCTTCTATAAAAACCTTCAAATCTGTTTTAGAGTCTACGACACTCGCTGTCACATCAAAATAGATAATATTTTTTCGGCATGAGTTAACCGCAAGAAGAGATTTCATTCATCCTCGTTAAAGTAAAAACGAGTTTCACGATTACATATTTTAAATTTATTATTAATAGTTTTACATTTATCACCTGATGTCTTTTGTTAGAGAGCGCAGCCTCGGCAGCAGCTGTTCGCTTTCGTGCCTCAGTTACCAACAACCTCAATTGGTCGACTTCTTTGCGACTGTTCGACAGTTGTTCGGCTGAACCTTCTTCACGTATCACGCTCTCACTGAGCTTCTTCAGCAGATCCTGCTTCTCTGCCAGTTCTGACTGTTTGATAGCAGATAAAGATCCATATTTAAACTTATTTATAACCAACATGTCGCTGATTAAATTGAGTTCTGCCGTAGTGAACCACACTTCGATCAAAATTATCATCTTCCCAATATTCTGATGAGGGTTGTGTTTCACAATTTAAATCTATAAAAACATGACTTCTACTTCGGTCTCTGATTTATCGGTTAAATATAAATCTTATTTAAAGTAGTTTAATGAGGACACAACTATTTCGGCAGTCAAGTATTTGGCCGTTTGGAAGACCGTCCATGTAACGAGTAATTGCTCACTTGCACGGCGCGCTCGAGATCTGCAATGCGCCTTCGTAATGGAGCAGCCGAGGCCTCCGCTGCCTGGAGGGGCGCTCGTTGCGGCTCCTGTAACGGCTCAGGAGCACTGCGTGTCTGTTGATGATCTTGTCTTTGCTGTTGCTGTGGAATATGAATAAAAAGTGAATTTTTTGTAAACATATCATGCATATACAAACTTCATCTGTAGCTTTGGATGAATTTAAATTCTACGAAATTTAAACTTTCCCGTTAACTTTTTCAAGTGATGACCCTTTATCTCAATTGCTCAACTATTATATCATAATTATGATGATTCAAAATATAAACTGGTGTGGCGAGGCTCGGCGAAGACTTCTGACTGACCGCGAGCACGTCCAGCTTGATGGTAGTCTCTTCAACATCTCTGGTGAGCCGACGATACTCCTGCTGGCTGGTGCGCAACAGGTCGTTTGTCGTCTGCAGCTGTGTGCGAAGCTCATCTGCGCAGATAAAACATAAATAATTTTATTGTAAAATGTATATATAACATTAACAATGCGCCCTTCATATCTAGGCGTGATATGCTATTTTTAAAGAGTTGTACGCACACAGTCATCCATCAACAATCAGTGTTCAGATACCGCATCGCACTCACGTTTGGCTACTTGCAAAGTATAGACGCCATGTAACTAGGGGCCAAAAATACAATCAAATTTGTTTTTAAGACACCCACTCGGTGAAGCGAAAATTTGGATCGCAAATTTTTCATGTTTTTTTAATTTTATTATTTCAAAATATTTTTTCCATTATACTCAAACTAGGAACAGCCTATAAGAATTCAGCATATTTTCCTCGATAATGTCCTTAAAAACGAAGTCACCTGAACACGTCTAACTTGGTATTCGTACACGAAAAACGTTACGTTTTTTGTTTGTTACATTTTTTTGTTTAAACGTTTGTTATCTTTTCAAATGATTTTCCTGATTTTCGTAGCATGGTGTTCTCATTTTCTCACCGATCTCTGTGATGAATTCCATACGCCGTTTTCGCTCCACCACCAACATGTCCTCGGCCGTCTTGCAGCGTTCCTGGAAGCCCTGAATTTGTATTTTGAGCGACTGCACCTCACGAGTCGCCATGACGGCGTCTGTAGCTTCTTCCTCGACCCTCGTGCCGGCATCGCGCAGTCGCTGTCGCAGCTGCTGCAGCGCCGCCTCCAGGATCGAGAGCTTCGCTTGATGGTCCTCTTCGCACTCCTGCAGCTCCTGAAAATTTTCATTTTAGCCACGAATTATTTATTTTACTTCATGCAAATTAGTATTTATAAGAAATTTTGTGTAATATTGTAATTAAAATCATTGATTTTATTGATTGATTCATTGATTCAAAATTATTATTGATTCAAGTTTCAGAATCTACAACAGCCAAGCTGTGAAAATCGTGCATTCAATAATGTGATCAGCAGCAGCTAGAGGATGTGCATGTCTGCCAAAAAAAAAATGCTCCGGAATGTTTCTGTGATCAGCTACCCTTAATTAATTGGACGGATATGCAGTATTCAGACAACATTGCCAATTACCTGTTGTGTTCTATTGCAGCTTTTCTGCAAGGTTGCCTTCTCAGCCTCGAGGTTTTGTATTCTTTCTTTGGCCTCCTCAAGAATACTGCGAATGCTTGCCGGTACCACCAGAGCCTGTGAGAACTAGCCCTTACAATTGGGTGATATTAAATACATTATATGCTAAGATAATATTTAAATTGAGTCAAAAACGTTTGAAGTTTAAAAAAAACTCTCACGTGCTTTCTGCTCTCATTGTTACTGCACTTATTGTTATACTAACTTGTGGGATACATTTATCGGACTGGCGTTCAGCCGTCGTTTGAATGAGTTGTAATCCCGACTAGGAAGCGCAAAAACTTTTGATTTTGAGAGATTCACTAGCCAGTAAATGCAACGTTATTAACAAAATATTCTACGGCATCTTAGCAAGAGCAAAATATTCTCTTCTGAACCCCCACGTTGTTTTTACTGAGCCCAAGTATTGTAATGATTTTATTCAATGATGATGCATGCTATACATATAGTATTGATATAACTCGATGTTAATGCATTGCAGCATAATGCGGAGTGATTTTATTCTATGATTCTGACATAAGAGACGAATTATATTGCAAGCGAAACATTTAAATATCATGCATGTTGTTACGACTATTGTTGATGTGAAAAAATAGTTGGGCATAAATCCTTAAATTATCTCTCAGTGATGATTGAGCAAATGTTCATCTACGGCAGAATGACCTATATTGCAACAGTAATATGCGCTAATCAATTATAAAAACATGTTATTCTGGTAAGAACGCTCAACAGTTTGGCTCGCGAACGGCAGCTAGCTCGTCATATTAGCCCGACTACAGAGAAGAAACACTGGCGCCTCCACTTATGAAAAAGTCTACTTAACATTCGTCACGTCCTCCTAAAATTGGACTCTTAATGACTGACATCACATTTTACCGCAGTTAGCATAGTTATTTTTTCAATACATAAATGACGATTATTAATTACATGATAACAACTAGAAGGCTGTACGGATCATTGCGGAAAAATTAACTCTCCTTGCAGAAAATTTAGAATGAGTAGATTGTATGCCATTACTATGCAAATGTTGCAATAATATGGCAATGCCATGTTAATTGGCGGCAATATTGCTACCTCATCCGGAGTGTCCAGCGAGCGCCGAGTAGGGGAGAGGGACCGAGCGCGACTGCGTCTTGCGGTGTAGGGCGACGCGGGGGTGTGGGGCCGAGAGGGGGGCGGTGTGCGGTATCTGTCCATACACACAACTTACAATAGCCAATATATAAAATGTACTATTTATACTACATATACAACGAAGAAAAAATATAACCCAGTACTCACTGCAGTGAGTGACAGAGAGCGCATTTTCTCGTCGACGAAAACGTGAAGTCACGGACGGACAGACAGACGGACGGATATGGCGAGCATAATAGAGCATTTTTTCCATAAATGAGAAAATGCGCTAAAAACAGTTGAAGTGATATAACGATGCAACTTATGCAACACATAAGTCAAGTCAACATTAGCTACATATTTTTATTGTACGAGATAAAATGTTAAAATGAATTACCTGTGAACTGAGTTTTTCGAAGACTTGAGCTTCAAATCACTACCGTGTTTGACTGGATGAAATGGAAAGCATCATTATAGGCTAATTGAATATAGTTTCTTATAAGAAATATTTAGATAAATGTATGAAATGTTCACATACCATGGGCCTATTTCTTCAGTCCCGACACTTCATTTCTATTCCATGTTCCAAAAATTTACCTACGACGAGCTGGAGGACCTCTGAGCCACGTGTCGACGCGAGGCCCCACGTCGCGGTACATCACAGGAGTGTTGTTGCGGGCTGCAAGAACTTGGATGCTCGCCGATTTCAGTTTACGCTGGGCGGCACATGGCAGACGCAGACTAAATTATTACTCTTTACGACAAATCTATAACTATTTACTCTTGTCTTTACGGCTCACTTCACGCATGAATGCGTACCAACTGCAGCTCACGCTAAATAGTATCAGGGCATCCATCATGGTTAATCTTTCAAAGATCCCATGAGACTGTCAATGAAGACTAAGGTTGACCTCGTCCCAGATGAAAGTGCCACTGGACATTGCATTAAGATTCGCTTGTATAGCATTACATGATAATTAAGGATCTTACATCCGCTCTACAACGGTGCCAACTACTTTTAAATTACTTATTTTTCTACACAATGATGCTCTTCAGAAGATATCGAAGCCCTGGTAAGTGCTAAATTTCTATAATATGATTTTCATGGGCATCACTTCCTATCTTGCAGGCTCGCAAAAATATCATGAAGAATCGTGAAATTTAGAATTGAGGTTCGTATAATCTAGGTAAGTCGCGTAATAACTCGGAATCGATGAACAATGAAGCCTACGCATGTAAAGTGATCATTTAGTCTGGGGGTCAAACTGCAAAGTTAAGCAAATATATTAATGTAATAAAAAATTCATCATATGGAAAAATAGCTTCTTTACCTTTACCATTTATTCAATCGAGAAAATCAGATTTTTTTGAAGCTTAAATCGAGGCTACATAGACCACATAGATGATCATGCCAAGTGACTCCACGTACGTGCCATATGGAAACTGACGTCCTCCTGCGACTTGCAGGGTTGAAACAGAAGACAAGTTGTCCCCGTGCAGACGTTAAATAAGCTACGATCACAAGGCTTTCTTCGTTTATTACACGCAATCGGTATGAGGTTTGATGGTAAAAATTCACCAAATCATCTTTAAGTTCATAATGTCATTTGAGAAGAGGCAAATAGAACAAAAACGTCTTAAAGACAACTCGGTTATGAGGCGGTCTCTCGACCGCCTCATTACCAAGGAAGGCACCAAAGAACGGTATTAATTTCAGGAACGTCCCATCGTCCGAAATTTTGATCGGCCGCCAGTAACCCTGAAATTCTTAGCATTAACATCCAGAAACATCAGGCGGCAAAGAACCCGCATCAAGTCATTATCGCAGATATCAGTCAATATCACCAGTCAGCTGTAAGTAAATGACACTTAACCCCACCCAGTAGACGCCGAGCACGGAAGCTGGCATATTATCCATAGATAAACTGGTATTATTGGTTTTATTTTCAAAGGCACATAGAAATAACGTTTGTAACGTAACACATACCTCAAGAGCCTCGTTCCTGTACGCGAGTTGACTTATTGTCGCTGCCTGAAAGTCGTTTAGTTCCTTCTGCTCCTGTAGCCTTTGTTCTACGCTGGTGGCTGCCGGGACGGACGAACGAAGACGCTCTTCCTTCTTGAGGTCGTGTTCGAGCTTCCGCACTCTGGTCTGAGCCCTTGTTTACGATGAATTAAAATTAATTGGGTTCATAGCATTTAGTCCACTTGAATATTTCATTATATAACTCATTGCTCACCTACATGATATCAGGCGCAGAGAAAGTTATTGAAATTAAGCTTAATTTAAAATCAATGACATGAAAGAAGCATGTTTACCTTTTCAACTCATTGGACTGATCGAACGAGGTTTTCTTGAATCTGAAGAACTCGTCCTGGATCTGGAGGTAGCGGTCCCGCAGCTCCTGAGGATGCATCTTGCTCAGGGTGATAGCTTCCTCGGGTCCCCCTGGCGCGTCAAACAAATGTTATAAAACTCTAGCTTCGTGCGTCGTGGAAAAGAAATTCACGTGGTTCGTACGAAGACTATATTGCACAATCCTATTTTTTGCGCTTATATGCAAGAAAAATATCAATATTTTAAATTTATTATTATTATTCAACAATTTCTTCCATCGTGACTCGTGGCTCAAATCAACAAACAATGAATAACTAAAGCTAATGTTTTGTCAGGAAATTTTTGTTATTTTCCGCAATTCAGGTGAACGGAATTTCTGGGCATCAAAAGAACGTAAGAATAAATTATCAAACAGAGCATTGAAAATATTTGCTTACGAGGAGAAATTGTTGAAACAGTTTTACAATATTAAGAACGCTATAGAACGGTAATTGGGAAATAATTCTGTTTTAATCAGCATGTTTTTAGCAGCATTCGAAATTTGAGAGACATGTACTCATTATCAGAAAATTCGACATTAATCATTTAAGATTATTTTTATTAGAATCGAATAGAATAGAAGTGTCGGCACTGAAGAAATAGGCCCATGGCCTGTTGCCGAACTATATGCGGCCTGTTACTACTCTATATTTCCTAATATTTGAACTAAATTTAAAGGTAAGATCACAAGCCGATATTTACAATGCGAATAAAATATTAATTATCACGAGAGTTGTTGGCGTCTCATGAAATAAGATTAATTACAAAAGCACTGTAATTACAAGAAAAATAATTAAATTTCGACAATTGAAAAAAGACAAGTCTCCTCAAAGAAGCTCTACGTAAAACAGACTATATATAAGCTGCCTCAGTTTAAACAAGAAAGACTAAAACGATGCCGCTGGGACGTAGATCTTTTCGGCACCTCTTCTATATTCCATTGAATAGCGATCAGCATGAGGAGGTAAGTAGGTTTATCTTAACATGACAGTATCATGTCAATTGACACTTGTCATCACAGTTTAAATCTACATTGAATGAACTTAGGATGATTATGATAAGGAAGCTACTAAATTGTTGAACAAACTATAAAACTTAATTTAAACAATAATTTGGAAAATAAAGCATATAAAATTATTGCGAATGCCGAATTACTAAACGGGTCTTTTTAAATCAAGACGATAAAATCCGTACCAAGTAACTGTGCCAAGCAAAGCAAGCTTACATAAAATTGTCAAAAAGCCAATCGTCCTGCTGAAAGGCTCTTTCCCAGATACTGCTTTACGGTGATAATAAATAGCAGTAAACTAGACCGGTTACAAGAAGATGTCATGGACTCACCACCCAGACGACATCGCTGACAAACAAAAAACATCATTTTGTCCTAATTGTTTAAGACATCACTTAATTAATACGTTCTCTTATCTAACCAAATACATCAAATTTTCATGAACTCTTCGTTTAGATAACAATTTTTGACAGCTGTTCGTGCGCTATTTCCAAGTTTCGCTTAAAAACTCACTCAATTCTTAAAACTCGGTTCCTTTGACTCTGATTTTTTTGGAATAACGTCATGAGTTTCGGTTATGGAGCTAAAAGTTATTAGCTGCGCTTCTACGTCGACATGCTGTTACTTTCCGGAGAAAATAATTTCAGGTGTGAATCATTTCTATTATGTGCAATCAATGGAAGTAACTATTTATAGTATCATTCACTATTCGGTTTTATTAACAAGTTTCGTAAATAGTGTACTGAAATTTTCAAAACATTTTTCTTTACTTTCATTCCCTACTTGTTAGAAGGGCTTATCGTCGTTTTAATGAATAATTTATCTATTTTCATTTCGTCGCATTCGACTCGTTTACATAATTATTTCGATCCATTCATAGAGAGGAAAACATCATATATACCTGCGAGACGAAGGGGCATCCGTTCAACGGAATCAAGATTGAATCTATCGTTTTCGATTTTCTCATCATCTCTCATTTCTCAGATTTATTGCTTAAAATCAAAAAATTTATTTTGCACCTTTGTTGCCGCTGCAGTGTTTTGACCTAGTAGCCACTTTACCCTCACACATTACTAGAGTATTGTAAGTACGCACCTACCACCGTAAGTGTCTCACTTGTACTGCTCGCAAAGAAGCGTAGTTTGTTAGTACATGGATGTGGACGTGGCCATGGTAACCGGCGGTCTGCGCGGTCTTACATTTATAAGCCTGCGAAAAACACTCAGTCCTCATCAAATCGTCGCGTTGAAAGTTTAAGCACCAGAACTCGACTACTGTGTCGTTATTTTTACATTATTTAATATTGCAGTGCGGAATTGATGAATTTAGTATAAAATTAGGAAATCTATAGGTGATGCCAGTTATTTTGTCAGCAATTAAGGTCATTGGCTTATTACCAATAATGGGATTGAAATTTTCATTTTTCATTGCAATTGTTTCTTGTTAATAAATGAATTCATACCTGTATTTTCTTGCGTCATTATTTCACTATTCACTTGGTGCTTATATGTTCTGCGTCACTAAGTCCAACAATAAAGGAATTATTGAAGATAATGGCTCGAGCAAGGGAGCCCAATCTCCGCCGTACTTATTGGTACAGGCGCTACGTACCACAACCTAAAACTACACTGCATGTTAGCCGTTAAACGATAATCAACGCGAATTTCATGTAACTTTCGGAGAATTAAGTCTTTATGCCTTAAAGAGCTCTAATCCGCAAAGTCAAATCTCTTTTGGATAAGTTTCAGTAATTAAACTACCAATCCTCCAGGCTTCCAACTTGTTGAACGACATAGATCGTAATCGCTAATTAACCAACAAGATCGTAAATGAGACTATTCGGCAATTTAAACGCTAAGGCCCTTCACCTTTACACTTAAGCATAGCATAGCAGTTTCAGCATTCATTAGGTCCTAGGCTTATCGCCGATTCTTAACATCGCAGAACATTCACAGCTTGTTGCGGTCTCAAACTCACAACTCACTGTTCCAAATTCTGCTGTGCTTTACCGCCCGGCCTCCTCGCCGATTCTGACAGAAACTGGCACACAGAGCTAGGATCGAACCCGCGCCTCTCTGTGCCAATCATGGTACTCTGAACAGTAACCACTGGGTCACTAATTACTGAGACAAATGTCAGTTTTCCTCACTTAGGTGAGGGAAAGAGGTTTTACTCCCGACGAGGGTAGGAAATTAGGTACGACAACTCAGCAAGTCGAGTTGAAGTGAGCGGTCGTTAGTCCAACGAGCCGTTTTTGCATTTTCGGGCTTAATCGTTTTGTACGTTCTTTGTGTCTTCCCTATTCCCTTTTCCTCCTCCATTCACCGGAAATTCACCTGCCTCTCGGTCTCCTTATGATCTCCAAATATCTATTTACACTCTCAATAACAGCCACTGTTGCAATCCACAAACCCACAATCAGTCCACCTCTCCCTTGTTCTCTTACCCCAACATACAGAATCACCTCTTACATTCGGTGTCTCTCTCTTAACGCTCTCACACAAAACAGTATATATCCATCTTTGCTACCATCATGCATACATAGTACATACTTTGCAAATGCATTTTTCTCGGGCAACTAAAGAGTATTCTTTCTCTCACTCTTTGTTTCCTCACCTCCAATTCATATCATTCTACTCACGTATATGTTTCTTTTGCCGCTCTTTTTCATCCCATTCAATTTCAGCAAACACACCGCATTTTCGCCCCCCAAACGTTTCTTAGCCTAACGGGCCTTTGGCCTACACATGTCTGATATTCTGGCGCAACCCGCCTTTAAGCACCCTTGCACGACAACTGGATAGGCCTTTAAGATCCCCCCGGTAATCACCCAGAGTGTTTAGGGACATACACCCAAGGCCATGCTGAAAGCACCACCTCCCGACGGCGACTAAGCGCCGTCCAAGCGACACAGAGACATTAACTGAGCTTCCCGGAGCTCGAATCCACGCCTAGCTCCTCCATTTCGGTGCCGCCGGCACGTCACATGCGCTTACAGCGGAGCAACTTACCGCTAACCACTACGCACAATCCCTCCACAACCACTCCACATTTATGTCTTTCATGACTAACTTTCATCAGCCATTTGTCTAGTCTAATATTTACGTCAAGGTTCTTGTAATTCTTTTCTCCTCGAATGTATGCAATCCAACCCATTAACCTATCAATGTGTCCACCGGAGTCCACCTGGGGCTTTCATTATCAACCTTTTCACACTATTCAGTAACCCCTCACCTAAAGTCTACTATCACTATGTAGTCACATCTAATCCTTACATAATAACAGAAATAATATCTCCATAATTATTGATAGCTTAGCATTGGAAATTGACAAAGCAGTTGCTCACTATATTTGCACACTTTCATTAGACTGACGGCGTACAATGTATTATCTTAGTTAATCAAATTAACACCGAAAACCTAATTGAAACAAATATTTTTATTTGCACCGAGCTGTAAGGAGGAGTAACAGTGTTGGAGTGGTTTCAAAGCTGTGTAACATCATCTAAAGTTAAGTGCATGGTAATTATTTGAGAACTTGACATCAAATGAAGTAACTTTTTAAATCTTCATGAGATCGTCATCAGCATGGAATCTAAGTCCAGGTTTCTCAGTGCTTTTATGGGAATAAATCCATTTGTGATACTACAACGGAACAGAAATATTCACAGAGTAGTCGGAGTGAATACCATACATATTTCACCCAATATTCGTTTCTGTTTTAAGGGTAATTTTTGTTCTCATGGCGAACTTACATTGCTACACGAAATCAGGGTCTCTCATCCAGCGAAAACGGCCGGTCGCATTCAATTTAATATATTGTGAGTAAATTTGTGACAATATTCCTTTACCGGTACTATAATGTTAGAGAAACTGTTCGAACTATAACGATTGAAACCATTTTAATATGAATGAGAAAAATTGTAAAATATAGGTTATTGAACTCATCGTCTTAGTCACTTAGTGCCTCTAATCTTTCATTCTTTACCTTGCATATAGGCTACACTTACAGTCTAAGTTACAGCTCTGCTAGCCTATCGAGTTATTTGAGTATACCAGCATAGTTATTAATTGTAGCTTGTAGGACGTAGGTTAGGTACTAAGGTACGTTTGTGAATTTGTTTGGATTCACACTTAGTTAGGGGTTAAAATAGGTAACTTGTGAGTTAATAGATGAATTAGGCTAGTTGTACTGTTAATAGACGAATGAAAATACCTAGTAGCCTAGTACTGTACTACTGTTATAGATGAATTAGGCTATCTCAAATCTTTTTAGTGAAGTGGTTGGAGGAGCTGAGAGCCTGGATTGAGAATTTGAGAAGAGTGGACCTGAATTTATCCAGCAAATTTAATGCATTTGAATGATTTGATCTTCAAAGTTCTAACCTACTTAAGGTTAAGGATAATTAAAATTTCATTCATTAAAAAATGAATCCCAACACGGACCCAACTTCCCAAGTAGGCTATGCAAATTCCAAAATGGTTATTAACCTACCCTCCTACCGTAATTCATTTTAGGTAGGCATCTTTGATTTTTTCAGATGAAAGATTCTTGTTAACTTATTTATTCTCTAAAATGCTTCTTGAACGTTAAAATTATTCTTAAAAAGTAGGTAAAGAAAATTGTTTAGCCTATGCTTGCAATTTGCATCTCAAGACTCAAGGTTATTAGGTACTTAGAAAATGGCTAATAATTACAATTTACAACACTTCTTTTTAACTTCACTTCTTGTTAGGTATCTGTCTGCTACAAATCTCATAATCAATATTTAAGACACTTCTACCATTCCAATCAATCTGAAATTTTGGACACTTGCATTAGTTGCATAAAGTTGGAGACAATGCATGAATCAATTGACAGAATAAATCATTTTAAAAATTAAAAAACATTAAATTTAAAAAATTGAACAAATAATTTTGTCTGCTACATATCTTTTAATCAATGTTTAACACACTTAACCTTTTCCAATCAATCTGAAATTTTTCACACTTGCATTAAGTTGGAGACAATGCATGATAATGCCATGATTAAATTGACAGAATAAATAATTTTGCAAAATTTATATTAAAAAATAAAATTTAAATATTAATTTTTTTAATATTTGATAATAAAATTAGAAATTTATTGTACAAGTGTAACATTGGAGTCTTGGAGACAGTGGATTCTTTAAAAGTGCTGTCTTTAAAAAGTATTTTTTAAATGCATATTATTTTATCTAGGAGGTTTGATTTTTCTGCTGAAAATATTTTTAAAGCAATTACTTCTGGCTAGTCACATCTTATTAACACGTTCCCCGCGTATTGGGCCATATGTGTACCAACAGTGATATTCCACTGCTGCGTATTGGGACACCAGTGTACCAAACGCAGTATTTTACGCCGTTTTGATAAAACACATATAACTCGAAATTTTGCACGTAAACTTTCTCTTTTATAATATTATTGTTCACTCAAAAAGTGGATTATTAAATAAAACAAATCAATGGACCAAAATTTTATTCGTAAATCTCCTTGAACAAACGATAAGTAACTGTAAAAATTCTAACTAATAATTCCCTTCTATTCCCTTCTGTTCCCTTCTATTCCCTTTTATTCCCTTCTGTTCCCTTCTATTCCCTTCTATTCCCTTCTATTCCCTTCTATTCCCTTCTGTTCCCTTCTGTTCCTTTCTGTTCCCTTCTGTTCCCTTCTGTTTCCTTCTATTCCCTTCTGTTTCCTTCTATTTCCTTCTGTTCCCTTATATTCCCTTCTGTTCCCTTCTGTTCCTTTCTGTTCCCTTTTATTCCCTTCTATTCCCTTCTGTTCCCTTATCTTCCCTTCTGTTCTCTTTTGTTCCCTTCTGTTCTCTTCTGTTCCCTTCTGTTTCCTTCTATTTCCTTCTGTTCCCTTATAATCCCTTCTGTTCCCTTCTGTTCCCTTCTGTTTCCTTCTGTTCCTTTCTGTTCCTTTCTATTCCCTTCTATTTCCTTCTGTTCCCTTCTATTCCCTTCTGTTCCTTTCTGTTCCCTTATAATCCCTTCTGTTCCCTTCTGTTCCCTTCTGTTTCCTTCTGTTCCTTTCTGTTCCTTTCTATTCCCTTCTATTTCCTTCTGTTCCCTTCTATTCCCTTCTGTTCCTTTCTATTCCCTTCTATTTCCTTCTGTTCCCTTCTGTTCCTTTCTGTTCCTTTTTTCTGTTCCCTTCTATTCCCTTCTCTTCTATTTCCTTCTGTTCCTTTCTGTTCCCTTCTATTCCCTTCTATTCCCTTCTATTTCCTTCTATTCCCTTCTATTTTCTTCTATTCCCTTCTATTTCCTTCTGTTCCCTTCTGTTTCCTTCTGTTCCTTTCTGTTCCCTTCTGTTCCCTTCTATTCCCTTTTATTTCCTTATATTCCCTTCTATTCCCTTATATTTCCTTCCATTCCCTTCTGTTCCCTTCTATTCCCTTCTGTTCCTTTCTGTTCCCTTCTATTCTATTATGGTACATATATGGCTCAATAAATACTTGGTACACCGGTGGTACAATATGCAAGAACAACATGTGGTTATTATTTGCTTGCGTAATGTACCACATGCATCCCAATATTTTTATTGCAGCTATGCAAAGCTATGATGCCACAGAGCACCACACACCTCCTCACGTCACGGCCAATGGCGCCTAACTGAAGCAGCAACCACTGAAAGCCTTGCGCAATAAGGGAATACTGGGGAAATCTGGATACGCGGGGAATGTGTTAATCAATCTGGAGGACTGGAATACCAAAGTTGAAAATTAGGTGGAAGAAATATTGTAATTGGACAAATACACTGGTGAATTGGGCCAATTTCACAATTTTCACCCATTGCTATGCCCTCCTCCTAATTTTTTCAGTTGATAATAAGAATAATAGCTTATTTTCTTTTGCAATTTTCAAAAATTGCCAATAGAATGATCATTTTTACCTGCTATTTCAGGAAACATCTGTCTGATATTCCAAATAGTTTGATGTTAGGCTCAATTTTCTAGAAACTTCAGGTAAAAACTATCGTATTAACTACCATTTTGAGAAATTGCAATTAAAAATGGGCCATTTTTCTTATATTTATGAAAGATTAGAGTAATGTAATAGTAACCCAAGCACCAGGTTGCAGAGTTTGGTGCATTACGAATTTTTGCATTTGTAGATAAAAAACATTGCCAGCAGTGAGTACCCAGAATGTGTGGCCATGTCGCCGGCAGTCTTCAAGATGTGTTGCCAACATAATTTCACCAAAATTCTTATAGAACCAACTTTCATTAGTATATCTTTGAATTGTTGAAAAACTGCATGAAGAACATTCTAATGAAGTTGAGCATCTCATTTGGCCACCACAATCACCAGACCTGGATATTATTGAGCATTTATGGTCAATTGGCACAATTTTACAATGGGTCGATGAATTTAGATATCTTTGTTTAATCCTCGACAACAAGATTTCCTTTAATAAGCACATCAACTACGTCTGTCAGGGGCTGAATAAAGCCCACGGAGTTTTGCATGCATTATCAAGTGTCCTACTTTTTACTTTGTTAAAAATGCTTTTCTACGCTTTGTCAGTTTCTAAACTATCAAACACTTTAATAATCTGGGGGGTGTACCTTTTAATACAAAGAAGCGGGTCATTACGCTAGTTACGCTTACACCTCAACATTCCCATAATACCCGGGGCGTAAGATTTAACTTGCCAACGGTTTGTCTAGAAATAGAAAAAAGCAGTACTGTTTTTAACCGCGTCAAATATTTTAATGAATTACATGAAGATTTTAAAAAAGATTGTTCCAAATTACTTTTAAAAACAAAATTCCATAAAGTTATTCTTACCCAGTATTAATTTGACTTTGTCATGCAGATTCTGAATATTTTTGACTCAATATTTCAAGCTTTTTCCCGTCTTTAATCCCTGTTATATTGATGTTGCTTTGTTACGCTTTATTTTAGTGACATCCCGTTATCAGTTTTTTAAGGCTTTTTTCCTTGTATGTGTTTAATTTAGAAGCTTTCTGTTGCTCTTAACTTCTTTGCCTTATCATTGGAAGAGAGTTTTAAATCACCTCTGTTGCCTGCGAAGCTTATCTGCTTATGGGCTTTCACTTGATGTCTCTTATTATTTTATAAACATGTTTCTTTTTTTTTTCTTTTAAATTGTAACTCGAGCTCCTTCGTGAATAGAAATCAATCAATCAATCAATTTTAGAGATGCAAGTCAGAAGTCAATTCCCACTGCCATCATCTTTAAAAGAACTGTAAGGAATTTCAATTTGAGAAAATAAATTAATTATTTTAAAATTCATTTTAAAACGATTCACAATTGGTATAAATCAAAAACTTGTAGAATTGAGGCTGTAATTGCTGCAAAAAGTGGACCTATACCATATTAAAATATATTATTTTGTTGATTTCTCAGGTGTTTCCCTTATTTTGTCTAACCCCTGTACAACAATCATTTAGCCTCTATTAACTAATCACTACATAATTGTAAAGAAAGTATACTTGAGATGTGGTAGATATCAATATTTTGCCATTTGCTCTCTAGCTCATGAATATCACAATTGAAGTCCCAAGGTTTCTCAACATTTTAACCATTTCAATTCACTGTATGTTATTCCAAGTCATGAGTCTTATTGCTAAATTTTGATCAACATTTTCATCTTTATGGAACATAGTTTAGATGTTTAATTTTCTTTTTTTGCTATTTGTTAGATAAGTTAGAAAGAATTTTGAGATGTATAGGGACTTGATACTGAAACAGTTGAGATTCTTCTCAAAACTTTAACTTATATTTAACATGTCCTCAAAGTTTGTTTGAATCAGATGCTAAAATAACTGCTTTGTGGAATAACAATAACAATAATAAAATATTTTGCATATTCTTCAGAGTGACAGTATTTGGTGTTCATAATTGGGACATCTTGGTTCATGGCACGACTAGAATTTGATCTTGGAAATTAAACTGTTAGCAGTGAACTTTTCAATTTCCTCTTTAGAAATCCCCCTTTGATGTATACATAGAGAGGTAGTGTGATTGATTCTGTGCCGCACTGCCAAGACATCACTGAGGCAAGCAAATTTAGTACGCTGCAATTTTAAAAGATAAAGGTTAAACACAAATGTGTATTTCACAAATAGAATCCCATTTAGTGAACTAATATGTTTTTCAGCTGTTTTAACTGTTTCAGCACTAGAAACCTAGGACGTCTCGGGCAAATTTACAGCCGGACTCGAGCCCGGCCGGTCTCAAGACCAATCTCCAAATTCAATTATCAAGTAATATCTCCCAAACTTAATGAACGCAGCTCAATGAATCTTGGCACATGTATTCATCAGAACCTAACGGTGATGTTTAACTCTTGAATTTTTTTGAATTTCACCTTCATTCATGAGTTATATTGCGATACAGGCCAAAATTCGCAGTGATCGAAGAATTTCTTCCAAACTACTGAACAGATTTGAATGAAATTTTGGATATACATTCCATTTTCAGTACGTATGCATTCCCAAATAGTGATTTTTTAGCTTCTAAACATTTTTTCGATTTTACCTTCGTTTGCGAGTTTTTCTTCATTTCACCGTCATTCTTGATTTCACACTTCCTTATATTCGGCCCGTGTCGCCGGTTAATTTGTCGCTTAAATTCACGGCGATCAAGAAATTTCTTCTAATCGAACTACTGAACAGATTTCAACGAAACTTTGTATATAAATACCTAACCTCCCAACGGTGATGTTTAGCTCGTGACAATTTTTCTATTTTGCTTTCATTCGCGAGTTATACAGATATAGGAGAAACGACCGGCTATTCTACCGGCCGGTTTAATAAAGAGCCGTATACGTATTGCCGTATAACTCGTAAACGAAGGCAAAATCGAAAAAATTGTAACGAGCTAAACATCACCGTTGCTGAGGTTAGGTATTTAAATAATAAGTTTCGTTCAAATCTGTTCGGTAGCTTGGAAGAAATTTCTCGATTACTGCGAATCTAAGCACATATTGCTGTTTAAATCACGAATAAAGTTGAAATGAAAAAACTTGCGAACGAAGACGCAATCGAAAAAAATTTCATGAGCTAAACATTACCGTTCGGTAGTTCGAAATTTTGAAGAAAATTTACGTTCGAATCTGTCCAGTAGTTTGGGAGGAATTCCTTGATCACTGTGAATTTCGGCCCGTATTGCCATATAACTATGACAAATGAAGGCAAAATTTAAAAAAAAAATTCACGAGCTAAACATTACCGTTAGATCCTAATGAATACGTGTACCAAGTTTCGTCCAGTCAAGTTCATTAGTTTGAGAGATATTCCTTCGTCATTGAATTTGGATATTGGCCGTGAGACCGCTGCCGCGAGTCCCGTCGTTAATTTGTCCGAGACGTAAACCCAGGAGAGGGAAAAAACAGATCTGGGTGTGAAAACCATCGCTGGGAGTCATGTGCTGCACGTGTTGTGTGCAAATCGTCAAACAGACGTTGGAACTTCTGACTTAGACTTCGGATTGCCCCCTACCGCCCTCTTCTTCCTTACCGCCCCTCAAAATCTTTCCACCGCCCCTAGGGGGGCGATATCGTCCACTTTGGGAACCACTTACCTAGAGATAGCATTCTGTTAACCTAGAGATCCTCAGAATAATTCAAGAACCTACACCAAATAAAACCTATTTTCGTCTACTGCTATCACGTTCAGCTGCGAGCGCATTGTGGACTATAATCTATAATCATACCCTTGGTGATTATTTGCATCTATAATAAATTTATATTTTTTGGATTGCTTACAAGTTACAAATTTCATATGTTGAGTAAAAACTCTACCTTGATCAAGCTGGAAGCATAAACTGATCATTGCTACCACATATGAATGGTCAGGGTCTGTGGATATGACATGTCTTTGTTTAAAGTAGAGATGTTTATTGTGTATTGTTTTGTTGCAGGAGTCATGTCTATTGCCAAGCCTCAGCTGCGTGGTCTCCTGGCTTCGCACATTAAGCGTAACATAGCCATCTCAACTTTTGCCTCTATAGCGGCTGCTGCTGGCTACTATTATGGTGTTGCTAAGCCCAGGAAACAAAAATATGCTGAATTTTACAAGTAAGTTCCATCTCCTCTCGCATGAGATAAAAAGATACACAAATATGTACAATAATAGACCTGGTGTTGTCACAACTTTTAGGATGGTACTTCATTACTGGTTGTCCTTTAAATTTCTCTTTATTTTGTAGCATTAATATGCTTTGTTTTGCATAATCAATATAAATAGCCATTTATTGTTTTGATCTTTGGAACCTCCTTATTGGACATGGATTATACCTTCTAGTAAATTAGTTACACAAGGATCTAGGCCGTTCATGTCTTATCAGTACGCTCAACCCAAACCTTCTGTCTTTCTTATCGTGCCAATCATTTGTTAAAATATATCAAAAATAATCAATCAATATTTTTATCGAATTTTGATAGACTTATTATTCAAATCCGCAACCATCAGAAATACGTTACGTTTATTAATGGACCCTCATGCACATTTGTGTTCATTTCAAGGATGAAGTTAATTCGATTATTTTACAGGAACTACGATGAGGCGAAGTCATTCGAGCGTCAGAGGAAGACAGGGCTGTTCCAGGCTTGCCCTCTAGAAGATGAAGATTAGGGACCCGCAAGAAGGTCACGTCTACACCAGACAACAGCGTGGCCCACGATCCTAATTTGTTCCCATAATAAAACATCAATGTCAAATCATAGTCAGAAATTTCATAATTTCCAACGTCCGTCTGGTGTAGATGTCCCCGATAGTTGCCATTACTATCGTTTCCACGTGTAAATATTGACATCAAATAAATGTTACAGTAAACTACTCAATAAAAAATTCATTCTATTTATGATGTTTGTTTGATTTTGAAGTGGAATAATGATTTAATAATTTAAATTAGGTTCAAAACGAATTCTGCGTGAGCGTTTTTTCTGCCTCAAACGAGAGGGACATCATGCTTTCTCGTGGTATGGTTGTGGCTTCTTACTTTCTTCCTACGTTCTTTGTATTTGTTGGCCATTAGCGCAAAAAATTGCTTCATGTTTCAAGCTTTAACTATATGAATAAAACTTGCTTCTGGCGCCCTGCTGATATGAACTCGCGAAACTGACATAAGCAAAGATGTCTTGAGCACTCGATTCAACGAGAAAAGTTTGTCGACATGCATGCTTCTCGACATGCAACGGAATATGCTTGTGAGCGTCAATTGGAAACTGATTTTGGTTGAGCATAGTTTGGACCAATACGAGGCTTCAGGAACTCTTTAAAAATGTTGTCAACTTATTGTGTATTTGGCAGACAGCACCCACAAACTATGCATTTCAATTGTTGTGGCCTTGTTAATAAATAATGATGCAAAGTTATTCATTTTTTTATGGAGATTGGTTTAAAAAATATGCTTGTGTTTCATATGATGTATGTCAAAGTGCATCGTCAGTGCCTTTTAACCTTAAAATTGAGCGCCAGCTATCGACAAGCCGTCTTTCTCTATCATATTGTAGGTTTTGAGATGAGCCCGGGGGTTGATTGCTGAATTTATCGTAGACAAGCGCCTATCCTTGTCATACTGCAGTCCGATAATCGATTTCCCGAAAGCTATTACGAATGACATAGAGAGGTGCTATGGTGATCCGGTAACTAATCAAGTGACAGTGAGAAGCTTTAAACTCAGGCCTGAGGTTATTATTAATTAATATCCTAGTAATTTTAACTTGATATTTTTCGGTGAATTAAAAAATTCAAGATCATTGTTTAACATTCAGGATAAAAGAAATGTGCTGGACCGTACAATTCCTAACCATTATGAATAAAATAACACAATTATGAAAAAGCTTAGGAGATTGTGTTCAAATGGAGATTAACAATTTTTTGTAAAGGCTAAGGATAATGAGGGGCCATGAGGCTCATTCTGACCGAAACTATTCTTTGAAAGACGCAGTTTATTTAGATTGACTACGCACACTAATATTTATCGAGATCATGGAATCAATTTGATGAAATATCTGCAATCGGCGCTCTTAATTAATCATCTATTAAGACAATCATCCATGATGCCATGATGTGTGCAACGTATAATTGAAAATAAATCGCTTGCATTTTCAGATGCGCAATCATGAGCAGCATATATTTTCATTCTAAAATAAAACGATAATATAACGCTTGTATCTACAGAGATTTCCGTATCGTAGGAGAAATGAATGTGTTCTCAAACAGTGGAATGCACGATCATTAAGGATCATTACGAGTACTTTAAAATCGTTTGCATATGGAGCAATGTACCGAATAAATGACAAGTGTTGTGCACCTGTTCTCATAAAGAGATTGCCTCAATTCAATGCAATATGATATATGGGATATTAAGTTACTAAAATCTAACGAAAAATATTATTTATTCGTGTAAAAAAATAATATCTGCTCGTGCGCATGATTGAAGTTAGATGCTCCAAAATTCCGGTAAAAACATAACTTTATTCTCATTAGAAGTTCTTACAAGTAGCCAATCAAAATTGGCCTAACGAAGGCTACGTCTCTTTACGTGGCAAAAGGTGGAGCTGTAAATTGTTGTTCATTGAATTATCTTAGAGAAAACAATGTAGAATCTATTATTTTTTTCTAAATAATATTTTGGACGCTTAATTCCTTTAGTAAAATGTAAAACGCACCGTTGAACATAAATTTGGAATTGGATGAGGTAAAGAGACGCAGGTAGTAGGGGCGCAGATTGATCAGCGCGTAAACACATTGCAAATGGCGGCCAATGTTATTGTTTGCTGGGTGATGTTACATAGCAAACTTATGCCAGCTGCTAAAACTTTAAATTGAATTAATTTCCTTGCTCCCGTGGATATAATCCTGTATTATATCAGTGAGGTCTCCATCATTTATCTTTCGAGTGGAAATGAGAATAAGTTAAATGTTTCCTTGTACACTCGAGCTCGGTAACCTGTGGTTTGTGCCTCGTTATGCGACAAAATAACGTGCTCATGTGATCGTGATGGGACCGACTTTATAGTGAAAATGTAAAATATTGTAATAAAATATCAGTGACCATTTATATTGATGTAGAAAGTTTCGTAACTGGTGAATGTTAGAGTTGTTTCTCCCGCGATGTTGCTCCCATTTGTATTGTTTTGATGGATACCTGTGGATTATCACCGACAGTTGGAAGTGTACTTGGTAAGTTTCTGGAAAACCTTAATTCTTTACTAACTCGATAAACCCTGTATTCAATTCGAAAAGTACGATCCACTTTCTTGAAAATCTTTTCTCAATTTGTTTGTCGTTGTTCTGGGATTAAAAATGTTCACATCATGACATCATCACATCATTCACATGTGATGCAGTTTGGCCTAAAATCCCGAAGCAAAATGTTCCAATTCTTCTACCTAATCATCATGATATCATCAGATAGTGCTTTTGACCCAAAGTTTTTCATCGTGTTTTGTTGTTACTAACTAGGTACCTAGGGTAATTTTTAATATAAACAATTAGAGAATTTATTCTTTTGGCTTTATTTTTTGAAGATATGGCAATGTTGACTTGAACTTTCCTAGGCTACTGTTACACAATAATTTGCCATTGTTGACTTAATTATAATTAATCTTTCTGAATCAGTAAAATAAACTCCTGTGAATTGCTACTTAGAATATTGGGCAGAAGATTCGTAAAATTGCAGGTGAAGAGCTCAGAGCTAATGAATATGTATTGTATTGGAATACAACACGGCTTTGAATTAGAACACTAATGAATATTGAACACTACTTAATTACGCTTTTAATTAACAACTATTAGGCTTTTAATTAAGCAAATTTTAATTTTTGTACACAGCGTGGAACAATCTGTGTGTGTGTGTGTCCAATTCAAGTTGTGACGGAATTAGTTTTCATGTGTCTAAATCCATTTCTCAACCTAATCATCTATTAATTTATTTACCACTTGAAGTCAGCAAATACAAGTATACTTAAAGGATTCTTAATATATTCACAGACGTATTTAAAAGTCTCAAACCATAATATTCTTCCTATACAAACAGTTATTCACTATTTGGTAGAGCAAGGTCAAGTTGTCAACTGTCAAATTTGACACATTTTTTGATGATCTCACTGGGTAGCGTGCATCGTCTTTCTTTGGATCTCAATATTTTCCCGCTAGATGGCCAAGACCTAGTGTTTTGGCAGTAGTTTGACATGCAAATATATGATGTCACCATTTCAACCATCAACAAACGCATGGAACTAAAACAAAGCTTAATATAAAGGAAAAACTAAAGAGGTGACGGAATTACCCACGATGTCGGAATTTGGAATATACCACGTTTACCCTAGATGAAAAAGGCCAGATTTGTGGTAGCTAATTGTAGCTTCTGCCTAATTTTTCCACATACGTTAAATTTGACCAATTTCACCTGTTGCTTTGGCCTTTACCTAATTCCTTCACTAATAATAAGAAAAACAGCCTATTTTTGCCTGCACCTCTTGAAAATCACTCCTGAAACAATCCATTTTGCCCACAATTGAAAGAAACCTTTGCCCAACTTTACAAATTGGGTCTTGGATGTACTTGTCACTAATCTTAACTGGGAGAAATTGGATATGAGATGTTTTATTATGCCTATACAAACTGTCACATGCTTTTTGAGTGAAAAATTGCCACTAATTCCGAGAGTACCTAAGATAATAATTTAATTATAACTAAACTCTGTCACCCTATCTAGAAAACAAAATGCCAGTTGCATCTCTGAATGATTACTGACAAAAAGCCGCAATTAAACATATTGGCACTAGCTAAATATCAACCTTAGGTGATTAAGAATATTATACAAAGTTTTGTTTAAATATGTTCTGTTGTTAAGTAAATATTTTATGTTTACTGCAAATTTTTCTTGGTATGACAGTAGTGTAAACGCAGTATATTCCGACATCTTGGGTAATTCCAACACTTCTCAACTTATTCCTTTATATAAGCTTTGTCTTAGTTCCACGCATTCATTGATGGTTGAAATAGTGAGTTCATACTATTGCGCGCCATACTTTTGCCAAAACACTAGGTCTGGGCTGTCTGGTGGGAAAATGTTAAGATCCAAAGAGAGACAGTGCATGTCACCCAGTGAGAACATTGAAAAATGTGTCAAAGTTGTTAGTAGACCTTGCTCTACCAAATACTGATAAACTGTTTGTGTAGAAAGAATATTATGGTTTGAGACTTTTCAATAAGTCTGTGAATATATTAGGAATCCTTTAAGTATACTTGTATTTGCTGATTTCAAGTGGTAAATAAATTAATAGATGATTAAGTTGAGAGACGGATTTAGACACATAAAAACTAATTCTGACACAGCTTGAAATTAGACACAAACAGCTCGTTCTGAGCTGTGTGCAAAAATTAAAATTTTCCTAATTAAAAGCTTAATAGCTCTTAATTAAAAGCCTAATTAAGTAGTGTTCAATATTCAATAGTGTTCTAATTCAGAGCTGTGTTGTATTCCAATACAGCTAACACAGCAATCAGAATTTGAACACAAGAGGGTTGGAATTACAAATTAGTAGAGTTTGAAGCATGGCCGGAATTAGTCTCACAAAATGCCTAATTTATTCACAAACAGCGTCAGAATATATGGATTTGGTAGGTTTGCATTCTAGAGGCTTTTAAATAAATATGGCAATAGCTTGTGACATTTCATTGTTGCTGGCATGTAGTGCGGTGTTTTGAAAGTGACATAAAGCAAACAGAACTCTAGTTGCGCATATGGTGATTTTTTATAGCCATTCATTTTTTGCTACGTCCTTAATGTGTCAGAAAATACCACGTTTACCCTATATATTGGAAACACAGACAAAATAATCACAACCAAAACATTGCTGTTAGTTCTACTGAATGCACATGTAAAGTTTCATTGAGCTACATTCATTAGTTAGTGAGATAATTTATGTTCACTATATCTTAGAGACTGGCCTCCTGATCAGCTGCAAGACCCACCAGAGAGTGTCCAAGAGACTAAAATTTACCTCAAGCTATGGCATTCATGTCTCATTCTTGAGTGATTTCTGCCTAATTTTCCAGACTGGTATTCTATTGCTGCTCTATCTGGAACATTGGGCAGGTTTTTTTAGTGCAGTTTCTCATTTATGGAAAAAAATGCCCTATTATGCTTGTTATGCCTGTCCATCTTTCTGTCTGTCTGTCTGTCTGCGTGTCTGTCTGTCCACTTGACCCAAATAAAATGGTGGGAAATTACAAGCCATCCTGTAAGCTAACAGATACAGAAGAAATGTTATATAGCTGCTGAAATGAAGCTTGCAGTGCACAAGGTCATTGTAAATGCTCAATGGCATTTTCATGGATACGGTAATATCACGTCAATAATACTGAAATTAATGTATATTGTAATATCATATTGTTAAAGGAAAAATTAGTAAAAATCAAGGAAAATGCCATTTATTTTACATTTATATCATCTAAAACAGTGGTTCCCAAAGTGGGTGATATCGCCCCCCTGGGGGCGATGGAAAGATTTTGGGGGGCGGTAAAGAAGAAAAGGGTGATAGGGGGGCAATAGGGGGGCGATATAGGGAGCGATATACGGGGGTTCAATCAGAAGTCAAAGTAAGAAGTTCGAACATTTGTTTGACGATTTGTACACAACACGTGCAGCACATGACTCCCAGCGATGGTATTTTTCACCCAGATCTGTTTTTAGCGCATTTTCTCATTTATGGAAAAAATTCACTATTGTGCTCGCGATGTCCGTCTGTCTGTTTGTCCGTCCGTGACTTCACGTTTTCGTCGACGAGAAAATGCGCTCTCTGTCACTCACTGCAGTGAGTACTGAGTTATATTTTTTTAACCTCTCCTGGGTTTACGTCTCCTACCAATTATCGGCCGGTCTCACGGCCAATTTCCAAATTCAATGATCAAGGAATATCTCTCAAACTAATGAACTTAATTCGATGAAACTTGGTACACGTATTCATTAGGACCTTACGGTAATTTAAAGCTCGTGAAATTTTTTTTAATTTTGCCTTCAATTGTTTTTGCCATAGTTATATGGCAATACGGGCTGAAATTCACATTGATCAAGGAATTTCTTCCAAACTACTGAACAGATTCGAACGAAATTTTGAATTTACAGTCCTAACTACCAAACGGCGATGTTTAGCTCGTGAAAATTTTCTCAATTGTGCCTTCGTTTGCGAGTTTCATTCATGATTTAAACAGCAATACGTGCTTAAATTTGCACCAATCAAGAAATTTCTTCCAAACTACTGAACAGATTTGAACGAAATTTAGTATTTTAATACCTAACCTCAGCAACGGTGATGTTTAGCCTCCGTTTGTGAGTTATGCGGCTATACGTAAATACGTAAACGGCTCTTGGTTAAACCAACCGGTAGAAAAGCCGGTCGTTCCTCCTACCTATATCTGTATAACTGGCAAACGAAAGCGAATAAGGAAGAGTGAAATCAAGAATAACGGTGAAATGAAATAAATCTCGCAAACGACGGTAAAATAAAAAAATTTTTTGAATCTAAAAAACACCATTTGGTAGTTAGGAATGTATATTCAAAATTCCGTTCAAATCTGTTAGGTAATTTGGAAGAAATTCATTGATCACTGCGAATTTCGGCCTGTATCGCAATATAACTCACAAATGAAGGTGATATTTAAACAATTTTCGCAAGCTAAACATCACTGTTAAGTTCTGATGAATACATGTTCCAAGTTTTATTGAGCTGTGTTCATTAGTTTTGGTGATATTTCTTGATAATTGAATTTTGAGATTGGTCGTGAGACTGGCCACGAGTCCGGGCCGTAAATTTGCCCGAGACGACCTAGGTTTCTAGTGCTGAAACAGTTAAAACAGCTGAAAAACATATTGGTTCACTAAAATGGGTTCTATTTGTGAAATACACATTCGTGTTTAACCTATATCTTTTAAAATTGCAGCGTACTAAATTTTATAGAAAGTGGCTCATGATTTTATATGTGTCTGTGGGGGGCGCTAGAAATCACTAGGGAGCCAAAGGGGGCGCCAGCCTGAAAAAGTTTGGGAACCACTGATCTAAAAAAAAGGACTTCTGAGTACTGTTTGTAATGGATGAGTACACTCTACCTCAAACGTTTTAAAATTAAGTTTTATTTCAAGTGTCCTGGATTACCCCATTCTCTGGGGTAATTTGGGACGCTTTTATTTTGCGTCTGCCACCTTGCAAATAGCATATGGAAATTCTTTGAGATGCCATATGATAGCTCTCACAAAGAGCTTAAAAGTGAGCCTAAACTTGTTTATGAAATGTTTCATGGTAAGAAGTTGTCAATGAAAAATGCTCAAAACCACCCCTTATTACTCCATTTGACGGTATATCATAACAAAAGTATTGAATTTATAAAAATGAATTTTTAATAGCATAATTGAGAACAAGTTACATTTAAAATTTGCCAGTTTTAACGATGAAATCTCACAAATGACATCTGTTATTGTCAATACGTTGCATCAGTCATGTCCAAAAATTGGAGTTGACTCTCCAGCATCTTGATAGGTATGTTGGCGAAACCTTCAGGAATATTATTGAGATAATTCAGGTTGTTGAGTCTGTCATGGTACACAACGGACTTTAAATTTCCCCACAAGAAATTATTTCAAGGCGCAAGATCAGGGACCTGGGTGGCCACAGAAGATTGCCCCTCAAAGAGATTGGATGCCTAGGAAAGGCTTTGCTCAAGAAAGCCATGGATGCTCTTGATGGTTGCACAGTTGCACCATCTTGCTGGAACCAAACATTGTCACACAATATTCAGATGTAACCATAACTAGGTATCCTCTCATTTTCTTCAAAGAACCAAAGACCAATTATTTGAACTAGGGATTTTATGCTCCAAACAGTTGCACATTGCAAGTGTTGTTGTAGGTGGAGATCTTGTGGATTTTCGGCACTTTAGTACCTCATGTTCTGCATGTTCACAGCCTAAGAAAGATTGAAGCGTGGCTCATTGATGAAGAACACAAGCGTGCCATCATGAAAGTCAAGAAGAGCCCTTCAAAGCCTCACAGGCTTTGAAGTTGCAAGGAATCAGTTACTGGGCAACAACAATCTTGTTGGAATGGAACTTCAATTCCTCATGAAGGATCTGCCTAACAAAACAAGCTGATGCATGCTTGCAAGCAGATAATCGGGGAGATCTCAAGATGGATTGCCACCCCGCTTCAATGTTCCACAGAGATCTTGCAGTTCTTTAGAGACCAGGCTTTTTTTCTTCTCAACTCCAGATTTCCATAAGTTCTTCACCTACAAAACGATTTACTTTTGTCCTGAAATATGGACATGAGGTGCAACATTCAAGTGCCAACAAAATGTGCGCCATGTGGTGATGAATGATTTAACATGGGAAAAGTATGCCTCAACCTCAAAAGTATGTTCTACATTTGTCCATTCCATGGCTACTGCAAAGAAAAAAGAAAATTATAAATTAATGGGGCTCATCATATAAACAAAACTTAACAGTTTACGCTCATGATTAAGCCCCTCCTTAAAGTTATCGTAGCAAATC
Organism: Hyalella azteca; assembly: GCF_000764305.2. Classification (NCBI taxonomy): domain Eukaryota; kingdom Metazoa; phylum Arthropoda; class Malacostraca; order Amphipoda; family Hyalellidae; genus Hyalella; species Hyalella azteca. The sequence goes on along the minus strand of NW_025945905.1, from coordinate 306,833 downwards.
ACACTTCAGGAAGGATAATACAAATGAGCAAGCAATTATGTGAAGGAATGAGTTGGTTACTGTTGTCAGGCCGTGATGTCATCAGCAACTATTACGTCACCTTCTGTGACGTCACTACTTGCGGGTCACCGCGTATATAAGCTCGGTGAGCCGACTGCCAGTCAGTCTTAGGTCAGTCATAGGCGAGTCTTAGGCAGACAGCCTTCAGCTGCAGTCATGCAGTTAACTCTAGACTCTGGCACTCAGCCAACACGCAGTGTCGTATACTCCAAAATTACTGCACATACTATGCTTTGATCCTGTAACTTCTATCAAGTGTATCCGTAAAACCTCTCTTTAATACTTACGCTTAGATACACGTCTTGTCATTATCCTTCCCTGGACAATGAATATTTAATCTGTTATTCGGACAATTTATTAACGAACCTGAACCCCTCAGGTTTATCTACAATAGATCAGACAGATCCTTCAAGATTATGACTGTCAACCCAGAACAGAGTTATTCATAACTTTGACAGTGGCGCCCGAACAGGGACACAAACCCTGGACCCTCAGGTTTATCTACAATAGATCAGACAGATCCTTCAAGATTATGACTGTCAACCCAGAATAGAGTTGCCATCATTCAAAAAAAGAGCAATTATTAGATGTAGGGTGTAATTTAGAAGCAGCCAAAATTTTTACAACAGAATTTCCTAAAAATTTGGGGTGAAAACTACCATTTTGTAAATGATTTTCAAATATTGAAGACAAAAATGTGCCATTTGTCTCATTTTTCAGGGAATGGATTAGGATTATAACCAACCTGAAATATTAGAATTTTCTATAAATTGTGCATAAAAATGATGGTTGCACAGGCAATTTTTGAAAATTTTAGGCAAAAATTTAGTCTATTTCTTATCTTTTATGAGAGAAATTAGGCAAGAGCCATAGAAAAAGATGAGATTGACTAAGTATGGGCATTTATATACATCTTGTTTACTAGTGTTTTTTGCCTAATTTTACAGTTGAATGAAGAAGTAATGTATTAAGCCAATCTAGAAAATTGGACTAAAGCCACCTGTGAATGAGACAAAAGCATCCATGCTTGTGGTCAATTTCACTTGTTTTTATGGCACCTTCCAAATTTTTTCAACAAATGTGAAGAACAACACACATCTGCTCAAAATTTAAAAAAAATTGCCCACAAAATTATTGTTAACTGCAACATTTGGAAAAGTTTTCCCAATTTTCCAGATTGCTTATTATGTAAGATTAGTGATGTGTTATATGATTATAGACTAAATATATATTATATATATATGTGTTCATCAATTGCTCATAGGTATAAATGTCCGTACTCCGTGTGTACCTAATTTGTAAGCCACAACTGGATTTTTAACCCATAACCTTACAGGCTGCCAACCAAATCATGTAATGTTGCAACTATTTTGTTATTAATGATGTCAAGGAGTACCTACCTCCTGCCTTTTTGCATTGTGTCTTCCAAGTGATGACATTTTTAATAACAAAAAGAGAAGCATACTCATCTCCACACCTGGCAATATTATTTTATTGAGCAAGTGACTCAACCAAAAATCCAAATTATATCAGAGCCAATACCGTCAATCGGGGCTACTCGGGACTGGCGGGGTAACTCGGGACAGTCCTCCAACACGACGTAAAACTGTTATAGTAGCAAAACTAATTGGAATATTTCAAAACTAAATATAGTGGCATAAATGTCAACATTTTTCCTATCTATGTAGTATAAAGGAAGTCAAAAAATGCTACATTTACTAGCTTAAAAAAATTCCTGAAAAAAAGGTGAAAAACGCTATTTTGAGAAGTTACTTCTGCTAAGGTCTGTAGTAAAAGAAATATTTGCCATATTAAAAAATTTTACTTACATAAAAGTTGCACCCAGGTGTCGGCTTGAAAACTTTATTTGCAGAATTTACATACCTCAATCCAAAAAAAAAAATGGCAGCCATTTCCGCACAGCGGGGCTACTCGGGACACCCCCCCAGGGCTATTCGGGACACCCCCAAAAACGCATTTACAGTAGAACCTCAGCAAAAGCTCCAGTTATGAAAAAAATGATTAAAAACAAAGAATATTGATTACATTTACCTCGCTTGCCAAAAAAATTTCACTTCAATAACCAATCAGTCATCACAAAATTGTGCATAGAATGTCATGTATAGAATTGTGCACCAGGCATCATAGAATGAAAAGTGATTGACCTAAACTACGATTTATTTCTGCAATACATATGATGGTTGTCACTAAAACATTCCATTCTGTTTCAGGTATGTTTTTCACGATCTTTTTTTTATAGTAAATTCACTTAACCCAATTAAAATGGTGTGAATATACAAGCCGTCCTGTAAGCTTACAAATACAGAAAAAATGCTATAAGGCTGCTGATATGAAGCTTGCAGTGGACAAGGTTGTTGTAAATGCTCAATGGCATGTTCATGGATATGGTAATATTGCATCAATCATATGGTAATATTGCATCAATAATACGGTAATCAATGTATATGGTAATATCATATCAATAAAGGAAAAACTAGTAAAAATCACAGAAAATATCATTTATTCTACCTCTACATCATCTACAATGAAAGAGGAGGACTTCAGAGTACTATTAGTAATGGATGAGTACACTCTGCATGCTTCAAATGTTTTAAAATGAAGTTTTATTCCAAGTGTCCCAAGTAGCCGCGTTCGACGGGGCTACTCGGGACACTTTTTTTTTTGCTTCTGGCACCTTACGAATAGCATATGGAATTTTTTGAAGATACCATTCGATAGCCCTCGCAAAGAGCTATAAAATGAGCCTAAACTTGTTTATGAAATATTTTATGGTAAGAAGTTATTAACAAAAAACGCTCAAAACCGTCCCAAGTAGCCCTGGTTGATGGTACAGTCCAGCTGAAAATTAATGCTTTTTAGTTCATGGTATTGGTGTATTATTGAGCTTTCCATCAAGTCACCTCAACCATGAATCAGCATCAATGTGCAATTGCAGGTCTAATCACAATCAATTGATATGATAGATGAATCAATACCTTATAAATTGTTGTCTGACATCCATATTGATTAATTGTAGAGCATTATATTTTGTGTCAAACATTTGTCATCTGGAATTTCATTTCTATCTTACCTTGGCATCTTTCAGGTGCCCAGTGAGTTGGGGGTGTTTTCAAGGCTTGAAATTTTCTAGCAGTATTGAGCTTTACAGGAAGGATTGCCATGCCCATGGATGTTACTCTAATATATATTTATATATTGCTGATAGTGTTGAACTTAATTGATATCAGAGAAGTTATTTTTTTTATATACAATATTTTATATTTGCCTTAAATATTTATAAGAATTTCTGATACTAAATGAAGTATATAAAAAGTGCTAATGATAATTAAATACTTGCAGCAATGACGGGACGGCTGGTGAACAGCTCCCCAACTGTCAATGGTAAAGATGGTGAAGAAACCCCCACCAGCTCCCCTGGCTGCTGTCACCACAAGAGGAACAGCAATGGAGGTGGTGGGGGTGATGTTGATGAAGAGGAGGAGGAGGAGGATGCAGGGGAAACAACCATGGTGTTGACATGTGAAGGCAACATCACTGATCCTAACCTCTCAACTAAACTTGAGTGCCTCATGCATCGTCTCCAACATCTCACTCAGTGTGGTAAGTTATATCTCATTATATGTTGAATTTTTTTTTGGCGTGGAAAATTGCTCACTTTGGCTCCTATTCATTTCTGAATATGATGCAAGAGGTATTTCTTTTCATTTTTCTTCTAATTTTAGAATATATGCATACTTTTTATTCTTCATGAATGTATATCTGAAGCCCAATTGCTTATTCTTGTTGTACTGTCAAATGGGGTACCTAATAAGTGACTGACGGTGTAAATCTAAACAGTCCTCTGGCATGTTTTAAAAATGTTGAAGCAGCAAAACGAATTGAAATGGTACAAAACTAAAAATAGGGGTGTAAACTTCAACATTTTTCCTAACTATGAAGCATAAAGGAAGTTGAAAAATTATACATCTGCTAGCTATAAAAATTCCCTAAAAAATGTTGAAAAATGCTATGGAAGAATTTTGCTTGACAACATTTGCAGACTGGTGTTGGCTTTAAAAATTTGTTGATGGAATTTGTGTACCTCAATCCAAAACGAAATGGCAGCCATTTCCACAAGACAGGGTATTATGGGACACCCCTCCAGAGTTATGTGGGACACCCCTAAAATTTCATTTACAGTAGAACCTCAGTCAGTGAAGGATTCGGTTAACAAGAAAAAAAATCAGTTAACGACAAAGAATTTTGATTGAATTTACCTATCACTCCAAAAAAATGGCACTTGAAAAATTAATGCATTATTGGTAATCACAAAATTGTGCGCTAAATGTCATAGATAAAATTGTTGTCACTATATTATATAAATATGCAAATCGTTTTAGTAACATAAACTTTCTTAGTAACAGTAACATCATGCATAGCAAGTTGGCCGATAGCCTTGGTTATCTAGAAAAACATGTAGGTACCAGCACAGTTTAGTTTTAAGTTAAATTATAGGCAAACATCACTATTTGAAAAGAAAGTTCTTTGGCGTTTTTAAAAGTGATAGGTATAGAATAGGAAAAAAGTTTTTGTTAATGAGAAATTGATATGGTAATACAGTGGGGGGAAATAAATATTCATACACTTGAAAAATCGTATTTTAATGTATGTAAGTACACAAACTGAACAGGAGAAGTGATTTATATTATGTATAGAGATGCATAGTATTCAAAAATACTAGCAAAAGAAATTAAATCTCAATGCAACAAAAATTAATGCAACAAAAATTAATGCAACATGTTAACTTCTTCGGATCAAAAAAGTATTCGTACAAAACAACTTTTGACTAATATTTCACACCAGAACATTCCAGAATGTACTAGAAACATGTATTGAGATTTAATTTCTTATGATAGTATTTTTGAATACTATGCGTCTCTATACATAATTTAAATCACTTTTCCTGTTAAGTTTGTGTACTTACATACATTAAAATACGATTTTTCAAGTGTACGAATATTTATTTCCCCCCACTGTATGTAAATAAAGGAAAAATGAGTACAAATCACAGACAACATTGTTCATTTTACATCTACCGTACATCATCTACAAATTAAGAGGAGGACTTTGGAGTACTGTTAGTAATGGGCTAGTACACTCTGCCTGCTTTAAAGGTTTTAAAATTAGGTTTCATTTCAAGTGTCCCAAATTACACAGTTACCAGGGGTAATTCGGGCTGTTTTTAGCGCATTTTCTCACTTATGAAAAAATGCACCATTGTGCTTGCCATGTCCGTCCGTCTGTCTGTCCGTCGGTGACTTCATGTTTTCATCGACAAGAAAATGCGTGCTGTCACTCACTGCAGTACTGAGTTATATATATTTTTTTGCTTCTGGCACTTTGCAAATAGCATATGAAATTTCTTCAGATAAACCATACAATAGCCCTCACAAAACGTTTAAAATGAGCCCAAACTGGATGAAATGTTACATGGTAAGAAGTTATCAATGAAAAAAGAAAAAAATTGTCCGTTTTTACCCCGTTTGACGGTATGGTTAAACTTTCCTCTAAATTTCAAGTATCATATACTTTTTATTATAAAAAAAAAGCTTCTTAAATTGTTTCTCATTGCTTGCTCTGAAATTTGCAAATTATTTGCAATGCCCATTATCAAGAATAATACTGAAATCTATTTTTGTATTATGGGAATTCTCATTTCATAACCTACTATATTGCAGAGCGTGCACCAAGAGTTCATGTTGTGGAGCCCTGGAATAGCGTACGTGTCACTTTTTCTATACCCCGTGAGGCAGCAAGAAGATTGAATTTACTTGCCCAAGCTGGAGAGCCAGCTCTACGCAGCTTAGGAATCTTGTCAGTGCAAGTCCAAGGAGACCAGGTCAGTTTTTGTCCAAGTTTTCCTCTAATTTGGTGAATCATGACTTGTATCAGATTTCTTTATTGAACGGTGTGTGAAACAAGGCTCTTACCATCTTAATTTGACATTCAACTTCAGAATAACCTTCAACTAAGACTAAATGCATCAATTATATACATGTAGAAATTTCTTACACATTGACCTAATTTTCCAAATATGTAAATTTGTCACTGAATTTACTGAGTTTACTTACGCCAGGTGATCTCGCTGCGCTTGGCTGGCAATGGGAGCAGTGAAGGCAATGAGCTGGTATTGCGGGCCACAGATGGGCCTGTCTCGGGTAACGTAATGGACCGGATCTCAGGCCTCCTTGGTTCGGCTGCCAGCCATGTACCAGCTCACCATCATGGCCATCACCAACATCACCATCCTCACCAAACTCTGCAGTATAGAGCTGCTCATCCTCAATCAGTGCCAGGCTTTCAGTATGGCCAACAGGTCTCTGCGAGTCCGGCAGCTTTGCAGCCACATAGCGCTGTTGTGGTGCGCAGTGCCCCCAGTTCCATGCTTCACCATCGACCTGCATATGTAGCTAACCATCAACCAACTCCCCCTCCTCCATATCCGAATTCTACAGAACCCATGCATAATGTAAGCCATGTTTCTCAAGCTCCTCCTTCTTCCTACGTAGTTCACAACACTGGAGAGCCCGCGATGCCTGCATCATCTCAAGCTATTTCAAATTACCGTCTCACTAGCATGTCGGGTGTGCCCACCATGCTTGCCACCACTGTTTCTGCACCTGGCGCACGCCATGTCATTGTACGGCCTCCACCTCCTCAACAGCAACTTGTGCATCTACAGCAACAGCAATCCCCACAGCCCGCTTCTGTGCCTCCTGCCATCAGTGTCCCGCAATCTTCTGTCGTTGCTGTCACTACCATGGGTAATGTGGTGAAGAACAGCCCTCTTTTGGTTGGGCTCCTGCAACAACCTGAACAGACCACTCAATCAAAAACGGTTGCAGAGCTGGGGCTGGCTTCAAGTCACTTGACAAGTATGGCAGCAAATCACTATGACAATACAAACGCATCTTCACATATTCATAACCGCCAGATTGTGAACTCTTCTCTAAATCAATACAGTAGTACAACAAGAAGCAGAGATGGCCTTACTACTCATCAGCAATTATTTTCTGGGGGCTCTGTCATTACAAATGCCAGGGTTCCACTGCCTGGGGGACTTCAACAGCACCCTCTAGCTACTGGTAAACCTCCTCCCATGGTGTGTGCGACTGGTGGCAACATCACAACACCTGAGGCAGTAACTGTTACCTCATCTCAAGTTTCTGTTTCAACGAGTGTATCTGGTACAGTGGTTTTGTCAGCTAGAAGTAAATTGGCTTATGCATTACCACACGTACCTGCAGCTTCAAACTCTGGTGGTGTAATGCAGCAAGCTTCTATTCTACCTCAGCGCTCAAGTATTTCAAGTGTTGGATCCAACAATAGCGCATTGACTGGCTCTGCCTCTGCAGCAGCATCCCCCTCCCCTGCTATCAGCCCGACACCTTCGTCACCGTCGCCTCACCCTTCCTCTACCCCAGGCGTCGCTCAATCTACCATGTCAGGCGTGCCCTTGTTTGCTAGTAATCACGTCACCGCTCTTACTCCTCCTCTTACTCCATCCAACCAACCTGGATTATCAAGTGGATCTTCAGTAAGCGCAAGCAATGGCACTTCCACGTCTCTCAGTGACACTTCTCAAATTTCTTCTGTTACTGATATGCACATGGTTTTTACATCAACTGCGTCTAATGCCTCGACTTCCAATACCTTCGTAGAAACGAAAATAAGCAAAGCTCCTTCGCCGAAAATGTTGGGCAGCAAAGAAAGTCAGTATCTTATTAACCCTAATACCGGTTTACTTGAGCCTCGACACAATACAGATAGTTCCGATTCCGAGTCAGAAATCCGCTCTTCTCCTATTCTGAAAAACTCTCCTCAGCTTCATACTTCGCTACAAACGTGCTCGAAAACAACATCTTTTTTATCCATTCAACCCTCAGCTGCCCTAGATCAAGTATCTTCAGGGAGCTCGGAGCTTGTGTCCTTATCAGGATCTGCAGAAGACAAAAACCTGGACTGTAACAAAGATAGCTTTGATTCAAGTTCAAGTACATACAAAGCTCCTTCAATAATGTCAGCATCTTCAGTTGAACCTTCAAAATTCTCATTACACGTTTCTTTAGCTCAGACAGAAAATCTTAAAGAGGATTCTCCTGGGAATTCTCATTGGGATGACAATAAAAGTATAGTGACTACACCAGGTTCTGGTGAATTGCGCCTTACACTCAAACTAGGCCGTGAAGGTCTAGCTCAGAAAGTTTTGAAGCCCAATCCCGTGAAAAAGTTAGAAAGAAAAGATTCCTCTACCTGTCTCAATTCTGCTAATCAGTCGAGCAGTGAGCAAAGAATACCCAAAATTCATATAAAGTTTGGTTCCCATACATCAGTCATTGTGAAATCTGAAGAGAAAGAAAAAAATAGGAAATTGATGGATCAACAAAGTAGAGAAGAAAGAAAACGGAAAGGGAACCGAAGGAAAACGCGAATTGGTGATAGTGACAGTGAAAGAACAGAATCGACAAAGCTGAAACAAAGTTGCACTTTGGATTCGGCTCTCAAAGTTAATGATTCTAAAAGAATGAAATTAGAAGTTGAATCTGATCTATCACCGAACTCTAGATTGAAAGATTTGACCGATACTCGAATCAAGGGTCCTCGAACTTATGAAGATAGATATCCAACTAAAGTTGACAATGTAAAAGTAACAAAATTCGATTCTAAACTTCGTACAAGACCTAAAATAAAGACACCTTTGCGAAAGTTGGGCGGAATAAATAATATTGGTGAGCTCACTAGTCACAAAATCCTAGAAACACTACCACCAAGTATAACAAAAGTTGCGGCTATGCACACGCAACAGCCTCATCGCAATCCTTCCTCTTCCTGTCCATCCACAAATTTTTTCAGTTCTAGTGACCAATCTACTAGCAACACTTTGAATGATATTTCATTAAGTGTGAAGGATGGAACGGCCTCAAGCAGCCTGGCAAAACCTCAAATGAATGGTGAAATGAGCCACGGGGAAAGAAGTGCGATCTCTCGAGCTTTGCAGTCCAATGCATTTTCCGAGCTAACATCTGCCGGTAAGCTGACAATCAAGCGCAAGGCTGGAGGTGTTGATATCATTGGAACCTCGACGTCTCTTAGTCTCCTCAAGAAGGAAACTCCACAGTCAGATCCCAAGAGAAAAATTGGTTAGTTCTTGAATTTTTATCATTTTTTTAGCTGTTCATTCTCTTCGAAATCTTCTAAATTAATATCGTGAATTATTTGTTGAATAGAAAGTCTTGCACGAATCTTTTAATGCAAAACCCTGTTGAAGTCTAAAGCTGAATTATCTGTCCAACTTTTCGTTAGAAAAATGATACTGAATTTCTGAAATTGAAATTGCTTGTCTCTCCGTTTTGTTCAACTTTATCACATTTCTACTTTTCTAGAACCAAATCTACCTATGTCCAATTTTATTACTATCTTGCTTGTTTTGTACTTTAAATACAATACTATTCAACATTCAATGATATTTATCTCGTTCATGCTAACTTTGTGTTGCCGTTCTGCTAATGTATTTCATTTCTTTGCAGGACCCACTTGCATCCCAACATACCTGAACTCGTCCGTCTTAATCAACAAGGTACCGAGCGGTGTTAGCAGCGGTAACAGTTACTCACGGCTCCATGACCCTGATCGTAGCCGTAGTGCGAACGCTTCTCGTCCTTCCAAAGGTGGAGACTTGCTCAAGACGGCGCTGTGTGCCAATTTCCCTGCCCTCAATGCCAATTCAGACATCACTATCCAGAGCGTTAGGAAGAAAGATATTTTATCATTGCGCCCTGGTGCTGATGATGGTCTAGTTGCAAGAGGCTTGACGACGCACAAAGGTCCTTCATATTCGTCTCTGCCCGACATTCTCAACAAATCTGGCCGCGTGACGTGCATCGATGTTACCGATCGCAGAGCCGTTGAAGAAGCTGTTAAAAGTTCAAGAAATTCTGTTACAACGAATGACATCCAGCCTAAAATGTCGGACAAATTAGAAAGATGGAACTGCAGTAGTGGAGGCTCTGCATCTTCCACTGCAGCTCAGTCTCTGCCTTCCTCTTCCTTAGCCTCGTCTAATTTAGCTGTGAGACGTCAGCCTGAAAGTACAAACTTTTTCTCTTCGTCCGTTAGTGTTGAGTCGAAAGACCCTGAAGATGGTTTGAAATGTTCCTCTAATCAACCCTCCACAGACACCAACTCGGGAGTCCATAAGTCACCTGTAGAAAATTCTAGTTTAGTTGTAAATACGAGTAACTGTGATAATAGTGTTAGAAAAAGTATGGAAGACGGTGACGCTAGTGGTGCCGTTGGTGTTATTGGAGCAGAAGCTCACTCAATTAGTAGCGGAGACGGTGCAAGTGTTGTTGCTGACTGCAGTGATGGTTCTAAAGGCGTAGAATCGAACAAAGACAGTGTTACTTCAGTGACTACCAGTGTTGCTGCATCAACGGTGCCATGTATCAAGCCTTCAGAAATAGAAAGTCCTGAAGGCACGCCCAAAGGTGAACACGGCTCCGGTGGGCAGGGTGGTGAGGATTCTGGTATAGAATCAATGGATGCCCTCTCTGAAAAGAGTCCAAACCAGAGCGATCAGTCACCTCACAGAAGAGATGAAAAAGATTGTGATGCGTTTTCCAGTGATGCATCCAAATCTGCCAATACTTTAACGAATTATGTCAGGCGTGCTGCCACTACCAGTTCGGCTAATGTGGTTACTGCTTGTGGAATGCAAAGTTCTGGCGGCGTTTGCTCAAATTCCCCCACTTCCTCTGCTTCCATAACTTCTGGAAATGCATCCGTTTTTACCGAAGCTTCCAAACAACCACTCGAGCCTCTTGAGTGCCCTAGTAGCTCCGACCACAGCAATGGAAACAGCCATCCTGAGTTGTGTCCAAGGTTAATTACCGTTGACACAACAGCCAACACGGCATCAGAGTCTGGTGTTGATAAAGAGTCCGATTTAGCTTCTGTGAACAAAACCAATTTTCACGATGGTGAAAATTTTCGGTTACTTCCCTCCACGAGTAAGACTACTGAATCTGAGTTGACTTTGGAGGAGGGAAAAGAAGTAAACAGCTCTGTCAATGGACCTAATGATCTTTCTCCTTGTATTGCTGAGATCAAACCTGTATCTGCAATACATGCGGAATCATCTGAAGCTAATAATGCTGCTGCAAATCCGAAAGATGTTCCTGAAGATTCATGTTCCATCTCGCCTGAATTGGAAGCGTCGGAAATGAGCGGTAGTGAGCAAACAAGTATAACAAATATTCCGCCCGAGGCCTCGACCTCGAAGATTTCAATTCCAGATGAGATCCCCTCGACTGTATCTGTCACTGAATCTGGCACTTCCAAGACAGAGATTGGTCAGCCATCAGTTGAAGCCAGTGACATCCCAATAAGCACCGGCGTTCTTGCTAGTTGCAGCAGCGAAGTGGTCGAAGTTACTTCGGCCAACACCACTGTTGCTTCAACTGCTATGATTTTTCTTACAAGTTCCAGCTTATCAAGTCAAACTATTTCCAGCATCACGTCATGTAGCCCGAAAGTAGTAACAATTAAATCTTCCCCTTTCTCTACTTCCCAAGCATCCAGTCTCACTCCGCCAGTTGGCAAAGCTTTTAGACTTGTGTCTTTGCCTGAAAATATGTCAATGAGTCCTTCTGCTAGTCCTGTAAAGGGTCAGTTGGTTACGTTCAAACAGCTTATACCGACTTCAGGAAGCACTTCTCAAAGTAAGTGTAGCATCATGTCGACCGTGAGCAACAAGTTAGATGACGGACCGCCATCTCTGTTGAAGGCTCAGCTTCTTGCTCCGCCTTCCAATGCTCACCACGCCTCGTATCCTTTCGTGGCGGGCATGCATGTAACCGATGCTGCAGCAGTTGCCACCACCAACGGCGAGCAGGATAATCTCGACTTCGTTGGATTTTCAAGCAGTTCGATTGTTAAAGTCAAGCATTCCAGCACTAAAATATCTCAAATCATCACGCCAGAGAAAGATGATCTCAAGAGTGGCATACTTTCACCGACCGAGGATGAGCCAAAGCCTTTGAGAGTTCAGCCCCCTTTATATACATATGGAAGTAACAAAGACAGAAAGAAAGACTTCGATAACGAAAATGATGACAGAGAAAAGCTTTCACCGCCGCGCGTCGCAGAAAAAGACTCAATCGAAACTACCATTAAAAATGAATCAAATTTGAAAGATTTCAAATTGTTAAAAATTGAAGATTCACTGGGGATGATTAAATGCAAGACTGGTCGCGAATTTGACGTACTCACCATAGAAATACCAGCGAACAACTCAGAACTGATCGACGACAAGCGACTCACGCGCGCCACACGACAGAGCGCTAGAATTGCGAGCCCAAAGATTAACAGTTGTGAAGTCAGCCCCAGAACATTAGACCGGAGAAGTCCAAGCTACTCTGTGACCGGAAATAGCAGTACTGTGGCTCAGCAGCTGTTGCATCTGCAACAGCAGCAGCAACAACAACAGGTGCATTTAGTCGTATCCAGTTCTGGAGGCGCCCCAAGCAACAGTTTCTGTGGAAGCACATCGCTCACTCCTAGTATGAGCTCCTTGGCAAATTCCTGTGTCAGCATCAGCGGACGCGTACTGGCTAACAGTGGCAGTATCACGGTCACGAGCTTGTCTGGTAATGTATCCAAAATTGGCAGCTGCTCTGGTACTCTACCAGCAACTCGCGGGGCGTACAAACGACGTCGCTACGAATCTTCCGACGGCAACTTATCTGTTGCAGTGCCTCCATCCAAACAGCCTCGCAGAGGTCGACTTGCTTCTGCCGAACCGCATCATAAGATCCACAACACGCGGCCTACTGATCCCAATCTGAGATATGCTGGTGAGTTGAATTTGCATAAACGTCTGGCCTGAAAATTAGAATAAACACGCTTTCCAAATTTTTGGATAGCTTCTGAACACAATGATGTCTCTTTTTTCGACTCATTGCCAGCAATAAATTTACTCGGTTGTGCTAGTCTGTATATTATGTTCTATTATATTAACATATATAATATAATTGAAGTATAATTGTTAGATATGAGTATTCATATCACTAGTCTGAGTGTTTCGAAAGTTCACTAAGAATTTATCAGCAAAGGAAATGCCAAGTAATTTTGGTTTTAGAGACCTCCATCATTAGTTCAACAACCTTTGAACTAATGATTGAGCTGGTCACCGAAACGTTCTCCTTGAAGATATGATAAATTTTCTTGGCATTTTTAATATGTTAGATATGTTATATTGGTAATAATAATGAACCAGTACTGGTTCATTATTAAATAAACGCAGCTTTGCTTTTGTGCAATTCTGAGCATTCATCCAGCAGGTGACGATTCGAGTTCATCTGACGACGACGAAGAAGGCAGCTGTGGCAGTGGCGTCGTTGTAGTGGGCGTTGCGACGTGTGTAGCTGAAGCTGCTGCTGCCGCGGCCGCGTCTTCGGAAGCCTCAATTGCCGCGTCTGCCTCACAAACCAAGAGGCGTTCCGTACCTCCACTCGCAGCACTTGATGATGAGGAAGACGATGAACATAGGTACTTATATTTCAAGAAAAATTATTTCAACTTATTCAATTTCTTAACTTTTTATTTCAAGGGTGAATTATTAACTTGTTTTTATTGATTTTCAATCATTCTATATCAGCAATTTTCATGAAAATCCTGAATGATCTTGACTACTATTCAATACACGATTGAGTCTAGAAATTCATGTTATTATGAAGAGATATTTGAAACTATATTTGTGTTTATACCAAACGAGATAATTGATCGTGTTTCCAATGGACGTTTTAATTGCAGGTCAAGTTCACGGAGCCGCAACAACGGCACCCGAAACCGCTGTAATGCGGTAGCGACCGTCACGGGGGTGCAGCAGCAGAACGGTAACTCGGTAGTAACATCATGTGCAGCTGCCGCCATCACTCTCCTGACTCCTGCTTCAAGAACTACTGTTGCTACTGCTGATCTTTCTGGATGTTCTACAAATCGTAACGCATCGCCCAGTAGTGCCTCTACATCTACCAGTATTGCAGTCTCAAATAACATCACTAATAACAACTGTAACACGGGTGTCACTGCTAGTGGCAGCAGCTACACTGAGGGCGAAACTCGACCTACCACGCCATCGAGACGTTCGTCTGTCGCAACGCGTGCGTCTTCTCATAACCTTCCACCTGGTGAAAGTACGTCTATTGCTAGCGTGAGCAGCACAGATGCGGCGGGTATTGATACTGTTGAAGAAAAATCTACACATTTTCCACCCACGGGAATGTCAGATACTGGTGATGACGAAGGTATTCCTGTAATAAACGACGCACCACAGGTTGCACTCGCTGAACATAACAGGGCCGCTCCAGATAAAGTCCCAGCTGAAAGCCCAGAGCCTGCTGATGACAGTCGAACTAAGGAAACCATCAGCACTAGAGAGACGCGCGGCACCGCTCTTCATGGCTCTAAGTTTCAAGGGCTCGCTTCTGCAGCGCCACCTGCAAATGCGTCTAATAAAACCAACAGTAATAACAACAATAATACCACAAACACAAATAATAATAACAACAGCAAAAACGAAGACGGTGAAAGTATTACTGTTTCGGATAACCGACGGAAGACCCGCAGTGCTGCGGCTGGTAAGTGAGATGCAATTTACATTGAATAATGGCTGCATTTGCCAGCTTCTCAAAAATTAGTTATTGTGACAGGCCAGTGATTCGCGAGTGGTTTTGTCTTTCTCTAGTTATCGCTGCCAGACTTCTCTAGTTATCTCTGCCAGACTTCTTCTCTAGTTGTCTGTGCCAGACTTCTTCTCTGGTTATCTCTGCCAGACTCCTCTAGTTATCTCTTATCTATGCTTTCATGGTAATTTTAAGTAACTTTTATCTGTTGTATGTGCAGCACCCGATGAAAGCATCAGCAAGCGACGTCGCGTTTCGAAGGACAAGTAGCAGAAAGCATCCCCTCAACTGGGCTGCACCATCCTCTGTCAACAGAGACAATTCGTCTAGATGCTTACAACTCTAATGCTTCTCAGCCTCTGGCGTAGTAAATGTTAATAGGTCTTTAGAAATGCTGTTATTCAATTCGACAAACTCTGAATGGTTCAATAATCATTCAATGTACTAGATTGTGTTTGTTGGTGTTATCAAGGAGACCTCTCATGAGCCAGTAAGATGGGTCGTTTCAAACCTGAATTTGAATTGCAAACACATCTTTTGACTAAATATTTTCATGTTCTAAATTACGGTTCAATGCAGTTAAGTTTGACAAATTTGCACTTGGGTTATAGCTTGCTAAGTTCAGTAGAGGATTTTAAGGTGGATTAAAAGTTTTCTTGCTTAAATGTAAGTTTTAGATTGAAGGGTATAAGCGTTTTTTTACCGTTAAATGGAGAATTTGTGTAACGCATGAAATGAGTTTAAGTGGGTGTCTTAACCCCTATAATGCCATAACATAAATTTTGTCTCAACTCGTGGAGCAACTGTGTCGTGTTACGTTGAAGGGATGCTTTTGTGATGGTTGGAAGGTGCAGCTTGAGTTGGAAGCTTATTTTACTGTCTTATAACAATATTGGATTGTTCTGTGCAATATATGGCCTGTTAGAGAGAGGTTTTTCGGTCGCCTGCCATGCCGTTGTCGTCAGTCTCTGTAGTTTATGGCCCTAGACTCGGGACACTAAGTTAAAGATGTTCTTGTGTTCCTGAGTTCCTCATGCATATCGTCTCTAGAGATGCATTTCTTGTATCTGTTGAATATCAAACCTCGATAACCTTTAATGTTGTTTTCATTCATCATAAATTGACTAGAACAAATTCAATGACTATATTCGACATTTGCTAAATTGTTATCAATTAACCAGAAGGAATCGGTGTCAGCCTATAGTGTTGAGATTGTAGTCAGAGACTCATAATTATTACATGCTCGGAAATTTGCGGAAATCGAGGTCTACATTCATAGAGTCGAGTTGCTCCAAGTAGGCCATGTTAGTCTTAACTCCACTGGGCATACGAGCTGACTCGCTGCCAGCTCTTTTTTTGGTTAATCTCAAATTTTTGGACACATTTTTGCTCTTACTGTTGTTTTTAAACACGTCACGTGACAATGCAACGAGTTGATCTGGATGATAATCTTACAATTGTTCTTGTTGCCCTGTGTAGTCAGCTGTGTGTCTTCCGGTTGCCCTCCAACTAATTTTTTTCTGAAGTTGCGTGACAATACGTGCTCTCGGTGGTTATTGATGGTGAATTCATAATTTAGTCCTCAATGAATTTTGTTTCTTATATAATGACCTACCACATTTTACGACGTTTTTCATTTATTGAAATGAAGATTTGTTGGTGCCAATGATGCAGTGAAAATTGTCCGAAAGGCTTTTGCTAAAAACAACTGTAGGGACTTACGGTTGCAATTTATTTACACGTTGCTTTTACGTGAAGGGACTGGGACATATCCACTTCCTAGAACTTTAAATCAAGAAACTTGCACGAGATGGATGACAGTTCTTTTTCAGTTTTAGATGGTCAAGTATAATAGTTTTATGATGATGATTCCTCGTCTCTCACCTCAAATTTAAATGCACAGAATGCAATGCTGTATTATATATTTGAACGAATTTTTGTAATGATACAAGATGAGATGCATTTTCAACTAGCATCTAAATTATCCTCTTCACCAATTTTTTAATTTTAACGCGCCAGCTTCGTGTGGTTCTCATGGTTAACATCTCCAACCATCGTACGGCGAACTCTCTAAGCAATTCTTAACTTGCTCGTGATGTTGCACACTTTAATATTTAAATAAGAAAATCTTGTAAGGATAACTCATCCGATTCAACGATTGGTTCGCATTTTTTAATATTTTCAAAGAACAAACTTTCGATTGCTTCTATTAATATTTGGTTCCTATGATTCAATATTCGAGGTATTTTCAATTCCTTTCTGCTCAAACATCAAATCTTCAATGGAATAAACTTATTCATTTTACTGTTATTAAAAACAAAATGTTTTATTCTGTTTGATTTCTCAACGTGATATCACGTTGAATTCAATCGCGTGTGACGCTATCTCGCGACTTTATGTACATTTTATCCGTGAAAGTAATTCTCGACAGCGTCTAGACCTTCCCATCTCAGACTTAGGTGCCGAGTTCTCGTTCTCATACTTCAGGTTATTGCAACAGTTCTGTAGCTCATTGCTTACATTTTATAACCCTTTGATCATTTATGAATTGATTAACCATTAACTGTGTTGCTTTTTAAGCCACTTCCCGTGAATTGGATCTTTAAAACACCCATCCCTTCAGATAATGAAACCTAACTCCTTCGTCGAGCTTATTGTGGATTCGCTGCTTCGAACGAGTCTCCCTTTTTGCCTTCCCAAGGTTACTGTTAGAGATGCGTATAACTACGTATTGTTTGCAACATCGTACTGTTAAATTTTTTGCAATCATTGTTCCCTTTCAGTACTCGTAACAACCCTATTTTGCAGACACAAGCTTCTTAGAGATCGTGTGTGTGTTTTGTGTCCCTTATATGTTGGATCTCATTGGTAATGTTAGAACAAAAGGAGTGACTGTTAGGCCTTAGTTGTTTGCTGCTGCTTGTGTTTAGAGCGCTGCCAGACAACTGCTATTAGGTACTGTTGCTACTACTCTGCCATGGCTAGTACTAGTTGAACAGCTGTCGTCCCTGGCTGCAGCTTCGTAGTTGTGCTGCCGTGGGTTGCTGTTATTGGCAACGCACAGTCGCCGAGGCAGCAGCATCTCTGTCCACATTGCTCTCCCTATCTTATTGTACATTTACTGTAGATATTTACCCACTGCTAAGTTCATAAAGTTAATAGTCTTATTCATCGCTGAAGGCGATGTTTATGTTTGTACTGTACAGCAAAAACGTTGAAATATTTTATGTGTATGTTTGTTCATAATGCGTGTATTGATACGGACAGCTTGTAGATATATTTTGCTGTGGGCAGTGGGTGTGTAGATAAGAAGGCCCCAGCCATAGTGTAGATACGATGAGAAGTGTGGCTTGCTGCCTGTGAGTGTAGATAGCAAGACTGGAGGATCTGTGGCCACTTCTTTTGAGGCTCTGCAATGAGGCATCTACGTCTACGTGCCTCCTCAGCTCACTGCTTAGCAATGATTCGGTTGAACTTTTTTTTGCCATGTAGACCTGTTTAGATTTTATTACTACTCATATGATTCTATTATTGTATCTATTTAATTCTATTGTTATTGATAGCTCGTTTATCTAATAAATGTAAAAATAACCTTTTCAGTATAATGTTTCCCTTATCCTGATTATTTTCTTTGTTATTTTTGACTCGCCACATACCCATTTATACGAAAAATTGTGCAATAGGGTAGCCACGAAAGTTTGGTTCTCTTTTCTTTTATTTTAAGCGCGTTTTATTACACATGCATACTACTGCTGCATCATGGTTATATTTGAGAAATCAGAAGTATTCAGTTCTAGAAATCGAGAGGCGAGAGCTAAAGGCTACACTAAAAAATCCATATTTCTGAAGGAAAAATGGATCTGAAGGCGGTTTCTCACTCGAATCCAGGAAACTCCATTAGAAATAAAATGAATGAAATGGATTGAATGTAATGGAGAGGCAAGATATACCGATACGACCAGTTCTAACGCTTAAAATGAGCATGGAGCTCTTCTTTAATCAATTGTCTGTCACTGGTTCTGGATAATCAAAACAACGGACATGTGGATGAATATGTTTTTGTATTTCTGACCATAGATCGTAAAATTAGCAATGTATATCACATTGAATTAATTGGTACGATTGGTTTTGTTATTTAGCTTCAAAGCAACCAAGTTGACTACCGTAAAATGGGGTAACTTAGACCGGCGGGGTAACTTAGACCACTTTTCGTTTTTTTTACAAAAACCCCCACAACTCAAAAACTATTTGACATAGAAAAATTTTGTCAATGGGCATTAAAGGCCTAATACTGAGGCTACATAACACAATAGAAAGATTTAAAAAGTTTGCATATCTAATAGGTCATAGACCGGCTTGGAAGTTAATATAAAATTACCATATATAACATATTTTATGTTTGACAGCCTATTTATGTTTTTTCTTTATGTTTCAGACTCTAAAGAGTCTTATATATGGTAATTTTAACTTAATTTCCAAGCCAGTCAATATTATCCCATCAGGGCTGCCATTAAGTAGTCACATTTCCCTCATTATGGGGTGGCACCCCCCATTTGCAAACTATGACACTTTCCTCAAGTTTGTCATTTGCATATGTAACTAGAAGAGTTCTACTACAATGCACCAAAACCTGGAGTTATTTTGAGTTATTTTACAAAAAAAAAATAATTGATTTTACCACCCGGTCTAAGTTACCCCAAGAGCTGGGGTAACAAAGACCATCACTTTTTTTGAAATTACACAAAGACTATGAGAGGCAGGAGCCAGCAATTTATGGTGAGTGAAGCTAGAGTATAGTCTGTATAGACCTGTATTTTGCATGTTTCAATTCAAGTTTAATTTAGCTAGTAAGAAAATGGCATCATTTATAAGAAAAAAAGTGGTCTAAGTTACCCCATTTTACGGTATATCTAAATAAAGGGTTGGACGCCTGTTAGCAGTCGAAGTGGCTATTTCGATAACGCACCAGCAGCAAGAATTCCGTGGAAAATTACCGATAAATTTCATTTCTTGAAACTCATTTCTCAATGCATGTTTTTGTTCTATGTTTACCTTTGAATTAATATGAGTGCTAATATAAACAATAAATGAACGTTATTATTCATAAAAGTCTACACCGATTTACGATTTTTTTTTCGACGGACGAGCTAACATTATTACTACCGTACTAGCACACTACCGTACAAGAAGTAATTGAGCGATATTTTCACTAAAAATGAAAAAAATAACAGGTATCAAAATTGAGTTCACTGAGCTAAATAGAGAAACTTAATTCATAATATGGATTAATTTATTTCATTAAGGATAATAAGTAACATTTATACCATTTATTTGCCTGTTCATATGCAACGCAATCAGCGTCATTTTCAAACTCTCTCAGCAGCACACGAATAAATGGCCTCCATTTATCAGAACGTGGGGATGGATGTCAACCAGCCTCAAGGCATAAATTTGCGCTTTCATCAAATCCCTGCTACCAGCAATGGTACTGAATTTCACCACACACCACTAGTCTGTGTGTTTGTTCTCCATACAGCCGCTGCACACATCAGCCCGTGTGTACAACTGTACATCAGATAATCAAGTGTTCAGCCGTACGCTGTCATCAGCGCCTACTTTTTCCGAGCTATAAAGGCTGGATATGTCGTCAGCAATTTATTTCCCAATAATTCATGCATTATACGAGGAACCTACCGTTTCAGCTTAAAATATTAATGAAACGTTATCTTCCTGTCAAGAATACGATACAAAGACTTAGTAACCGTGTTAGATTGAATTTCATATACAACAAACTAGCATTCAGATATCGATTGTGTGACGCTCTGCTATTGGTCTAGGTGCGTAAGCCAGTAACAAGACGGCAGTCCGCGCACCGACTGAAGTGAACCCCGTAGCACCACTGGCCTTTGTGAGCGTATCTATAGCCCGTATTGGTGCAGCACCACACAAGCAGCACCATGTATGTGAACTGGCTTTGTTCCTTTGTCTTGAAATTCCACTGTCGCCTGAAAAAGTATCTTAACGCATCGAAGAATACAGGGCTGATAACTTTTATGAGCTAAATTGAATGCGTTTTCCGTTCGTTATTCACAGTATTCAACTTGGTTGACTATAAACTTCTACCACCGTTTAATCAGTTTAATCGTCTCCTTACGTTTAATTAGTTAAAGTTACATTTAATTACTTCGCGGCATATATGTTTTAGAATCAGTAAATTAGATGTTTTATTCATGATAACTACACAACAATATCATCACGACTAGTAAGTAAAATAAAAAAATAGTCATTACGATGTATCGGTGAAAGATGCATCAACCGTCCAACAAATTTCAAGGATCAGGAAAAAGCGGTGCGATTTGTGTGTTCATACATTGGAATTTGTGATGTGATAACACATCCTCTCAACCCCAGTTACGGTCCCTAATAGGAGCCTCTAGGAGCGGTTCTAATATCTTCTCCCATTGGTCTGAAGTTATCTTGCCGCTATCGCCATTGGACGCAAGATTTGTTACGAGCTTCCCCATTGGACAACCAAACTGGTTGTCAAGTGTGGCTAGTGACGCCAGTGGCTGGGGAAATAGTGATGTAGCCGTATTGGCGTTACGGCCAGTCGACCACTCGTTCACTATCACTAAATCTCTACCAGACTTGTCGGCCGAGGAGCCCCAGTTTGGCTTGAACGTTTACAGAGTGTAGTTGTGTTGAACCTTTGTAAACAATTACCAATGACAAACAAACGTTAAAAAACTATTATTAAACTAAAAATTGCATAAAAGTGTACTATACTGGTACGTTTACGTTCCTCTATTAGATCTATATAGAACAACGAGTGTTATGATTGCAATAGGATTATTTTAATCTTATGGCGACATAGCTACGAGCCCGTCTCCAAGTTGGATTTTAGAACACGAGGTGTAGGCGTGTAGCTTACGCCTTACAGTGTTGAGTGTACCACTGTACCTCATGCATTGGATCTGGCATTGCCTTATGTCATGTGGAATGAAGCTTAGCCTAGCTGGTCATTGGATGAACACGGCTCGCGTAAAAACAGTGTAGATTTGGCTGATGCATTCAAGGACGGCATTATCGTAATGGTGCGGGTTGTGTGGCGCGGTGAGGCACATTGCTCCTCCGTGTAGCAGCCAATGGAGAGCGTGTGGCTGTGGGAGACGCTGCTCACCAGTCGCACCACAACTTTCAGTTGCTCCTCCCCTAGCATTGCCACATGCTCACCGCTCCTCTTCATCCCCCTGTACACCCTCACCTTGCGCTTCTACCCACCCCTCCCTCCCTCTTTTCCACTCAGTGTGCCGCTGCTCCTGCACCGTGCAGCTTTGGATGGACGTTTGGCGCGTTTCCGTTTTTATTTTGTTTGTGTTTACCTCGCCAACTTATTCTATTACATTCTAAACGAATTTATGTTTGATAATTTCAATTTCGAACTCATGTTATTTTCGTTAATGAATGATTTTTCTTTTAATTTTTAATGGAAGGAGGAAGTTTAGACTGTTTAGTCCCGAGAAGCCGAACTAACGTATACCTAACCACAGCTTGCCAAAATGTTTAGTTTTGCCTGAATCGTTTGAAACTTGTTACTTTAATATACAATTTTGTTTGCTTGAATCCGAGACGTAATAATTCAACTTATTTAATTAATGTATTCACATACCGGTTTGTTATTTTTTTATTCTATTCTGTGATACTGAAAGTTTTCTAACTTTTCTTGTAGATAGTTTAGGTACTTTCTCAGCAGTCAGCTCTAAGCAGTGTAATGCCATAATAGAAATGGTTGCCTACCGTTACGGCGTGACCGTGAAGCGTGATGATGTTTGCTTTAAACAGTATAAAAACGTGCTTGTTTTTTGCCATTTATAAAGTAGGCCTATGCCTATCCATGTAATTTAACTCAAGTAATCAAGTTCAGTGTGCAATTTGAGAGGAGTTAGAAATGAACAGGGCAACTGGCAACATGGCCTATTGATTGCCTGGTATTGCTGTTACTGGTTCCTGGTGATAAGGCTGATTTGGTTAATGACTTGACTTTCTTGACCAAGTTGACTTATATGGATGATGGATCTTGACCTGGTGACCATATTATTCTTGAATCTTAACTATTGAGAATTAATATTCCTTGTGGCTTGTGCTTTAAGTCCATAATGGTAAAGCAGACTTTTTGGAATATTCCTTTCAAGTCCTAGAAGTTAAGAGTACTAACAAATAACTGCTACTATGGCACTACAGTCATTGGCTATTTGGCTTTCAGTAGTTGTAGTAATAGTTATTATGTAAACAAAACTGAACCACAAATTGACCACAACCTTCTAAAGTTCTACCATCAATAAATGACAGTTATGATATGACACATTAGGCTAGTTACCACACAGTAGCTGAGTAGCTATGGCACCTAACTTAATGCTTGTTAATAAAAAAAAACCATAATGCTGGTCACAAATATGATTTGTAGGTAGGATTCAATTGCCACATACCGGTACCTAATAACTAATAAGCTTTTTTATTGCACTAAAAAGTTATGGGTTGAAATTTTTTTAACAAAATGACTTGTTTCTTTTGAAGTTTGGCAAAATGAGTTGTGTGGCAAAGTTGGTGCTTAGTGGCATTGCTGATTGGCCTACTTGGAGTCTTGGTAGCAAGATCAAAATGTCTTCATACATGTATGATAGGCCTAATCCAATCCTACAAATTGTAGTTCTAATCATTATTATACAGTTTTTAGAGACAAGTGTCAATTTAAGTGCAGTACTATCTGCTGAGCAGTGAGCAATGAGCAGCAACTAAGGCATAATTGATGGTGGACGGTCCATAAACATAAAGTATCAAAGATACCAGCATTAGTGGTAGATTAGTGTGAATTTTAATGGAATTTTACTATGTGTATGAAATCTTGTGGTTCCAAAGCATCAAATTTTAAAACATTTGGTGTCTTGCAACCAGATTGTGCACTTATAGTAACAATTAGATCATAGGAGGTACATACGGGATTCAAACAGACGGGATTCAAACAGAGTTGCTGGTAGAGGCAGGACATGAACAGTTGCTGGTAGAGGTGGGACATAAACAGAGTTGCTGGTAGAGGTGGGTCATAAACAGAGTTGCTGGTAGATGCGGGACGTGAACAGAGTTGCTGGTAGATGCGGGATGTAAACAGAGTTGCTGGTAGATGCAGGATGTAAACAGAGTTGCTGGTAGATGTGGGACGTAAACAGAGTTGCTGGTAGAGGCGGGACGTAAACAGAGTTGCTGGTAGAGGCGGGACGTAAACAGAGTTGCTGGTAGAGGAAGGACGTAAACAGAGTTGCTGGTAGAGGAAGGACGTAAACAGCTTCCTTGACGTAACCCCATAAGAAATAGTCACATGGGGTAAGATCAGGTGATCTCGGTGGCCAGAAGTGTATAGCCAGATCTTCATTTCCTATGCATCCTACCCAACGCTCAGGAAGTGACTGATTCAAATAAATTTAGACAGCATGATACCAATGCACCCCAAAATCCAAGTTTGAATAGGTTACAAAAATTGAATCTTCCTCTTTCCATTGCTGTACAAATTATTAATTTTGAATCTATAATCAAATACCTACGATTTTATTAACTTTGCACCATCATTTAGAAAAACCTTGCATATAATTTCATATTTCGTATCAATAAAATATATTTTTTCCTGCTTGATGAACAGTAAAAATGAAAAATTTCCCTGGAGCAGCACCACTCTGCCCTGCACTTATTTTGTCTACGTCCGAGAGATATAACGCCTATTCGTCCGTCTTATTTATGTAGAATCTCATCTAAAAGGTAGCAATTAATCCCGCGGCAAGAACTGGCGTCGTGTGTTTTAGTCGATGGTGGCGCGTCTGATGGCAGCAAGCGCTGTTCCTTCACATGAGTTTGCAACAAACTGTATGCTTCCTTGGTGTCATTATATCGACCACCTGTATGTAATTTAAAAAGCTTGGATGACTTCTGTTAAGGTATATAACATAATCTTAATGCCTTGAATGTTGCATGTTTTGAATTCACTGAAAAATATCATTTTTTAATAAAGTTGTATCACTTTGTTCCGGGATTTAAGCTGCAAAATTTCGCCGTCGTATTGTTCATTTTTTCATTAAATAAATACATACATTTAAAGGTAATAAAACTAATTCTCTGGTCTTTACCAAAACTTGCTTAAGAGAAGAAATTCTGCCAGCCTATACTTAATTAAAAGTAATACTATATGATCTCACAAAGATCTCTCTTTACGCGGGTATGGCGCGCGCGGGAATTTAAAATCTTCGCGGGAATTCAAAGAATTTTTTAGCACTAATTGAGTCATTATTTACGAACAGGTAAATTCAAGTTTTGTTATTTATTTTTCATCTATTTTAATAACATATCTAATTTTGTGAATTCATCAGCATCTGACGGTAATAGCTTTAATTCTGCTGATTAAGTTAAACAATTGTTGATACTTTTAGCTTCTCGAGTCAATCAGTCATAACAATTTCTCAATTGAAAACGTGAATTTGGCTCATAAATCTCAGACACAAAATAAATGATGATGCGCGTGACTTCACCATGGAAGAATTTATTTGTGAACATTTACATGTTCAACTTTCAGGAGCAGACTTTCATAATGACAAAATAGGCGATTTACGAATGGCAGATGAGCGAACTGTGGAAGGCACCTATACAGGTTGGCTTCAATTTTCAACCGGTCACTATTCACTATATAAAAATTGGTTTCATGAAGGGACCTCAAATCACCACATCTTCTGTCATGATGTAGAGTGTAATGATGAGGTTTCTTGCTAAGTGATGTGAGCACTTCATCATAACTTCAGATGCACAGTTACTTGCTAGTTCATTCTAAGGTCACTTAATATTCTACAAATTAAATTGATGTTAACTCCTTAACACTGGAATTTCGATCAAATATTTGCGTTAAGACGTGTCGATTTTTCGCAAATATCTGCAGTTTGAATCAATTATATATTATTTTCGCTTGAGTCTCATAGTATAATTAAATAATGATAATTTCGACTAATAATAATAATAATAATTTCACCACAAATACTACTGCTCTACCGGATTAACTTCTACGTTCACAAAAAAAAAACGTTGGAAAATAGCATTAGTTCTAAAATTTTTGCTGGATTTTCCTTTTCCCAAAACATCTCGGATGTGTCGGTGACCTCAGTAGAGTTTGCAAATATTCGCTGTCAGTCAGTGTAAAAAGACCAGCATTTGTGGCAATGGTCGGGAGGTTTGAAAAAAAAATAAGATGGGATATTAATGGTTTACTTGTATGGAAATGGTCAGATGGGATGTATGTATGTAATTATTAATTAATAATTAATAATTATTGATTAATAATTAAAAATTAATAATTTTATTGATTATTTATAGGTTAGGTTAGGTTAGGTTAGGTTAGGTTAGGTTAGGTCTTTTTACACTGACTGACAGCCCACAGGTCTAGCCGATATGAAAATGAAGAGCAGGTATATAAATGACCAGCAGGTATAGAAATAGTCAGCAGGTATTAAATGGCCAGCATGCAGGTATGGGAACGGCGAGCCGCAATGGTAAAGAACTTTGCATTATCGGACATTAGATCGAGCAGGCCTAGATCGCGCAGGCCTCGGCCTAATAAATGCACATATCAGTTATAGCCACACGACCTGGAGCAGTAATGCTCTCTCGAACATCAGAGCACCATTAACGCTCACGGAATACCAGAGCAAACTCTTTTATTATTTACTAATCTTCTTACTAATTCTTATAATCTTACTAATATTTATACTACAATAAACTCATGCATTATGGAGTTCGTTCATTACTCATTTCATGCTTTTGGGTGATTGTGAGAACGTGGGCAAATGTTATGATGCATAGCAATCGTTAAAGCATGTTAAATGACTGTCTTAAATCAACGCTCTGATGAACTGGAACATTGTAATTTAACTGAATTTCATAACAAATCATAGCTTTTAGAGATGTCGTGCGAAGCCAATAAATGACAATACTAACTCATTCCTCGCTTAGAATTTGACCTTTTTCCTTTTTATTATAAAAGGTTATTCTGTTTACGACGGCGTTAGTTTTTAAATAAAATAATCAGTTAAGATCATAACTGAAATTTCCTTATTACAAGATAACTCCAATATTTTTCTGTTTTTCTGATTCATAGACCACTGTGCTATGACCCTAAGCGAGCCGCATTAAGCCACTGTATTCGTTTCAAGGGAAATACTATAGATTTGAATCAGTTCCACTATTTTCGCAAAAACTGCCCCATTTTAATAACGCTCATTCATCTGATTTTGCACTATTCCGAAGCATCTTTTTATTTAAAGCAAGATTATGCTTCGATTAAATCATTTAAGTCTAATTAAACTTTATTCCTGAAAGAAGTTGGTGTGCAAAAGAATCCGAGCACTGGAACGTTCGAAGTGCTTTTGTTTTCTCTTAATTACATTACGCTATTACGCTATTTATAATAACAAACTCTTCGTTGTAAATAACGCAGAACACTTTTTGACAATTTCGACAGGCTTTGACCGGTCCTTGGAGTGCCGGCAACTTAAGGCACTTACGCCTTATAACTCTCAATCCCTCCTTGATCGCGGCTAAGGCTAAGAATAGCCGTTTAATACGGGCTATCAAATCCTCGTGGCTTACAACAAAATTGAACATTCCTAATTTTCTCAGACCCTGGCACGTTCTCATGCACGTCACCACGTGGAACAGAGTATACGCATTGCGTGACCTGCCAAAGTGCCCATGATTTTTAGTCGTGCTGAATACTCACAAAATTCATGGTCACATGTTAATCACTATGACCTTACACCAAATATTATCGATTGTGATAGTATTTATACGCATGTTAGTTTGTATGAATTATGATCAATTTGTTAAATAAATATTAGATGAAAATAAATTGATTAATTTAATCACAGTTAATTAAAACAATCATAATATTTTGAAAAATAGTAAGAAAGATTTAAAAGATTGCATTCCTGCGACCCTTGACTTGAATTACTGGCTTGAGTGAACTCAGAACTCTTATGTCGATAAGTAATTATCAGTCAAAAATTGTCTACAGCAAATAATACATGAATTGCAATTTCGTTGGTCTTCGTTAAGTGATCCAGACGCATCAGTCCTAGGCAAAACTGGATACAAAATTTCGCTTTATTTTCACTACAATTTTTATTCTGTTTAGGATGATTTGTAGAATTATAGGCATTAATAGCTTT
Source organism: Hyalella azteca (assembly GCF_000764305.2). NCBI lineage: Eukaryota > Metazoa > Arthropoda > Malacostraca > Amphipoda > Hyalellidae > Hyalella > Hyalella azteca. Next base: position 278,776 of record NW_025945905.1, on the reverse strand, counting down.
CCTTGCGAATTTTCCATCGAAAAATTAAATAGAAAAGCAGCATGTATTAGAGAAAAACATCATTTAAATATCGAGAATTTTTCCCATTATGATCAAATAATTGATGAATATCGAGAGATTCTTCACTAAAATAAAAATTATTGTTTCACTTATGGAAACTATTTCTTATTACTCAAAATTATTTTTTGTCTAGTACCTCTTTTTCCCAATAATCGAAATTAATTCGTTTGATTAATAAATAATAATTCCTCTCAACAATCTAGATTATATAGCAGTATATATATCTTCATCTAGAAATTTATCTTGTATATCTATTTCACTCAACATAAAAAAAAAACTCAGCCAGGCAACGAGGTCTGGCAACCTGACACTTCTACCGCAGCACCAAAGTTAAAAATTAATTTAAATTTGAAAAGTTGTTAAAATGAACTGTTTAAGTGATAGTTTAGTAGTAATTTAAAGTTAAGGCAAGTTAACCTTGAAAACGTGATTGATACGAGTACAGCTGCATGCTTGTTTAAATGCCTTGCATGTTCTTCAAGTATATAATTTTCTTGCATGTTCTTCAGGTACACTAACGCAAACTTCTGAAAAAAATATGTTTAATTCAAACTAAAATACGTTGCTGCAGAGGGATAATAACATTGATAGTATTAATGATTGGAAAAATGTTTTAGAAAATGCTTGAATGAATTCGAATTCAATGTGCATATTGGGCTCTAATGTTCCATCATAGATCAGGTGACAATTTATTAGTTTTTACTAATTAATTTTTTTTAATTTATACAATATATTAATAATATTATTTAATTCATTTTGGATTACATTTAAAGTTCATCGCATTCACCATGAATGCAATTGTGATTCTATAACGATGGCAGTTAATTTATCTTCTTCTTATTTAGTGAATAGTTAGCATTCAACATCAACATACTGATGAATCCGCTATAACTAAACAAATCTGATATTTATTAAGCAAATATCAAGCTTAATAAATCTGGTATAACTTAATAAATCAGCTGTAACTTGATAAATCTACTATTTATTAAGCTTATTTTAAGCACCTATTAAGCCTAATAAATCGGTTATACCTTAATAAATACTCTATAACTTGATAACTCTGATATTTATTAAGCTCATTTCAAGTGCCTATTAAGCTCAATAAATCTGCTAAAACTTAATAAAAAGTAAACAATACAAATGTTAAAAAATATTGTTTTTTTTTATATTCCTATTATTAAAGAATAACCCTGGCTTAGCGGGCAGTAATTGATTACGGGTATCGGTTTTAAAATTTTGCCCGACGTAAAATGATAATTAAAATTTCAATCATTATTCAATAATATTATTATATTTATTAACATTAACCTGTTTTGTTTTCTGTCCAAGGAATCGCCAGCAGCGCGAGGTCCAGACAAGGTATTTCAAGACGTTGTTTTTCCACACGCATATACGTGTTGCACTCAGCGTGTTGCTGACACGCACACACGCACAGCTTGTGTAGCACGTGTTGCACTCAGCGTGTTGCTGACACGCACACACGCACAGCTTGTGCTGCTCGTGTTGCACTCAGCGTGTTGCTGACACGCGCACGCACGGCTTGTGTTGCACGTGTTGCACTCAGCGTGTTGCTGACACGCGCACACGCACGGCTTGTGTTGCTCGTGTTACACTCAGCGTGTTGCTGACACGCGCACACGCACGGCTTGTGTTGCTCGTGTTACACTCAGCGTGTTGCTGACACGCGCACACGCACGGCTTTTTTCATGCACGCGTATATTCCGTGCAGAATAACGATCAATTAGTAGTGCAGTTTAGTTATCACTCAGACCATGCATCAATTAAGCTCCCACCAGATTAGCTGGCACTTATAGGTGCAGCTTTGTTATCACTTCCTAAATGTAAAAATTATCCGAATTCAGAGCATAAAGTATCAAATTCAATGCAAAGTGAGCGCAATAGACCTCGTTTGCAGGAAGTTGCAATGCACTTTTGATGGCAACCATCAACGCTTTTAATGCCTCTACCATCAGTAGATTGCAGAGTCCATCAGAACCATCGAAGCCTCTACCATGCATCAGTAGACGGTAGAGACCACTAGAGCCTTTGATGTCTCTACCATCCGTGCCTCAAATGCCTCTATATTCGATGAGTATCACCACAGATCTGAGTTAATTCATGATGTTTTATTCAGCTCTTTGGAGTTCGAGAATATTTAATAATATTATACTAGTGTAAAAATTATGCAGAAATGTGTCCAGTTGTGTGAAGGATCTCCATGTACCAGCATACTCCAAAAAATGTAAGCGACTACAAACATATAAAAAAATCGGTTAGCTATTGAAAAGTTCCTATAACAACATCAGACAAATTAATTGAACTAAAAGCCGAGGAAAAACGATAGGATTGAGCATGAGAGATATTATATTTTATTGCAAACCAGTCAAATTCTATTGTTTTGCATAGTACGACAACAGGTGACCATACAATATGAATGTTTTCAGACAATAAACAATTCATATTGAATCTGAAGAAGACTTTTTGATGAAAAATAATAGCAAAACTCTCTAGAGGTAGCAAAAAAAATTCAGCTAGCAGACGAGGCGCCATGCATGCGAGTGGGGAATCCAAGAGCGGCGGGTAACATTTTGCACGAAATTATTCCCAGTTTATGAGGAGATTTGGTGCAGCAGGCCATGGCCCTTGCATTGTTAGGCCTCATGATTCTATGTTGATTACTTCGGGCTTAGCTGACCTTGGCCACACTCACATAGAAGAGCAGGAAAATTGAAACATTCGCTGGTCTTAAGTTCATCATTGGTATTTGGGAGTGCACCTGTTCATTAATATTAAGGATCTATAACGGTAAATTCTGTAGGGTATTTAACTTTTAAACAATATGGGAAAAGTGCGGCTGAGTTCATTCGAATTGTCTCTATAACAAAATCGAATTGCAAACATTTTATTGGTGAAGATTTAAGTTTTTTAACATTATATTGTAAACATAGTCATGGCATAAAAATTTAAGATCGATATTCTTTTTCATTGTTGCAATCATCATCAGATGTCAAACTTCAATAACCAATCAAATTTTACGCAGATCCATTTTAAATTTGAGCTGACAAAATCTCATGCATTTATCGCTTGGTTATTAAAAGTGTAGATGAACATTTTTGCTATTAGTTTCAACACAAATTTTTCAATCGTAACGCACTAAGATTGTGTCGAGCTCACAGAAACATAAGCGCAAGAAGAATAACAAAAAAAGATAAAGAATAATATTATAAAAGAATGACCCGCCGCCATCTACAGCATGCAATATTGCAGCTCTCGGATCTCTATTGATTGTCACTGCATATTGCCAAGGGACAACTGAACCAATCAAGTATCACGAAACAATATCGGACTCCGCAGCTCGTGACGATGACAACTTTTTATAATAACCGATTAAGAACGATTTAAAGTTAAATACAGTTATGTTTTTGTCTGGATGACTAAAAAAAGGCTCAGAATCAGCTACAAAACCCATTTACAGGCTGTCTTTTAGTCGTCGCCAAAGGTGAACTGAGAACCGAGAAAAATAACTGGATTCCAAATGGAACAAATTGTCCTGTCTTGCGATCACAGTTAATTAAGGGCGATCGATTTGCTTTAAGTCACATATTTTGCTTATCGGCAGCATATTTTTAGCACTTCTCGAACTTTATTTTTTTCGTTTTTAAACTAATTACAATGCAAGCAACTCTAAAATAAGGATGTCAATGCGAAACAATGAGAAGTTGCATTGACTTGGAAACTTTGGAGGCTATTTTTGAATGCATGAGTCACCTTTTAGAATTTATTTGGTATTGAAGTTTGTGCACAGATTTGTAACAAGACCTTGGTATAGGCTTCTATACTTTACTCTATTTATATTATTTGAAGCGCAGTGATGAGTTTTACATAACCTTTACTCAAAATTATTGCCCACTCAACGCTGTCCAACGGCCTGCCTCATAACGTCCATCTATAACACCACTAAAATTCTTACATGGCAAATGTAAATCAAAATTAAATCAGCACTGTAAATCAAAACTACTTTATCAGAAGCATGATAATGGTATATACACCGTACAATTACTCGGATAAGGCAGCGAGGTTCTTAACGATGAGTGCATTTGTCGTTCATAGATCTATCATGCGTACATACAATGATTGAGCCGGACCATGAATAAAGTCTATGATGGGGCACTTAAGAAGTCATACACGGAACTGCAGTTTTCAACTTTCTAAAGCAAAGTTCGAGGCTCCAATTAACTTGAAGTGGCGCGACCATTCGTCTAAACTCGTCAAGTAAGAAATGTATTCACTCTAGTATAATAATTTTGCTCCGTTTTGGTTCGTATGCTGTTTTTATTGAAATCTATTGTTCTTTTTTCAGGCCTGGAATGGAGTTGTCTCTTCTATCACTTCCGCGCAGACAAGAACAAGCTGTTCACAGAGGCCCTGTGTTCCAGAGGGACTGGTATGAAGTACACACCTGAATGCCTGTGTTCCAGAGGGACTGGTATGAAGTACACACCTGAAGGCCCGTGTTTCAGAGTGACTGGTACCAGGTACACACTTGAAGGCAATTGGTTAACACTAGACTGACCAAAGCCAGTGAACTGGAGGAACCCTCTTGAACCACTTCTAAATACCTATACTTTAAAGATACTGATGAAAAAATTACTAACACTTGAATGTTTTATAGTTATAATGTTAGAATTTTTTATACTACATCTAGATGCGCATAACTCAGAAGGACGACCATTGAATACATTCATATACGATTATTCAACCAAAATACAAATCTATGGAGAGCAGCAAAGGTTGAAGAGCGACAGTTCATGTACGAAAAATGTTGTTCAAGTTTCTACACAGATGCCACACTTAGACAACTCTTGATAAATATTAAGATCCTAGTCATCAATATACATATGATTTGTTTGAGCGCCGGTAACGCTTTTAAATTTCTCAAATAAGAATTAATGTAAGTAAGTTTTGCCGCCTGTATTGCTTCCTTATTGATTTCGAAATTTTGCATGAAGTTGGCGGTGAAATCTGATAAGTTACAACAAAATTTCGCCTTCCTGTTCCTGTGTAGTCTCTATATTGAATGCAAGGTAATATAGTTTCTTTAGTCATGCCAATCTTTGTGCTTCGTGCAGTCTAATGAAGGTGCCTGAGTGTCAATAATTCAGCGTACACGGATGCAGTACCATGCGTCCTAGAAACTCCACGGAGTTGTAACGTAACATTCAAGTTACTCCTGTGAATATGGCGATCAGCGTATAGGGATCCAGTACCCTGCGTCCTAGAAACTCCACGGAATTCTAACGAAACATTCAAGTTACTCCTGTGGATAATGGCGAATGATCAAGTGATTTTAAGGATAACAAAGAATGTTCAAGTTACATTTATGATGACAGCAAGTTATCGAGCTACTTGTATGAATATAGTGCATTTTCTAGTTACTTTTGGAGTTACAATGAATGTTCAAGTCACTTTTGTAGTTACAGCAACTAATTACTTTTACCAATAAAACAGAAATTCACGTCAATTTTATGGATGCATCTAATATTCATGTTAATTGTGTGGTCACACAAAAATTCTAGTCACTTCTGTATTTACCACAAATATTCAACCATTTTCATCGGCATAACGGATATTTTAAATTTTTCCATTGCTGTTGCTAACATTCGAGTCAGGTTCAAAGGCTTGAGTTAATTTTAAGATGAATGAATATATTCGAGTTTTATACCATGTGAATAAAGCAACAATAAAGTTAGATTATGTTGTTACAAGAGACTTTTCAGTAACTGTGGTTACAATAGACGAACGTGTTTCTTTTTGAAGCTAAATGCATCGCTTGAACAATTCTATTCATATATGAACACTTTAATTATATAGAACATATGACTTGTTTTTTGTATTTATCTGACTACGTAAAACAGTCAGGCTACTTCTGGTGAAGTCGTGAAATTGTTTCGACAAAGCAACGCATGTCACTGGAAGATTCACAACAATTTTATACAAATAAAGTGTATCAAAATAAATTATTTTCAGAACGAATTAAGATCATACGAGCCTGATTTGGTACTATGTATACAATGGCAATTATTTAGCGAACTTTTAACACGATTCTTTCTTAACATTCTAAACAACTTATCGCAATTGACTATTTCGAGTAAATTTTCAAGTTTATAGCAGAATAGAGTAATTTAATTTTCTCACCTTGGAGTCATCATCGACCTCGAATATCAGGGTCAGGCTGTTGTCGTAGCCTGTGCTATGCATTCTAAAGCATACGATGACTCGATCAATCACAATCAAATATCGGAATGACTGCTGAATCTAATTAAGCTGCTCCCACGCACCATTAATTAAACTGCACGACATGTTTGCGAATGCCGTTCTCCAATTGTGGAAGTTAATCTTAATTGATGTACAATTGAGTGGTGTCAGTATTTATATTATTAATGGAAATTTACAGAAAACATATATACAGAAATTAATAGTGAATACTTAGTATTCTGTGTATATCAAGCCTCCTCTAGAAAAGAATTTAAAAAGTATTTGTTAATAGAGTTATTAAAGTTGGTTCGCGAAACCACGAATGTTTCTATCAGTATTCTATAATGTTCGACGTAGTTCAAGTATGAGCTCATTGCCAATTTTAATCTATTCTATATTGCATCAAACAGCGAAGAAACAAACTCCCTTGTTCCGTAACGTTATCCTAAATTCAAGCAGAATTAGGAGGGCCATTAGCACGTGCGCCCCACAGACGTCAGCGGTAATCGACCGCTATACAATTTATTGCTATATAATAGCAATACACAGCAATAATATTGTATAGCAATTCCTATACACAATGTTTTGTTCGATAATTGATCCTGATTCCTCCACTCTTCTCGTTTCCGGCTCGGTGTGCTTGGTTACACTCATCATCGCTAGCTACCTTTGTTTGCATGGCAGATAAATACTTTATACCATCTTTTGTGCTTTTGATTAGGGGTTTTTTGTTGACTCCCTACTTAAGTTATCGATTTATAAGCTACGTATTTTAAGTTACAAGAGCTGCTGCTCTTGTTGAGTTAAAATCAATTGTAATAAACTATTTTTATCGGAACTTTATTTTAAACTTTATGACTAGCTTTTCAATAATTTGTTCAGCTTAACTTGATTGGAAGGTTCATATATTTGAAAGTTAAATGTACTTTTTACTCCAATTTGACACCTTTTTACATATCAGACTTATTGGATCTTACAAGATCGATTGCATGGCAAGAATCTGCAGCGCACACCATTGTAAAATATGGTGATACTTACGTACCGTGGATGGTAATTAGCCTCATCTTTATATCATATCAAATCATTCATGATAAATAACTATTGATTGACTAATCGTGGATCATTTATTATTATAGAAATATTGTTTAATGTGACTGTAACCCTTGACTTTAGACATTAGCAATGTCGATATTATATGCAGCGACTGTAAAAAGTGGACAATGAATCGTTAATAAAGTATTTTCTGAATAGTGGAAGTTTCTTATTAATCCATTCTGAAAAAAAATAATTAATTTACTATAAAAAATTTGCTCTTACGGGTTAAAAACGTAAATAGAAATCATTGAAAGACGTTAGCAGTGCATAATAATAATAAGCATAAAGAACCGTTTTTATGCTAAAATAGAATACATGTATGATTTTTTAAATAGTAAGCTAAGAATGTGACAATAATAAAATCAGGAATATATTTTACCATTCATTACATAAAAGTTATGCTGTATATAACGCTTCCTGTAGACTAAAATTCATACACATTTTTTAATTGTTAAAATTAGTGATTTTAAGATTTAAATGAACAAATCCGATGAAAACATTGGTTCAGAGAAGAAGATAGAATTGTTCGGTGTACGGCAATGGTGCTACGGGAGCTGGGCAAGAGTTGGTCGTAAGAAGGTGCTATACGGTAGCTGCTACAGGGAAGCCCTTCTCACAGATTTTTCATTCGAATTCGAACTATTTGTGGACGTCCATTGTCATGTTAATGTTCAATGCTCGAAATTGATTGCAATTTCTCATCTGATTTTTTTAGGTAAACATATTAAAATAATGGGAGTGGTCGCTTCGGTTTTACAAATCAGTCTCGGTAAATAATTTTTGGTGGCACATGGATGGTCAATGAACAGTCGACAGCTAACGTGTGAATTAACTAACATAAACCGACACTAGGCTCGTTCTCTAGGCACTCTATTTACTCCGATCGAGTTTAATTTACTCCGATCGAGTTTAATTCAATAAAACTAGATCTTGCATTTTGCGCACGAGTTCTAGTTTTGCTGGAAGAAGTGAGGAAAACACGTGACCTAGCTTCTTATCTTGGACTGATAAGGCGATGGTGGGTCTTAAAAAGAGGCCAGATAAGGCGTGTTCTGGAAGCCAGTGCAAGAACTGGCTTGAAGGTTAACATGTAAAGGCGGCTAGAGATAAGAGCAGGTACCGTTGCTTTGTACTTTAAGTAAAAAGATCATTTAACAAAAAACACGGCACGCTGTTCTTGAAGGTGCTTGTAATTTATGTTTAGAGAACACTGTAAAAGTTTGTGGCTCCTGATTATTTAGGAGTTTATGTTCACAAATAACAATCTTTCAGAAACTTATACATGAAAAAATTATACCTTGATATATTTGACGTGGATTTGTAACCGTACATTTCCTCAGGTTTTATTGAAGGCCAGAAAAACATCATAAAGTGTACGCGTAGCACAAAATTTTACACCAAATTAGGAGAATTTTCCGCCTCAGAGATCCATTTTTTCAAATATTTGCCTCAATAATTTAAACATAGATATGAATGAAATACAAACACATTAACTGCTCGGGTTATTGGAAAGCATTTCTCAGTCTTCTTCGTCAAGTGGAAAATCAGAAAGTTTAAGAATTTTCTGTCCAAATTTGCCCCTCATCAGAATAATACTAAAGATTTCAGCATGCAAATCAAAATTACGTCTTAATTAATAGGAGATAATGAATGATCAAGTAATCCATCAGGCATTTGTTCAGAGAAAGCTAATAATATGTACAGTTGTACATATTATTGTTGAATGACTAGATAAACTTGATTTAAGGTGATAGTTAGTCTATTTGAAGTAAGCACACGTTAAAAAATACACCTGATTATATATATTTGTACGATAAAGCTATTAAAATTAGAGCTACTGCAGTACTTGTACTGATTTTTATCTTCCTCAAAACTGTACAGAGGATGGATAAGTAATTTGTAACTATAGAATTCAATCATAGCCGATCCATTACCAGCTTTTCTACTTGCCATGAAGGAAGCACAGCCACTGGTAAAAAAAATATTTCCGAATATAAATGAAATCGACTGTTTTTTTTATAATTTTTAAATGTTCTTCCCAAGACTAGTTTTTAAATTTCATTTGGGGAAAATTATCCCAGAATTCTGAATAGAAAATTTCTCTCTGTGCTTTAACTAGTAGAGCTGTCTCTGTATTTAACTGGAAAATTATTTACAAGCCTTACCTAGCAAGATTTTCCTACACTTTAACTACTAGAATGATCTAGCTTGAACTTGCGCGCTATATTTTTGTCTTTATTTTCTAGACTGCCGCACTCCTTCAGAGGCAGTCTGTTTTGAGGGCACTCGACTTCCCTCTTAGTAAATGACGTAAAGAAATCTGATTGCAACGGACGTCTATCGGTACGAACGCAACAAATCGTAACGAAAGCGACCCGGAATCGGCGTGACGTAACATTATAAAGGACGGGGTTCAGAGCCGAGTTGAGGTAGAACATGACTCTGCAGAAATACAGGAGCGTGTAATATCCTTCCATGCCCAGGGCCAGGATGTCTTCTTGAGGAGAAGCCAAGATCCAAAGGAGAAAGATTCGTAGGGGAAGAAGGCAGAGGAAAAAGAAGAACACCACCAGTGCCAGCATCAGAACCAGCTGTCGTCTGGTCCGGAGGTGCGGGTTGGGGCCTGATGGTGAGAGTGGCGAAATGGCTTTCTAAAAAACAACTATTTTTATGTATAGATATGTTACATTGCAGTATCGACTTTGGAACGTGATTTGTCATTGAACTTTAATATTCATTTATGTTTTTTCTACTATGATATGCAGACTAAGCATTCAAAAAATATGAACTAATTTTGCATGTTTTTATTAATTGATATGGATCCATTTTTAACGCTAGAACTGCGCCCATTGCATGAATTTAGCTTAATGTTTTAGTTTGTTGTCAGCCGTGACTTAACGATATTTCGACACCAACAGACACAATGTTTGCTATCTATTGCCTTGCATTCCCCCTGGCCGAAATGACCAAAATACGTTCACATTTACATGCTTCAACAACTCTAAAATGAATCTTTTCACTAATTAAAATCAGACTCCACAAATAAATAATTTGTAGAGTAATAGTAATAGTGAGTATAAAAAATCTATGCTCACCTGTAATTCCGAGATGCGAGGTGTCCTGCAGCAGCTTGGCGGCCATGTTGCCGTAGAGAGCCACGAGCAGCAGCAGCGGCACGAAGAAGAACACGACGGCGACGACCACGAAGTAGAGACGCGCCCACAGAGGCTGTAGGTCCGTCAGGCACACGGGGCGCCGTACCCCGTCCAGGAACAGGGCGTCGCTCGAGTACTGGATCCATAGGATGGGGCTGCGGGGCGGTGGGGGGTGGGTAATTTTAGGGGAAGGGGTTTATTTGAAATGCGGTTTGATTGAAAATTGTATTAAAAGATGGTTTGAGTTGAAAATAGGGACTGAATGGTGGTCTGAGCGATGCATCGAGACTGAAAGGTGACCTGAGATAAGTTTCGGTAGTTACAGGTTGTCTGATATGGTTATCAGGACTGAAATTTGGCCTGAAATGAATTTCAAAACTGAGAAAAGGCGGGAGATGATTATCAGGACTGAATAATGGCCTGACTAAATAATCGGGACTGAAAGGCGACCTGATATAATTATTAGGACTGAAAGATGGCCTGAGTGATTATCGGGACTGAACTGAGGCCTGAGATGGTTATTGTGACGGATAAGAGGTTTGAGTGAACTATAGAAACGTAGAGAAGAAAAGCGTGACTAGGCGTCTGGTGAGACTTGGCAAGTGATGTGGCAACGAGGGCGGTGAGACTTAGCACGAGTTGTGTGGTGAGACTAGATGTGTAGTGCGACTGGCGTGTGGTGAGACTAGATTAGATGTACCGTGAGACTGGCGTGTGGTGAGAGTAGATGTGTCGTGTAACTGGCGTGTGGTGAGACTAGATGTGTCGTGTGACTGGCGTGTGGTGAGACTAGATGTGTCGTGTGACTGGCGTGTGGTGAGACTAGATGTGTCGTGTGACTGGCGTGTGGTGAGACTAGATGCTGTCTCTTATACACATCTAGATGTGTATAAGAGACAGCGCTAACAGAGCTGCAAAACAAATCAAAAGTGTTCACCTCGCTAATAGAGCTGCAAAACAAAAAAAAAGTGTTCACCTTGCTAACAGAGCTGCAAAACAAATCAAAAGTGTTCACCTCGCTAACAGAGCTGCAAAACAAATTAAAAGTGTTCACCTCGCTAACAGAGCTGCAAAACAAATCAAAATCAAATGCGCCCATATAGCGAACAAAACGCGTCATAGTTAGGTAGAGATTCACCTAGTGAGTACAAAATTATCGTAAGAGGGTGAGTACTCACTGGCAAAGAGAACAGCAGCACAACTAGTCAGCTAATAGCTTGATTCATGGTTACCATGTTTCAAAATTAACCAATTGCCGTTAACAGATATTTTCTAGCTGACGGAACGTGGCCGTGGTAAGCGTTCAAACTCCCAGCTACCAATAACATGACATTGCGGCAAACTGAAAATCTTGTATTTAAGCAGATACTTCTTGGAAAACATAGCACATGATACTTTATCAGATACTCCTTAGCAAACAGAACATCTAATATTTGAAGAGATGCTCCTTAGCAAACATAACACATTATATTTAAGCGGGTACTCCTTAGCAAACAGAACATCTAATATTTAAGCTGACACTCCCAGGTACTGAAATAACTTATATCTAAGCAGGCAGTACCTGGAGGAGAGCAGTGCAGCGCCCCAGCAGATCAGCAGGGCCGTGACGCACGTGTGTCGGGTCATGCTGCTGGAGGCGTGCAGGGGGCGGCACACGACCACGTAGCGCTCCAGGGACACCACCAGCAGCGACGCCGCCGAGCCGTGCACCGCAGTGTACTCTACGAAGGGCCGCGCCTTGCCTGCACCGGGGGTATACGGGGTGTGTGGTGTGTGGTGTGTGATGGTGGTACGTACTGGTGTGTGGTGTGTGATGTGTGGTGGTAGTGATACGTAGGGGTGTGTGGTGGTAGAGATAAATGGTGTGTGGTGTTTAGTGGTAGTGATAAGTGTGGGTAGTGGTAGAAATAAGTGATGAGTGGCGGTGAGAGTGGGGACAAAAGTTGTGCGTAGTGGTGTTGGTAGTGATACATGTGGTGATAGGGGTATGATTGTGGTGCAAGTGATACATGCCGTGTTACGAGTGAATCATGCGTTTCGAATGATGTCTGTTTCTCAAAACTAATGCATAATATTGGGAAAACGTTCACAACAAAAGTCAAAAGCAATCAACCCCCTTGGGACGATACTGATCAGTCAGCTACTGCAACGCAAGTAAACGAAAAACTAAAGTGTGGAGTGCATTTGCCGTAGAATTAAACTACAAGATTACATAGATGCAAGCTCATGACGTGACTAGCCTAGATGCATATGGATCGAAATATATATACATTTTTTTAGCGAGTTGCGCATACCACGTACTATGCTGTCTAGAAAGCATGTTGGGTAACCAACATGCTCGCGATGTTAATACGATGGCAGTTCTGATGGTCAAGATTATAGAATTATAATTTTGGTTATTCTAAAAGCAGTTATGATGTTGGTAGAGGCAATAGACAATAGTGCTCGTGTCAGAGGCAATAGTGCGAGTGTCAGAGGCAATAGTGCGAGTGTCAGAAGCAATAGTGCTCGTGGCAGAGGCAATAGTGCTCGCATCAGAGGCAATAGTGCTCGTGGCAGAGGCAATAGTGCTCGTATCAGAGGTTATAATTACAGGTTGCTGTAGGCATGAATAGTGGAGCTGATAGGTCTTATTAGCTGGCTACTTTATTCGCATTATAATTACAGGTTGCTGTAGGCATGAATAGTGGAGCTGATAGGTCTTATTAGCTGGCTACTTTATTCGCATTATAATTACTGGTTGTCGGCGGGGCTGTTGGGTGCTGGAACTGTGTAGGAGGAAATTCCGGGAATTAAATTCTAGAAAAATGTAAATCCTCATCGAATTTTTCAATAGCAAATATGAAAATATAATTAAATTCCAAATGAATCAAAATAAAACACATATATATCTTTCAGTGCTTACTTTTACACCCATCATATCAAGTAACTTACCACGGATCCACTCGGCAGCTAGGTCGGGGTGATGTTTGAACAAGTTTGTTATCATCCTCTGTTTTCTAAAAATTTCGTAAAGAGGGAGTGATAATTTTGCGAGTTTTTCGAATTTAGCTCCTAATTTACCTATCCATCTTAATTTATTAGCATAAGACATAGAAATACCTAAGTTTTCGGTTATTACTGTTTGGATGGTCGAGCTTCGTATTCCCAATACGTATTCGTTATAGTGTTTTAAACAAAACTGATGCAAGAAATATCCATAGAGCATCTGTTCCTTGAGCAGAGATTTATGTTTTGATTTTATTACACTCTTTGATCCGATTAAGAAACGAAAAATTTCATCATAATTATTACACGTAGCAGCAGGTGGGTCTAAGTTATCAATGTCATTATCGATTTCAACTAAATTTTTTTTTAACCAGTTGTTAAGTTCCAGTGGGCTGTCTATTCGTACACCTTTTTTTAAATAAAAAATTTTTCTCAAATATGTGCGAAAATTTTTAGGGATTGCTATTCTATCTTCTGAGATCATTCTTTTCATAATATGATATGATAGATCATCACTTAACGCATTATCTATCGTCGATTTAACTTGCATCATATCATGGCGGGCATTTTTCAATGTTTCTTTTTCTTCTAGTGAAACTATTATCTCCATCACCCCTGTTGAAACCTGAAGAGCAAAATTTTGAATATATATTTTTGTGCTTGTTGATAATATTCTAACGGTCTCAAATCGATAGCATGGTAGATATTGCCATGAGCCAAGGGAAATTTGGATTAGTCTCCATGTTTTAATAATGAAGATAAAACTCGGATACATCAAATGGATACATCGGATACATCAAATGGATACATCGGATACATCAACATCAAATGGACGTTAATCGATGGCATGGTAATATGTATCATGAACCGTATATCATTTATTGTTAATAGATAATATTCTAATAATCAAACTTGCAGGATTAAACTCAGACAATACTACAATACATGAGACGTTACAACTAATATTATTAACCACATGAAATTTGTTTGGTTATGAAAATTATGTATGATATTAAAAATCAATGACTAGTTGGACAGTTCTTTTATTTAGGTAATACTTTGCAGCTATATATTGCACTGGAGTAAAATATGACTCACCTAGAGCAATGCAGTAGACTGGAAGATTCAGACGAGAATGGTTGATGAGAGCTTGAATACGTAAATGAGAGCTTGAATACATTCCTAGCTTTATATAGTGAATTGATCAGGGTCATTCACCCACTCTCACATAGTGAAATCGTGTAATCAACTAGTTACATGTGCCGGTCTGTGCTTGAAAATCATGCTAAACATGACTCTTCTTACATGAGCGGATGAGATAATATGACTAACTTCTATGGCCTCAATGAAAGTGGTGCGTTAGCCTTGGTGATGGTGCTGTAATGAACGCAGCTCACCGCTATGCATGTAAGCATTTATGTTGTTCACCCGTGCATATTACGCCAGCGCTGTCCCAAGCCGGCTTTCCCTTTCTGCCTCGCTCGAGTAAGTGTATCATGCGACAATGGTTGTAGCTCTGTATGTATGCAATATGTGTATTTCATGAGCACCCCAGTTCGGGAAAGTATTTCAAAAATTTAAATCAATTATATATTCCACAGAAGTATTTTTCAGGCAGCCACTCTAGGTTATTTTCGGTTAAAGAGTGTAGTAAAATCGGGGTAAATGATCGTTAACTCATGGTTCGGGGTAAATGATCGGTAGCCTGTTAAGCTGTTTATACAGATTCGGGGGTAATTGTTCGTAATAATATTGAAGGATTTTTTATTCAGGGGTGATTGTTCGTATTAATATTGAAGGAGGTTTTATTCAGGGGTAATTGGGTAATTTTGATGGAGGATATTCGAGGGTAACCTATGATTTAAGCTGTTTATGCGAAATGTTATGGTATGCTCACTCTCTATACTACTAGTGCTCGTATCAGAGGCAATAGTGCTCGTATCAGAGGCAATAGTGCTCGTATCAGAGGCAATAGTGCTCGTGGCAGAGGCAATAGTGCTCGTGGCAGAGGCAATAGTGCTCGTGGTAAAGGCAACATGCTAATGGCACAGTTGATTTAAGTGGTTGTAGAGGCAATATGTTAGTGGCAGAGTATGATTTATTGAATGACGATAAAGATAATAGAACTTGTGGTAGAAATAATTGTACATGTGCTAGAGTTAGTAGTGAAAAGGTTAGAAAAAATAAAACTAGTCGAGCTAAAAGTAGATTTTTCAGCCAGTCTCCGATTTGAAGAAAAAATTTTTGTGACAAAGATTTTATTTGCGAATCATCAAACCAAATTTTTACCTCATTTCTTTCGGACAATACTCAATGAAAATTCGGAGGCGGCAGCTTATAGTTATCGCAATGGATTAATCTGGATTTTGCGGTGATGTTCGTGTAACACCTAATCTTTTTCAGATCACTTCAGAGATGAACAAATTAAAATTAAAAAACAAATAGAATGATCATAGTCCACATGCGTGGCCACAGAGGATTAGACGGATGAAACCTTAGGAGTTGCCTAGATATTAATTGCAGGTTATTTGAAGGAAAGTTTGTTAACTTATAAACGACAAAAGGAAATTAAGATTTAATTGATATAACGAATGTAAATCTTGAGAGGCGTGACCTGGAAAAATGTGGTTGTATGAATCGTCCCAATTTTTGGGATATTGTACGACGACCCCTGTATTTATGCTGCCGCGTTCGTATATGGACCGACGGAATTAATAAGGAAAAACACGGTATAACGCATTTTTTTCATTAATAGAGTTTAATTTGTTAGACCGGCTAATTTGGAATGTAAACAAATACTGGAACTGTTTTTTTAAATATTCATGTGTGGTTAAATGGATAAACATGCACTTGAAGTTATATGAATCTAATTTTTCTTCGCAAAGTTAATTTACTGATATACTTTTTACTTTGCATTGCACTTCAAACTTCAATGATCTCAATGTACTATGTACTAATGTGACCGGAGTAAATCAGGCGTCTCATTCTATTCATTATAATTATATTCTAAGATTAGAATGAGACGCCTGATTGATACCGGACAAATGTACTACACAGCACATAATGCAGCAATAAGTGAACCACACTCCTGAGCTTGAGTGATATTGATGGCATCACAATTCTCACCGCAATCAGGCAGGCAACATTAAGTGCAACACAACTTCTTACAATTATTGAACATTATTAAAGAAAGTAAGAGTTTAATTTTCTGGAATCTTTGAATGAGTATGACCAAGAAGTTTGAAAGAAGTTTTCGGTTAATTACAATATTGTAGAAGTTATCGTTTATTCACATCTGTTTTATCCAGTAGCAGACTTTAATAATATTTTCTTAAATTTCAAGTTATAGCGGTAAATTTCATTTATCATTATGTCATGAAAGCCCCCTATTCGAAAATTTAAATTATGCGAGTACATTGACTTCCGTCTCTTGACTTAATCAAGATGATTGTCAATTATATATCATTGATAAAAGACTTGCTGTTGCATGTTAAATTTAATGTAAATTGTAACCTCTCTGTCGACCTCGAATGCCCGCTTTATGAACAAAAAATCATTTCAATTTTTTGAATATTCAGAGTTGTTTGCTGAATAAAATGTTCAAAACTGTTGCCGTTTTAAAACTAATTTGGTCACGAAGTTGAAAATGTTGCAAAACGTGCAAAGGCTCCATCTAAAAAGCATCGATTTCCAATAATCAGAGTTAGAAACCACTGAAGTGTCATTACTACTTCTTCGGGTAAAGTGCACCATATCTAGAATAAAATTCATGCAATAAATAATGATTTGAATAGAGTTGAACGATGAAACGAAAGATTTAAATTCAGGTCATTTGACCTCTCGCTTATGAATACATGTGAATTTCATGTTATTTCGCCTCATGCCTGCCAGTACATTCCAATTTCATATCTTCAAATTCCTGTCTACTAATACGTTTAAATTTAATACAATATAACCTTCAGTTTAGCAAGATAATCATGCATTTCTAATGCAGAGACAAGGTACACCGTAGTTATCGTCATTAAAAAATGTGTTGAATAAAGAGGTATCGTTAACGAAAAATTGTAATTCGGTTGTCCGATGAAAGCGACCACAATTGTAGAAAATCTATGCAATAAAAAGGAACCTGATAAAAAATTTCAATATTTATAGGAAAATAATTTAAATCGCCAAAAAAGAAGAAATTAAAATCGGAAAAGAATTCAAATCGCTTAAAATGGGCGATAATCGGCACTCGGTAGCATGCTTTACAAAGCGTGGTATAATGGGTTATTTCGACGTTACTCATACCCAGCCTGTGAATATCCAGTAATTATGACGTCATTCATACCGCCTGGTGACCTCACTCATGCCTCACACCTGATTGCTACGCTCACACTCATATTGTTCACGCATACTTAACAGTTTTTAATCTCTTCTTCTGTAATTATTTACAATTTATTTGCCTTACTCTGCCCCATTCTTAACTTTGATGTACGCGTTAAAAATAATTTTTCGCGTTCCCTTTTTTCTAGACAATTGGGCATTACACTTCAAATTTTGAATATTTTTCTTAGATTTTCTGTTCTCAAATACTTTTCTAGTCTCTCGATCGTTTTTAATTTATTGCAAATTGTCGCAACCCTATTAAAATTCCACAGTGAATTCCATTTTTTGGCTAAATCGCCAATTATATTGCAAAAAAAATCAAATTTCAATGGCGAATACTTTCTTTAGCTTTTGTTAGTCACTGAACAGTCCTTGTAATCATTCGATTTGAAAACTTGTGGCACATAAATACTCGTAAAAATCACCTTAAATTTTCCAGTCATATATAGGTAGTGTCACGAAAACGCATTTGACGAAATATAATACTTGCTGCGAATAAATTTGAAGGTGCAAATAACTGTTTAAAAACAGCATTGAAGGAATTGTAAAGACAAATTTCGAACAATTATTACATTTTTAGAAGCAGACCGAAACCTTCCTTAAGCTTCCACAGAGTAGATCAATAGAATATACAATGCGGATAGAATCCAGGTCACCGCATAACATTTCTTCTAAGGAAAAATATTATCACAAATTCTAGATTCGGAAGTGAAAATCTATTCGACCCTCCAATTAAAAATCTTAATCACCAGTTATCACGCACTCGGGCGAGACTGGGCCAGATTAGCTCAACTCCCGATATTTCTGGCGGTAAATAGTCGGCTAGTCGTACAAGCTATACGAGTAACCCTGCATCATTTTTTGAAAAATATAATTTCTACAATAATACTGACGACCAAATAACAAATCCATTATATACATTGGTTAAGCTATGGAAAGATCGGGTTCCAAAGGCCGGATCCCTTGTGAATCAAGTCACGAAAAGTTCAAGAATCGGCAACAAGGCCATGGGCCTATTTCTTCAACGCCGACACTTCTATTCTATTCATTTCAGTATATATGTGATCGTGTGGCCCAAACAAATCATCAAGGTTTCCTGCTGTGAATGATATGCGTTCCATCAATTTTTTCCCTCATAATAATATTAGCTTACACCTCGCTTTTGGGTAGTGAAAAAATTTCCAATTGGAAACTTCAATGGGTTAAATTTATCCAAGGCAGTGGAAATTGACCAAAGTTCATATAATAATAAATTTCAATCAGCTATCCCATCTTGATGAATAAGGCAATCGTAACAAGTCTGAAAATTTTTATCTTGCAAGCGTGTTGGGTAACGACACACGATTGATATACGAGAAGAAGCTAATGTGACCACACAGAATCGCTCCTTGAAGACTCTAGAGGCAGCTTACATACCAATCTGACCACACAGGACCAAGGTGAATGCAGTGCACGGATTAATCTGGTCACATATGACCAAGAGAACGCTGTGTGAAGGCAGTACACGGAACAATCTGATCACACATAGAATAGAATAGAAGTGTCGGCGTTGAAGAAATAGGCCCATGGCCTGTTGCCGATTCTTGAACTTTTCGTGACTTGATTCACAAGGGATCCGGCCTTTGGAACCCGATCTTTCCATAGCTGACGATTGATTGAGATAGCTGCTGGACTTATTGCCTGGTCCGTAATTTGCTAGGCATTTTAAGACTGAACATATGCTCCTGCATAGCTTCGTCTAGTCTGTATTTGAAGATGTTCATACTCGGAGCGTCAACGATGCTATACATAACCAAGAGATCGCTGCATGAAGACAGTCCACAGAACAAACAATTGTCCTAAGAATAGCACTTCACCAGGAAGTCGTAAAAATGCAATTTGCCGGATAATCATCGATCATTTGAGCAGGTATCGTGAGTAACTGAACTGAAGCCGAGGACGAACAGGGCACTTAGCAAGCGAGGCGTTTCGGTTGTGAACACCCGCTCTGCCACGCAGAAGGTGAGTGTGTGTGGGTGCATGGTTGTCTAGTGGGTGAATGGGTGTCCTGGTGGGTGAATGGGTTGCTTGGTAGGTCAATGGGTTGCCTGGTGGGTGCATGGATTACCTGGTTGGTGAATGGGTTGCCTGGTGGGTGAATAGGTTGCCTGGAGGGTGAATGGATTGCCTGGTAGGTGAATGGGTTGTCTGATGGGTGAATGGGTTGCCTGGTGGGTGAATGTGTTGCCTGGTGGGTGAATGGGTTGCCTGATGGGTGAATGGGTTGTCTGGTGGGTGAATGGGTTGCCTGGTGGGTGAATGGATTGCCTGGTGGGTGAATGGGTTGCTTGGTGGGTGAATGTGTTGCCTGGTGGGTGAATGGGTTGTCTGGTGGGTGAATGGGTTGCCTGGTGGGTGAATGGGTTGCCTGGTGGGTGAATGGATTGCCTGGTGGGTGAATGGATTGCCTGGTGGGTGAATGGGTTGCCTGATGAGTGAATCGATACTCTTGTGGATGGCTTATCGCCTTTTCCTTATTATGCCGAGAGATCAAATAAGTGAACAGAATTTTTTTTTGTAGACGGTTAAATATAAAGTTCTAAGCTAACCAACACTATAGTTGGCTAGTTGGTCTGAAGGATAATATCCGCAATCTTACCTAAATTTTTCGATTACTTTGATATTGAATAAAGGTATATATTATTCAAAATATTGAATTAAGGTTATAATTTAATCTTCATTTTTGGATGGAAGATTAAAAATGAAAGACGTATTCAGCTGTTTCTAAGCACCAGACAGCCAGATATTCAGCCATATCTTGTGATGGTGAAGTTTATTGTTTAAAAACGATAAGTTAATGATGTTCAAATAGACCTAAATCTTAATCATCTGTGCTTCTTACAATCAAAACCAACTTTCTTTCCTTCACAATAAGAATTTCGCAGGGACCCCCGCAGTCTACCGGATATGAACATTCGCTGTTGACACTCTTATCGTCCGTTGGGTGACGCCGATCACGGAACACAAGTTAGGTTTAGGCATCGGTTGAGATCCACAGTCCCGCTGGCGACGGTCTATCAATAGCTTGTTGGTTTAGCTTCGTTTAAGAGATAGAGTTGCAGGTGCAGAGCAAGGTCGCTGTTACCAACATAGATGTACATTCACACGCACTAACATATATCCAAATATTCATATACAGAGCGCACAAGTGATCAGATTCTCGCCAAGACATCTTTCTTCCGATTTCATCATGCCTACATTTTTGCGCTGTTGTCTGAAATGAATTTAAACACACAGCAAATCTGGATTTGTGTTCAATTAGTCATAAGTCACGTTACTCATGTGCATGTTTTTCTTCGTAATCAGACGCAGTAAAGCGACACTCAAGCCGCCATGCGGGCGCGTGCCTCTAGCCTACGCACCTGACAGGCTCGTGCATGGCCTCATAACCTTGCATGGCCTCCTCACAGAAAATCAACGTAAACATCCTATCCTATCATCCCTCCTATCATTCTATCCATATTACCTTATTATATGTTTTTAAATATTTTATATCATCATTATAATTCTATTTATAAGAAACTTTTGAGGGATTCATTCGCAAACCGTATTATAGATCATAAGGGTGATATTAAGGTTATTTAATATTCGATTTTGATGAGTTGGATTTCCTAGACAAGCGTTTGAAGAACAGAGTGATATGGAAAAAACTGAAGTTTCGATCACAGAGCTAGCTTCTTTTCCTCATAAGATAGATACGGATTTTATTGCGCCTTTCTGATAAACATCAGCTCCGAATTTTTTCTTCGGCTGAATCCAAACGAAACCTGTAACCATCACGCTGATTATATAAAACTCGAAACGATCAAGTTTGATGAAAGCTAAAAGTATAACTTGATAAAAATTAAATTTAACGAATAAAAGCTTGAACGGTCCGGCATGTGAGCCAAAGGCGGAGCGGAGTGGAGCGATGTCGTAGGCGGCCATGTTTGTTGACCTCGAGGGCGCGTGAGTACAATGCAGGTGCCATCACACCGGCCTGGTCGATGCCAGGATACAGCGTCACTCTTACGTCTACGTAAACTGTAGTCAATGTTGTAGTCATATTAGGGATTCTGTAAGCATAATGGACTTCATAATGCTGGTGATTCTGTCCGTTGGAAAGATTTGATCAAAAGGACAGTCTTTTAGATCTGTGAACTAGTCAAGAAAAGTACATGAATAGGCGACAGGCCTATTCTTCAACGCCAAATATATTATACAATAACTTATAAGAACCGTCATCATGCAGGTAGATCTGTCACCTTAATCAGCGCCGATCTAGTAGTAGATCCGTCATCATAATCACCGTCGTAATATTGACAGATCTGTCATCGTAAATATCGTCATAATACTGGTAATTCTGGCATCCCAGTCTCTTCCATTCTACTGGTATGTCTGCCATCACACATTCTTTTTTCACTTTACAATTCACCGTGCAATTTTAATGCAGCAAAACGATTTAAATTACTTAACAATATTATTATCATATTCAACATTTTACTTCACTTGTTTGAAGTTTAAGCCAAGGATGAACTTGAAGCGCATTAGAGGTTGTATCGATATCGTCTGTAAAAATTGAGGTGAAAATTTTCACTCGATCCGGTATTGAACCGAAATGTCTATTTTTCATCCGTGTTTCGAAATTTGTTGGGCATGGATACTGTCGAATCAATTAGGTAATTAATGTAAAGTTGTTCAGCATGTTGGCATGAAATTAGTTGTGTGATGCAGGACTTGAGTAGAACACGGTGGTGCTACGTATATTTGTTCACCCGTATAGCAAGAATGCAAGCCCATCGTTACCGGGGCTGTAAATCGATAGCTCGCAGAACTCCTTCCTGACACTGCGCAGTGTACTTTCAATGCGGACGTCTATTATATTTAAGCAGCAAATGAAATATGCATTTATGTACAAAAAATTAACAAATCTATTTACTAGGAAATTATTTTAAAATTTCCAAAGTAAGGAAATGTAAGCCATTTTATTATGCATTAAAATACATAAAACTCTTAATAGCTAGCTATTTACTAGAAAATTATTTTGAAGTTTCAAGAGTGACGCCATGTGAGCCTTATTATGATTTAAACTATCATTGTTCATAATATGGATTATAATAATTGACAATTGAGCTACACTTTACATTACACATGACCTGTGAATTTTCAAATAATCCGCCTTTGAACCAAAAAGTCACCTTCCTGAAAAATAAATGCATCGTACTAATATTCAATGAACCAGGTACACTCAAGTTAATTAATTTGACTTACATAAGAAGGGTCCAAGCACCCAGGCCTCAGGAGTAGACTGCAGTTCCACAAGCACAGTCGGCACACAAATAACAAGAACAAGTAGATGTGCGATCGCCAGATTTGTCATGAAGTAGACTGGAGTAGATCTCTTGCCTCTGAGCACGACAACAGGTACCAAGAGGTTACCCACCACACCAGCTACCAACACCACCGCTATGATGGCCGTTGAAACCCATCTAATGTGGCCAGGCAGGGATAAAGATGGCGTCGAACTCGAATCTTGTAGCGAAGAAGTGACGTTGTCAACAAGTTCCTCGTTAGTCTGCGTTTGGTTGAGATGCATTGAAGGATGGATAGAGTTTTTTTTCATGCAGAATGTACAGGGAGAAATTCAATGATTCTATTCAGTCGTAATCTACGCATGAGAGTTATTGAAATTAATTTCGTTGCGAATGGACTTGTTCAATCTAGAGTTTGATTCGTGGAACACTCCTGAATAAAGCACCTCGTCACTGTGGTGTTGATGAAATAATATGAGTGAGTCTTGCTTTAATGTCCTCTCAAGAATCTCTGATACCAGGTACAGACTTTTCATATCATCTGAAGCAAAATTCGATCGTTAATTTAGGAAAGAAATCCATTTCAAATCCGCAATACGTTGGTTATTTTAATTAATTTCAAACTTGCAAATATAGTTAAGATTCGAAGTTTCACCCTTCGTATCACGTCATATATTTCTCTCATATTACTTATAAAACGCGCATAATGGGTGCGAACATGTGTAAAATACAGCGTACTTCGATGAATATGACCGCGCTGTGGCGTATTGATCGGCATATTATGACGTAACCATGATAGCTGATTAGATATATTTTAGCGACCATGTCACGGATAATCAATCGTAACCGAAATCTGATCTCCGGTCCAGAAATTTAATTGGGTGTATATTTGACACTGATTTGCATTAACGATAGACGAAATGCATGGGAAAAATGTGGTTCTTAATTAACCAACACCAGAGTTCATTTTTCTATGTGCAAAAATTAATACAATTGTTATAAGCATTTCTTAGCTTGTAATCAAATGATTGAAATAAAAATAACCAATGAAGTGAACAGCTACCCTCATGACACATTTTCAAACACACTTGTAAAGGGTTTTCATGGGAATAAATCACGAACGCTCATCATACGGTTATTTTTAGAAAAATCTTTAATGCACTCATGTCTTCTGTGATTTACTAGGTTTGCAACAAGTTGATCGTAAGTAGGTCGATCCACTCAATCGTATCGCTTTGATCGCCATCGTTCATCATGACCACAGAAAGGAAAGTTTTAAGGCACGTTCTTTACGCTTCAACTCCAACACAGTACGTATGTTCACAAGGATTGTTGTCGATCGCTAACGCTAGTTCATCAAATGCAAAAACGCATGCGTCAAAAAAAAAAATACTTAAAATATAATGGACATAATGGCGCAGCCACACTCGACCTCAATGATCAATCCAGACAAATTTTCCCACTTTATTAGTCCTTTCAACTGGTCCCCAGTTTTAACAAAATATTTTAATCATTAAAGATTTTACGAGACAGGAATAACCAAGGAGTTTGAAGGTCTAATATGACCAAACATTTAATACAAAACACAGAGCTAAAGATAATAGCAGACCAAATAAGTAATGATGAAGAAATAAAGTGATAAAATTTAAAGGCCCCATTTAATAATAAAAGACAAATATACCAATTAAAGTTACAGGTTGACAAAAGATTTATAATTGCAAATGAAGTAAAATTTCGACTATAAAAAACTGTTCCGAGCATGGTCTAATCTAGCATGATAACGATAGATCACGACAATTAATTTCTTAATCAAGACAAAGAATAAAAGCCGTTCAGCGATCTTTGAGCAAACAGAATCTGAAATCCGCGGCGGCGCGCAACAGTTCCACACCTCATCGCGCATCCTAATGTACACACCGCGTCCGCGCTCGCGACTGAGTCACCAGCGCTCGTCTCGCGCGTTATGCCGGTCGCCCTCATGTGTTAGCATCAGTTCCTGATCCCTGCAGACCTCAACAGCGTCCAATATCGGCCTGCCGAGAGTGACCTTAATGTTTTGATAGCGCGTCCCCGTTTCAAGATTAGGTCAATAAATCTCAATAGCAAAAACGTTCATTTTAGCGACTAAGTTATGACTTTGAACAACGTGCGATGCGATGTAAAAATTTGGTAACCGTATGGCCACCTTCAAGAAATATTTTACGGAAAACCGTAAAAGAGATTACGACGAAGACGTGACTAGAAAAACGATAGGTAATTTGAGCAAACAGGGGTTAACATAAGTTTATTTATGTGCACATGTTCATTGAAACTACAATAGATTCAAAAAGAAAACTGGGAGTGCAATTATTAATAAACTTGGAAGTCCATCATCAAGATGCACACAAATAACAACGCGTTACGGAACGCGTTAAGTTTCATTTAAGTTTCCACAGGAAATTTTTATCGGTGTCTGTACCTGCGGGAACCTAACTTTTCATTGTGGCGGTGAAAAAATGGGTCAACTTTGAAGATATTAAACGAATCAGTTTTCGCTTTTATTAAACTACGATGCTTACTAGTTACTATGACTATAAATCAGGCAACTAAAGAACTGTTCGTTGTTCAAGCAGAAATTGAACTTTTCCAGATGATTCTTTTATTCAATGTAGTAGCTTTCAAATCATCTTTTAACTGTAACAATTAACAGTAAATGGAACATGATTAATCACTGACGAGAATTTAATACAGATTTCCTCTACATACTTGACCTAATTCATATCTTTCAAGCGTACTGACCATTTATGCCGGTCGCATAATTTATAATTTATTGGGGATTTTAATTAAAGAACGTTGTGAAGCCGTCGGAGTGATTCTTGCCGCCCTAGAATCTCTAGCACTTCAGCCACAGGTTCTCCTTGCTGCAATACAAAAACCTTTAGGATAGGTAGTTTTAATAATATACGTTTAAAAATTACTTTTTAAAGAGAAGACTTCTAAGAATCCAGTGTCTCTAATGTTAAAGATGCACAATGAATTTCTCATTTTATTTTCGAAAATTAAAAAAAATATATTTTTCAAATTTTTTTATATATAATTTTTTTTCAAAATTATTTATTCTGTCAATTGATTCATGCATTGCCTCCGACTTTACACAAGTATGCAAAATTTTAGATCAATTGGACAGGTGGAAGTGTGTCAAATATCATTTATAATATTTGTAGCTGACAAAATTATTTTTTCAATTTTTTTAATATTGAAAAAACTTTTTTTTTCTTTTTAAAATCATTTATTTCGACATTTGATTCATGCATTGTCTCCAACTTTACACAAGTGTGCAAAATTTCAGATCGATAGGATAAGTAGAAGTGTGTTAAATTTCGATTAACAAGATTTGTAGCAGACAAACAAACAAACAAACAAACAACAAGAAGTGAAGTTAAAGAGAAGTGTTGTAAAAACACAATTCCTTTTTAAGCAAAATTCCGCTTAAAAAGAAATATTGAAAAATATTTCACTTTTTTATCTCAATATATAGGTAAATATATACTCCAAAAATCTAGAAGGATAATGCGAAATCAGTCACAACCAAGTATGTAAAAATTTATATCAAGGTAATATATGAAGTCGTCAGAAGGCACGATAAAAATTTTCCAGTGATGATGAAAGGAATTGAAATAGTGTACCTTGGTGCCACAGAGCACTTCTCGCAGAAGCTGCATAAAAGCGGCGGTTTTAACAGGAGGTTGCAGCAGCTTCTGCGCAGCTTGAAGTTGCTCGCGAATTTGAGTTTTGTTGAAGTTACTTGCATCGACGCTTACCAAAGCGTCATGGGTTGCCTGCACGACTGTAAAAGTATAATAGTTCTTCAGAAATACAATAGTTGTAACGGGTGTTAGAAAAAAAATAAAAATGTAATTATTTGTATTTTTTTAACTTATCTAAGAAATGAAGAAATGGGATCAGTAAACGAAATAGTAACGAAGATAGTGAGATAAATTCATTAAGCAGGAATAAAACGTATGAAAAACACAAAAAATACGTATCACCTTAAAATTAGTGGTCAACAAAATTAAGGAAAAAAAGTATATTTCAATTATTAACAAAACACGAAAGCGAGAAAGTTGGAGAATAAGTTAACTCTTATATAAACTACATCACAAAAAAATCCAAACTCAGACCACTGGGGTACAAACATCGAGTAATATTGCCTAAAAATATTAATTTTTACGCCAATCTCAGTACCCAGACGTTGGTGGTCGGAGAGATGCAAGGGTTGGGGAGAGGCCCAGAGATATGCTCGGTCCTGGTCCAGTAGCTGACTCAGTCGGTCTACTGGACGTGATAGAAACGCGTCCAGCACTCGGCTAACGTAGCTACTATCTGCAGCAGGGCTGCTAGAGGAAAATACGATACAATACCGAAGAAATTGTAATATTTATTTATGGAATAACACAAAATAAGACCTTACTGGAATCTGTTGATCGATGTGACTGCACAAGGAAATTTGAAATTTGCTTCATATAAAAAAATGCATGTCATTCGTTGGCTTGAATCGCAAATAAAGACGAAATTTATAAGCCAAAAAAAAAAAATCACAAAAGTTCAAGTATCTTTGTAGAAAACATTTCAGAGTCCAGCTCCATCATCAGTTGGAAAATTCTAAAATGTAGATAAAATCACAAGTTAGTACAATTGAAATTCAAGGAACCGAAATTAAAATCTAAATTTACAAATGAAAGACGAAAAAAAAATAAAATACTTTAAAAAAAAAACTTTTTTAAAAAACCACGTTTTTCTTGTGGACTAAAAAGTAGAAAATAAATTATGGCTCGCCCCAAAAAACGTGTGTCGGGCAGATTTATGATTAAAGCGAAAAGCACACAACACACGAATTTTGGAAATTTGATGGTGAACGTACAGCCCGACCCACGTTTTTTGGGGCGAGCCATAATTTATTTTCTACTTTTTAGTCCAAAAGAAAAACGTGGTTTTTACAATACTTCTCTTTAACTTCACTTCTTGTTGTTTGTTTGTTTGTCTGCCACAAATCTTATAATCGATAGTATTTAACACACTTCTACCTGTCCAATTGATCTGAAATTTTGCACACTTGCGTAAAGTTGGAGACAATGCATGAATCAATTGACAGAATAAATAATTTTGAAAATTAAAAATTCTTTTTTTTAATATTAAAAAAAATTGACAAAATAATTTTGTCAGCTACAAATCTTATAAATGATATTTGACACACTTCCACCTGTCCAATTTATCTGAAATTTTGCATACTTGTGTGAAGTTGGAGGCAATGCATGAATCAATTGACAGAATAAATAATTTTGAAAAAAAATTTTATACGGTATATTAAAAAATTTTGAAAAATTAATTTTTTTAATTTTCGAAAATAAAATGAGAAATCCATTGTACATCTTTAACATTGGAGACACAGGATTCTTTAGAAGTGTTGTCTTTAAAAAGTAATTTTTAAACGTATATTATTTAAAGTTTTTTTAAGTATTTTATTTTCTCCTTTTTAGTCCGTTGCTACACATGAAAAACGTTGTTTTTAAAAAGTTTTTTTATATTATATAGTTTATTTTTTACTATATCTAATGATTTGATTAAGTATGACTCGACGTACGTATCAATGATACGCAGCGTCAGCGCCCGCACGTCATACTATATACCCTATATACTATATATATATATATATACTTTACTCAATTAAGCTAATTTAGGTCTCTAATTGCTAGTTTTTATGATTGTATCTGAAATTGTTAGGCGAAAACAGCCTGCATGCCCCGAATTTCAGATCTCTAGAGCAATCAGAAGTGGGCTAATTTTCGTTGTCAATGTTAACAACAAACAAATCCACAAACAGACAAACGCGAAGTTGAGTTAAGAAAAACGTGTTAAAAAACTGCAAAACCCATCTATTCACAATCTCAGAGGCCCAGTTTGAATTCAGCTCTTAGCTCATATCCCCTTGAGATGGCAAATAGATGGGTTTTGCTGATATTTTTCTCGTGTTTTGCTTTTCATTTGTAAATTTAGGTTATAATTTCGGTTCCTTGAATTTCAATTGTACTAATTAGTGATTGTATTTATATTTTAGAATCTTCAAACTGACGATTTAGCTGGACTCTGAAACATTTTCCAAACAGATACTAAGAACTTTGGTGGATTTTCTTTGCTTTAAAAAAATTAGCATCACGTAAACCACCACATCATATATTGCCCAAACGGGAAATTCGTTGATCATGGTAATCTTCATACCCGTTGTAACCACCATAGCTGAACACATTACCAGAAAACCAACACATACTCCAATATTAAAATCAAATGAAGCTGACAAAGCCCTGACACTTACCCGTCTCCAAATTGTTCCCGGACCATAGACTGCAAGCGTTGCACCGTGTCTGATTTCTCGGCAGCATCAGAAACACTGCGGATGAAATCTGCTTGACTCAAGCTACTCAGGCGGTCCATGTCAACCTTTGCGTTCTGCTTCGTCACGCAATTCAGGGAGAACTGTACAAGTCAATTTAGTGGCGTTAGTGTCGTAAAAGCGGGGCATTAAGAGGTGAAAAAATTAGAATCAAGAGCAACACAACTGACGAAATTCCGTAAAATTATGGAAAATTAATTATAGGAGCATTATGGTAGAATTAAATTGAAATAAATATGAGAAAAAGATGTGCTAACAAAGGACGAGTGCTCAAGACATTATTATTATTATTTGTGTTAAATTCACCATATCAACGAGCTGATCAAGGCTATATATGGTGTCCTGATCTCTGCCCCTGAAGCCGCTGCCCAGTACCAGGTTGATGAGGGTACGAGCTGAGTGTCCTGCACTGCGGCAATATCACAAACATGGATCATCTGTAATGGTGCTTTCATAACAAATTATGTCAGTAATTACGAATCCATTTCATCTGCAAGATCACTTACCAAGAAAAAAATCATATAAAAATTTTTTTATTCCTGGAATAAACTATTGAAAATCACCTAAACTGAAATTTTTATTGTTTAAAAGTAATTAATGCAGCAGAACTGATATTAAACACACCGCCGCAGTTCTTCCACCCTGAGGTTGTCCTGGCGCTTGGAGAGCTTGGAGCCATCAGTGTTGAGTAGCAGGGGCAAGTGAGCATATACAGGGGCTCTCCAGTCAAACATTCTGAACGACAAATTTATGAAATGAGTAAGCTTTTCTCAAAAAATTAACTGAATATACTCAATATAGCAAGAGCTCAAGAAGCGATTAAAAAGATTTCACTTATCTAGAAAAACAACGAATACACTTTAATGCATTCATTTGCTATGCTATAAACAGCTTACCATCAAAAGGAAAAAACATGTCTAGTAAGTGTGGTGGTGCATAAAAATAGTACAAAAATAGGCTCAGTAAAAATTTCACAACTTAGAAGTGCTATGACAATACCTCATCAAATATAATTAATACACAAATTTTAAAAAACTGTGTAATGAAAACTGTTTACATAACCCCATGAAAGCCATGCCACCAAGCCCCCCTCCACTAATTAGTCACCAAACAATTGTCAGATCTGATATTCTGCTTTTGGGCAGACGAGTTGCAACTCTGACCTGTACATTAAAAGGTGCTTAGGAGTGGACAATAACCACTCGTCACCCCTGACCACGTGAGTGATGCCCATAAGGTGGTCGTCCACCACATTTGCTAGGTGGTAGGTCGCTTGTCCATCAGTTTTCAGGATGACAGGGTCGGCTTCTTGTTGGACCGCATGGTAGACTGAACCATACACAGTGTCTTGCCACGGGGGTACTTCGGCTAACTGGGACAATAATTTACAAGAATTTAAAAGCAAAAAAAGTATTTAAATTTGGAAGAAATTATTGTATGGTAAGAAAGTATTGTATCTAAAACAAAAAAAGCAAAGAAAGTTTACAATACCAAATGATACGATAGACTAAGTGTAAAGAACAACTTTCCATACCAGCATCAATAAAGAAAACAGATTAGTACAATATTATTAGCATTCCTAAGCAATCAGGCATTAAATAAAATATTTTATCGTGTAAAGAAATATAAATCGCATCTCAATGGACTATGAAACATTTCATTTTAAAAAAGGTAACCGACTAATTACCAATTTCACATTATGTACCTGGAACTGAACAAGGAATCAAATGATGAATATTGCTGTTATAATTCATTTTGAATAAGAAATTACCTTCAATCGTATGCAATATGGCGTGCCTTGTGATAGAAGTTCATCTGACTTTGCTTTGGTGAGCCATCGACACCTGTTGTCATAAGCAGCTGTGTAGCCAGTCTTGTGACTCTCCTTCCGCACAATTTCAAGCCTCATTGGGGAACAGAAACATCTGCAAAAACGTGCAAAATATTTTAGTGTAATAAATATACAACCAGTAAAATGCATAACAGTAATAGCTCTGCATCAATGCATTAACAGGTAGGTAGATATTGAAAACTTTTATCATTGGACAATGTACACATGAGTATATAAGCAGTAATATACATTATTTAACAGATAATAATAATATTATAGAATTATACTTTGTGGTATAGTTAGAGAGAGAACAGTATGACTCTAATGATTTCATTCAACAGAGAATGGCAATTTTCTCAAATTTATCAAATAATAGTTAATACCTACATTTGATTACCGGGATAACCATCATATCATTAACCTAATTTGTAGGACATTGTATGAACTAATTGTAGAGTACCATATAATGTTGTATAAAAAGACAATATTGCCTATATCACAAATTATGTTATCAAGAACATTGAATTCACATCCAAATAATATTCTCAAACTTACACTTGTCAACCGCCCAAAGTTGATTCCATGCTATTTACTTTTTACATTTTCTTCCCACCCAAATATTCAATTGAGGCCATCATCATAAAATTTTGTAGAAACTATTTTTACTGACATTAATGGCAATTCATTAAGCACACGCACTACTCTTAGAGGCTGACTCAGCTAGACGTGACTCTTGCACTGTTATAGGTACTGATTTTATAGAAATTTTGTTCAACTCTATTAACATGAACACTACCTGTAAGCAGAACCAAGTTCCACTAGCTCCAACGCATATTTCTGATAAAGATGCCTTCTTTCACTTTGCACATAAGGTCCTCTTGATCCACCTATACCATACCCTGAAAAATAAAAATAACACATTAAACAATTTTATAAGGTTGGCAAATAATAACTAATAAGAACAGATAATATATCACAGCCTTGTCACAAACTGCAAACAGAGTATTCCATAGAAAACCTACTCACTTTTAATTTAATATTTTAATCAATATAGAAAATTTGATTTTAAGTTAAACAGCAAATATTGAAATCCAAAAGCTTCAAATATCAGTTGTTGGAATACATATTATCACATAAGCAAATGATTATTCAAATAAAACCATGATCACTGTTTTGGAGAGTTAAAAGTAGATTAATAAAAATTGAATTACTTTATACATAATTAAACTTCTACTGCTCATTACCTCTATGACACGATTTCAAGCCAAAATTCAGAAAGTAGTTTGTAGAAATAGAACTTTAGACTGCAATGATAAATCAACATTAAACCATATCAAGCTGTACTTTCCAACTTGAGTAAATCTGACACACTGGATGGATGCATATATAATCAACAAACAACATTGAAGGCAACAAACCTTCATTAGGCAAAATTTGTGCCCATTTGAGCATATTGTACAGAGATTCAGCAGCACCAGGCACAAACCGGTTACTGTCTGTGTCTTCAATGCGCAGGATGAAAGACCCATTGCTTGACTTGGCCAGAAGATAGTTGTATAGAGCAGTACGGAGTCCTCCTAAGTGGAGGTAACCTGAAATTCAAAGCAAGAATTAAGCTAAGTAAATGGCAGATTGATAGTTTAGGTTCACTTTATCTAACCTTGAGAAAAAATTTTTACACGATATTGTGATTTTTCTAAAAAAAATTCAGTCTTTTGACAGAAGACTCTGGAATCTCTGTGCTGGAATGTGATATAGCAGCTTATATATATACAAGTGATATAGGCACTCTAAATTTGTAGCTAATCACTTTTGATAATCTCCCTATGAACCCTATCTCCTCCAACTAGCAGTGTGGAATTCTAGAGGGATAATAAATTAACTAGTACACATAGGATATTGGAAAGCAGGACCTGAAAGCTTGGAAAGGCCAGGAACTTTACACTTTGTCCATTATTTACATATCCTATCCCTTTCCACAATTCCAGCTGTGATTAGTTGATAGGATTGTGATTTTAGCCCCCTTTCAGCTTTCCAGCTGTGGTTGGATAATGGAATGGTAATGTTATCTGCTTTCTAGCTGTGATTGGTTGATAGGGATGCTTTCAAGCTGTGATTGGTTGATGGGGATGCTTTCATGCTGTGATTGGTTGTGCCCATAAGCCCCGCCCCAAGTATGGTATATGTACTACAGTACTAGTTAACTAAATACTTGACTGAAACTTGATCATTACAAACAAAAGGCCTGGAAAATTAAAAAAAATCCATTAAATAAAAGATAAATAAAAAATATCTATCAAACGAGGGACATCTAAATAATTCTTTTACAAATCTAATGTACTAGTATAAAATTGAAACATTTTGTCCACAGTCCACTTTTGATCCACCTTTTCATTTATAGTCACTTTAGTCATTCACCTGGAAAAGCACTGTGGGAATGGGAAAGCTTTTCAGCTTTGGTGGAAAGCTTTTTAATAAGTGAACTTTCATTCTTAGAATTCCAGCCTGATGGGGGAACTTTGACCACCTAATGGCAGCCGTGACTGGGTAACATTGACCTGCTTAGAAATTGAGTTAAAATTACCATAGGTACCTATATAACATATTTTATGTTTGATACACCTATTAATGTTTTTTTTTCTTTATGTTTCAGACTCTACAGAGTCTTATATATGGTAATTTTAACTTAATTTCCAAACCGTGTTTCAGACTCTACAGAGTCTTATATATGGTAATTTTAACTTAATTTCCAAACCGGTCAATGTTACCCCATCACGGCTGCCATTAAGGCGGTCACATTTCGCCCATTGGGGGGCAGCGCCCCCCATTTGCAAACTATGACACTTTCCTAAAATTTGTCTTTTGCATATGTAACTAGAAGAGTTCTACTACAATGCACCACAACCTGGAGTTATTTGGAGTTATTTTACCAAAAAATAAAATTGATATACTGGGTGGGGCAGAACCGATTGAGCAGTTTTGAGGTAAAATAAAAGGGTAATGGAGGTACATAAAGAAGCAAGTTTATTTTCCTAGAGGATAGTATAGCATATCATTTAGAATACTTATGTTTTGAAAACAATATCTGGAAGATGGGGGCCATTAGCTGCAACACACTGTTGCAGTTCTCAGAGGAGGGAGTAACCATAACAGTGAATTCTGATCGCTATGCTGCAATGTTGCAAAATTTCTTGCAGCCCATGATGGAAAACATTGTTGAAAATGAAGCATTGGGAGACATGTGGTTCCAGCAGGATGGGGCTACAGCTCACACAGCCCGAATGTCAATGTTTTGAAATGCATGTTCCCAGACTCTGAGGGGTGATTTACAGTAGCCTGCAAGGTCACCTGATTTGAGCATTTGCGATTTCTTTCTTTGGGGACATCTAAAAGAAAGGGGTTCAGGAGTTGCCCTCACACCCTACCACAGCTAAGGGAACGGATTATTGTAGCAGAGGCAATGGCCATACCTTGCCATATGTGTGAACGTGCTGTAGAAAACTTCCGAGAATGACTCCAACAGTTTGATACAGCTAACAAACCCCATCTTCCTGATATTGTTTAAAAAAAATAAGTATTTAAAATGGTACCGTAAAATGGGGTAACTTAGACCAGCGGGGTAACTTAGACCACTTTTCGTTTTTTTTAACAAAAACCCCACAACTCAAAAACTATTTGACATAGAAAAATTTTGTCAATGGGCATTAAAGGCCTAATATTGAGGCTACATAACACAATAGAAAGATTTGAAAAGTTTGCATATCTAATAGGTTAAAAAATTAAAAATGTGACCCACAAAAAAAAGCTATTATTTAAAGCCTTTCAGAGTACCCCCTCCAATTTTTTTATTTTTTGGTTAAATAACTCCAGGTTTTGATGCATTGTAGTAGAACTCTTCAAGTTACATATGCAAACAACAAATTTTAGGAAAGTGTCATAGTTTGCAAATGGGGGGTGCCGCCCCCAAATGGGGTAACTTAGACCACCTAATGTCAGCCCTGACGGGGTACCATAGACCGGCTTGGAAGTTAATATAAAATTACCATATATAACATATTTTATGTTTGACAGCCTATTTATGTTTTTTCTTTATGTTTCAGACTCTTGGTCTGTTTTTGATGATCTATTGCTAGAGGATAAGACTCCTTCTGGATTTGAGTCTATAGATGTAAGACTTTCCGTGCTGCAGGCTATTTGGTCTAAATCCATTTGGTTTTTTGATAATCTTGTTTTTCCCATTGTTGATTGGGCTATTTGTGATCTTGTTCCAGTTCCAGGATAGTCAGATGTCTTTGCCTGATGACGCTTGCGTTTTGGTAATGAATCTCCTTTTCTGTCTTCAGGTATTTTTGTCTTTGTTGCGGTAGTTCTCTCTGGTGCTGATGAAGGGCAGGGTTCAAGTTCATTTCCTTTTATCTTGGACATTCCTGCCGCTGCCGGTTGGCTATCTGGGGGTTTAGTTCCCAGATTTGGGTTTCTTTTGTTTTTCCACATGAAACCTTTCAATTTAGAACTTCAAGATTTTATAATGAATATCAGTAATACGTGGTAAAGGGAAAGCGTAAATTTTTCACACTCCACTTTTTGATCAGCAAGAATTCTGTCGACTGCACTGCTCAACCTTCATACGCACTCTCCAACTTTAACTGAGTCAACTCCTTATGAAAAGGACCACAGGCACAAAACTCAAAGGATAAACAAAATAAAGGCAATAATTTGAAAACAAATGCAAATATTGAAACAGGAAACAAAACTGAAAAAAATAATAATAGTAATAAAGTAAATAAAGAAACAAAAATAATAATGAAATAAAGCAACGCAGACTGGCAAACCTCTTAGGGAGAAAGCCAGTCGTGTTTTATAGAGAAATAGCTTGAAAAAAATTATTTTAAGCAAGTGCAACAGCTAATACTTCAAAATTAAATTCACCGGTTTTAGAGAGCTCAAATGACAGACGGGCTATCGCCGTGAACGCAACTGACTTTCTCCGTCATTACGGATGTAAGTTTATTGCGGACCGGAACTTACTAGGGACGAGTTATTTTAGATATTAAGGTTGTTGACTTTACGATCTCATCCTCGGCAGCAGTTTCCTTCTGATCCGTATATCATTTGTACATACTGATTGCTGCTGCTGTAATAATGATTATGTGGGAACTCGTGATCAATCTCCCGTGATGTGCCAAAGCTGAAGTAGAGAACCCAAGCGAATTACTACAAATGGTGGCCAGTATTCGTGTCGGCTGTGGTTGGTGAAATTAAATCTGGATCACGTGACATATTAGGTGTTGCACTTTGCGCCTAACAATGAGTGAATCCCAGTTTATTGAAGATGGTCGCAGCCTTGGTTACAGTGGAGCCGCATTACAGAAGTATGTTTCAGAAAGGATCAGAAGGGAAGAGGAACGCTCTGCGAAAGAGGATTAGAGGAAGAACGTTGTGCTAAAGAAGAGAGGAGGAGACAAGAAGACTTGGATAGAGAGCCTAGGTTACCGAATCAGAAAGAGAAGAAACAAGAGCATGAACTCAAGATGGCAGAATTGGAACTGGAAAAATAAAGATTGGAAGCCAGTGCGCCCCAAAGTTCATCGGTGTCTTTATCTACAAAATCTTTGATTAAGCCGAATCCATTCAAAGAAGGTGAGGGTGTGGCGGTATATTTGCGAACCTTCGACAAGGTCAAGGAAGCTAATGATTGGCCAGAGGCCCAGAGCACACTGCAATACCACTTATACCAGCATTGATGAATGGATTTGCTAATACCAAGATTGGTTTATTTCTAGACACATTGCCTGCAGATCTCTCGTATGTGGAAGTGAAGGACAAGGACCTAATTATTAGAAGTTTTGGATTTACCATTTATGACTATAAACGTAGATTTCATCAAGCAAGACAATCGGAGGAGTCGTTTTCGCAATTTGTGTTGTTTCTAAGGGAAAATTTGTCTCAGATGGAGTCATTGGCTAATGTGGGAGCATTGTTCAATAACTTAAAAGAAATGATCATAAAAGACCAAATATTGCATTGCGTAGAGAAGCCCTTGACGGAATATTTAAAAGAAAGAAACATCTTCATTTCGTCTCTGGACGAAGTCATCGCGTTGGCGGATAATTACCAAGCAATACATGGAAAATCAACGGGAAGAGTCGCTAACATTTCATTGCCTCAGTCTCCAAGCACCACCAGTGCACCAGATCTTCAGTTACAAAATGCTATGTATGTGGAAAGTCCGGCCATATAGCAAAAATGTGCCGTATTGGAATGAGCAGCCAGAGCAGCCTGGCGATGGAATCTGTTGGACAAAGGAAGGATGACGCACTTCATGATGATGCAACAAGTTGTTATAAATGTGGAGGTAAAGGACACTACGCGAAATATTGTTGGTCTAAAATTCAGCGCATAGGCAATAATGCAGGTAATTACTAATTACAACCAAATGCCAATTGTTAAAGTTAACTTTACCTTAGGTAATGGTAGAAAGTTTAGCGGGAATTTGCCGCTGGTTCTGGGCTCGTGCAACGGGAAAGATGTTTGGGTTCTAAGAGATACTGGGTCAACGTCAGTTTGGTACGTTCAGAGCTTGTTAATGAAGATCAAATCGACAACTCGCGTAAAATATGTTTAAATTTTGCAGATGGTAGGAAAGTTTATGCTAATAAGGCCACAATATATTTGAAGTCAGTTTTTCTGTCTGGACGAATAGATGCAATTTGCCTGCCTAACTTGCCATTTGATGTGTTGGTGGGAAATGTGGAAGGAGCAAAGTGTACCTGTAGTGATAGAGGGTTAGCAGGGAAACCGAGCTCAAGTCGGATGAATAATTGTGAATACGCTTGTATTGTTCAGACTAGATACCAAAAGCAGAGAGGAGCTGAGCCTACTAGAGCTACTCGCCAGAACAGCTGGCCCGTTCAAATTGATGTTCACCAGATTAGTACAGCCGAGATGATACGCATGCAGAGGAGCGATCCAAAGTTGAAACGTTGTTTCCAAAAGGCTTTAGAACCCAGCGTTAGTTTTCCAAGATTTGAATTTCAGAACGAGGTTTTGATAAGATTGAGTAGGAAAGGGAAGAAGTTGAATGATGTGAAGCAAATTGTTTTACCAACTTGTCTTGTGCGCAAAGTGCTAATTTTGGCTCACAATCCGGTCATGGCGGGACACTTGGGCACGCGTAAGACGCAAGATAGAGTCCTTAATCATTTTTTTGGCCGGGAATGTATTCTGATATATATCGCGCTTCTGTAGGTCATGTGAAGTGTGTCAAATCCATTCAATAGGAAAACCTAGGAAAGTTCCCCTCATTAATTTGCCTTTGATTAGTACCCCATTTCAGCGAGTTGCAGTAGATTTGATTGGTCCCTTGCCAAAGTCTAGTAGAGGTAATCATTTCGCTCTAGTTTCTGTAGATTTAGCTACCAAGTTTCCTGACGCAGTTGCATTGAAGCACATAGACAGCATCTCTGTTGCTGAAGCTTTGTTAGAAATTTATTCAAGAGTTGGCTTGCCAAAAGAAATCCTTCATGAACAGGGCACGCAGTTCATGTCTGCTGTGATGAGAAAGTTCAATGAACTCTTACAAATTAAAAGTATTAGAACAACCCCTTATAATCCCAGGTGCAATGGAAGCTGTGAAAATTTCAACAAGTGCCTCAAACAAATGTTGAAATAAGTCTCTGAAGACCAACCGGAGACGTGGGACAGGTTTTTACAACCTCTACTGTTCGCGTATCGCGAGGTGCCGCAAACTTCGACAGGATTTTCACCCTTTGAATTGCTGTTTGGACGTGAAGTCAGAGGCCCTTTATTTCTCATTAAGGAGAAGATATGGGAAGGATTGGAGGAAGAGGAGGAATTGGTAATCACTGATTACGTCATGGAGATGTGGAAGAGAATTATCGAAGTTATGGAGGAAGGAAATAAAAATGAACGATGAAGTAAAGTGAAAGAAAAGGTTTATTATGACAAGACAACTCGCAAACGCCTGTTGAAAATTGGTGACAAAGTCTTTTACTTCTACCTACCAGCCACAACAAATTACTCGCCGAATGGAAAGGCCCTTTCACAGTAGTCCAAAAATTAAACAATGTGGATTATGTCGTTCGGATCAACAACGCAGAAAAAACTTTTCACATTAACATGTTGAAGAACTTCTACAGGAGAGAAAACCATGGACCCCATCCTCAAGAATATGAAGTTTGTCAGTCCGTAAGTGAAGTAGAAGAGTTGACGCTGTCTGTAGGTGGTGAATTATCAAAGGATCAACAAACGGCGCTGATGAATGTCCTCGAACAGCAGAAAGAATGCTTCAGCAGTGTGCCTGGGGCAATACAAGGATTGGAATATCAGATTGGAGTTGACAATGTTGAACCGATTACAAGCCTGCTATACAAGATTCCTTTTCATCTTGAGGATAACGTCAGAAACGAATTGGAGAAATGGTTCAAACTAGGAATCATCCGTAAGTTGACTAGCGCATGGGCTTCACCGATGGTGGTTATAAGAAATGCAGACGGAACAATGCGCTTGACGATCGATTTTAGGAAATTGAATCCGCATGTGAAAGTAGACAATTATCCCATGCCAGATAGAGATGCCGTGTTGGAAAAACTATGGAATGCAAAATTCATGTCAAAATTAGACTTGACTAAAGCTTATTTCCAGATAAGTCCGGACGAAAATTCGAAGAAATTCACATCTTTCGTAACCGAGTTCGGTCAGTATGAATTCAATTGTGTTCCATTCGGCATACATTTTGCTAGCGGATTATGTAGTAGAATATTGAAAGAAATTTTAGGAGATCATCTTTTTTTTTGTAACAAGCTTTGTTGACGATTTGGTAATTTTTAGTGAGGACTTTGACACACATTTGAACCATGTGCAGACAATTTTGAGCCGTTTACGTTCGGCAGGAATAATGCTAGACAGTAGGAAATGTGTGTTCGGAGAAACCAGAGTGAAGTTTTTGGGTTTCATAGTAGGTCAAGGAGAGCTGAGGCCTGATCCAGAAAAGGTTACGGCTATAAAGAATTTTCCGAAACCTGTAACCAAGAAAGATCTACGCTCCTTTCTAGGTTTGCTGAACTTTTACCGCAGATTTGTTCATCATTTGTCTCATCATGTATCGTGTTTAACCGATATGCTTAAAAATGTACATAAAGATGTATTGACTTGGACTCCTATTCAGAGTCGGTGTTTCAGGGAAGCGGTTGAACTAATTGTCGCAGATGTCGCTCTAATCATTCCTTGTCCGGAGAAGCAATTCATTCTTCAAACTGATGCCAGCAATCAAGGTATCGCTGCTGTTCTTGGCCAGGAAATCGAAGGAGATTTTCGGCCAGTGGCATTTATCAGCCGGAAATTAAATAAAGCCAAACTTAACTACTCTGTTATCGAACTGGAATGCTTGGCTATAAAGTGGAGTGTCAACTACTTCTACCAATATTTGTATGGCAAGAAATTCATCATCAGAACTGTCCACGCACCTCTACAATGGTTGAGGCAGAATAAAGACAAGAACTCGCGTCTATCACGGTTGTCACTAAGCCTACAAGGTTATGATTTGTTACAGAATATATTAAAGGTAGTGACAATTTTCTAGCTGATTTGTTCACAAGAAATTTTAGAAATTCTGTTTAATAAGAAATTGTCAATTAGATTTGCTGTACCGTATTTTGTCTTAGTGTGGGGTTATGTAAGGATTTAGTCATTTATACTACAAAATAGCGGTTATCCCGTCATTACGGATGTAAGTTTATTGCGGACCGGAACTTACTAGGGACGCCCGGAGCCGGACGACTTATTTTAGATTTTAAGGTTGTTGACTTTACGATCAATCTTGTACCTCTTGTATTTAAAATACAAGAAAAACTAATTTCTTTAATGCTCTCACACAACATAAAGCTACAATTTGTGCCTGGACATTGCGGGATTGATAGCAACGAGGCCGCTGACCGTGCAGCCTCTGAAGCCCACCTGCTCCGCCAGCTCCGGTATCGTACCCTTACTCCAATTTACATGAAAGAAATGGTGATGTGTCTTCATCATACTATTTTGGGCTACTGGCAGGAGGTTCGGCTTAGAAATGTGCATAATCAGGAAAGGGCCTCATCCTCACTAAAGTGAGAGACAGAGTTGGTCCTTGGCCATGGGCGGCCAACAGGAATAGAAATTTTGAGACTGCCCTTGCCAGGTTGCGCCTGGGGCATGCAGGAGTCAATTTGCACCTTGCACGTTTCAACTTGTCAGACAGTCCTTCTTGCTTGTGTGGGGGCTGGGGCTGAAGCTGAAACAATAGAGCATATTCTCATATGCTGCCCACTTCATAGGGTTGCCCGGAACAACCTGGCTTCTAGTCTGGAAAAGTCCTATTTTTGTCTGAAATATCGCGGCTCTAATATATAATTTCAGTAGGTATGAAATCTCGCGGCTCGAATGTCATAAATTTTTGTTTGATTAAAAAATCTCGGTTTGCACTTCGCAAACATGTCATTTCATAAAATTTTCAACTTCCGCAATCCGCATTGCTTTACCGTTTCCGCCAAAAATATCTTGCAGAAAAAACATAAACATCGTAATGTAAACAAATAAACAAAACGTTTGTTGAAGATCGCGCATAGTTGCGGTCATGTCAAAGCGGTCAGACTGTATATTAACACGTGCTGAACTTACAGTAGAGACAAATTTTATTGTTGTCGTTTGACTGTTTGAGGGTAAAATTAGAGATTTGGGGTAACACGTGCATAAACTTTGTAAATAAATTCGCATTCGCACCTCATAAATGGCTTTTCATGGCCGAGATATGGAATTCAGTTCACGGCTTGGTAAAATAGAATCACGGCTCGTAGAAATGGAATCACGGCTGGCAAATCCATAAAACCACGGCTCGAAAAATTCAGTCGCGGCTCGCCAAGTAGATATATTCCATACAAGCCTGGCTTGCTCACTTGCAGCACTAA
The DNA here is from genome assembly GCF_000764305.2 of Hyalella azteca. Classification (NCBI taxonomy): domain Eukaryota; kingdom Metazoa; phylum Arthropoda; class Malacostraca; order Amphipoda; family Hyalellidae; genus Hyalella; species Hyalella azteca. The sequence goes on along the minus strand of NW_025945905.1, from coordinate 236,309 downwards.
ATGTTAACCTTTTGTTTAAAAATTTGCTGGGAGGAGGCCCCTTCTCCTCGGAGACTCAGAATGCTATTGTGGAGGCTGTCTCCATCTAGGTACCTTATCTCTACTAACAAACTTAAATCTATATAGCTTTCTTGAACCCTGTATTTGATGCATTTGTTTGAGTACTCTTGAGTGGATAGGTACCTACTTGGGTAAATTTTCACACTTGCTATTTAGACAACATTATTGTTTACTGTTCTCAAGTAAAGTATGCTCCCACTAACATTCTGTGGAACTAATAATAACCTGGTATAATATTTATTACTCCCCTCACTCCTTTGCGAGTGTAATCTGGAATGCAACCAGGGGTGCTCTACGCAGCTCAACTTTTGTAATGACTGCCCCCTGTAAGGAGTACCTTTGTCTGCCTTCTATTTGACTAGTGCTACTCTCTTTCTCCATCAGAGTCTTGCCCATACGAGACTCTTTTCTATGAAACTAACCTTGCTTGGAATCATTCCAGCAATAACCGTACTCTGCCGTGGTCAGGGCTCTGCTGTGTTCTGCGGCTCTGCCGCACCTTGTTCTCTTTGAAAGGTGTGCTGTGCATGCTGGAGCTTTCTGTCTTGGGGCTTCATGGACGTGTCTTCAAAGCCCCCATTAAACAAGAACTAGAAGAAGACTTTACGATCTCATCCTCGGCAGAAGTCTCCTTCTGATCCGTATATCATTTGTACATACTGATTGCTGCTGCTCACTGCCGTAATAAAGATTATGTGGGAACTTGTGATCTATCTCCTGTTATGTGCCAAAGCTGATGTAGAGAAACCAAGCAAATTACTACATGCATCATCGGACATCGGTCATCACAAAATTGTGCATATAATGTCATATATAGAAATAGAATTGTGCACCAGGCATCATAGAATTAAAAGTAATTGACATAAACTATGATTTATTTTTCCAAAACATATGATGGTTGTCACAAAAACATTCCTTTCTGTTTCCAGTATGTTTTTCACAATATTTTTTTTATAGTAAATTCACTTAAGCCAATTAAAATTATGTGAAATTACAAGCCATCCTGTAAGCTTACAGATACAGAAAAAATGCTATATGGCTGCTGATATGAAGCTTGCAGTCCACTGTGCAGAGAGTGGATGAATATTGCAAGATCTTTGGTGACGCTTCAGTAGCAAAATTTACGCCTTCTGAAGATCTTGGTGACACATTTAGATTGAAATTCTTGCATTTAAAATATTTGTCAGTCTTCAGCCAACTATTTAGAAAAAAGTAAGGTTTCCGGTACGTTGGATGGATCAGGATGCAGTGAAGCTTGTCTGTAAATCAGGTGCAATGAGTTCCCACCAAAATATCCTACGCACATGTAAACAACAAGTTTACGATTGCGTAGTTGCAGTCACATTAGAGCGGTCAGACTGCATTATTGCATGTTCAGTTGACACTTGCTGTACAATCAGACTTTTTAGGGCAAAATTAGTTATTTGGGGTAACACGTGCATGCAAGCTTGTAAATAAGTTTGTGGCTTGTAAATAGTTTTTCATTACACAGCGTAAATGGTTTTCATTAAAAATTACCTGGCGACGCATCTTGAAAATGGTTGGCGATGTTTTGGGCTTAAAAACCCATATATTGGCGACGCTGCTTCCACCCTCTGCACCCTGGCTTGCAGTGGACAAGGTTGTTGTAAATGCTCAATGGCATGTTCATGGATACAGTAATATCGGATCAATAATACGGTACCATCAACCGCCAACCGGGGCTACTCGGGACGGGTGGCTGGGTGGGGTAACTTGGGACAGTCCTCCCTCCAACATGGCGTAAAACTGTTTTAGTAGCAAAACTAATTGGAATATTGCCAAACTAAATATAGTGGCATAAAGGTCAACATTTTTCCTATCTATGTATTATAAAGGAAGTTCAAAAATACTACATTTACTAGCTTTGAAAAATTCCTGAAAAAAATGGTGAAAAACAATATTTTGAAAAGTTACTTCTGCTAAGGTCTGTAGTTAAAAAAATATTTGCCGTATTAAAAAATTCAGCTTAGAAAAAAGTGGCAGACAAGCATCAGCATGAAAACTTTATTTGTGGAATTTACATACCTCAATCCAAAAAAATGGCGGCCATTTCCTCACGGCGGGGCTACTTGGGACACCCCCGGGGCTATTTGGGACACCCCCAAAAACGAATTTACAGTAGAACCTCAGTTAGTATAGGCTCCAGTTAAGAAAAAAATTTACTAAAAACAAAGAATATTGATTACCATAAAATGGGGTTACTTTGACCGGCAGGGTAACTTTGACCACTTTTCGTTTTTTTAACAAAAACCCCCAAAACTCAAAAACGATTTGACATAGACAAATTTTATCAATGGCCATCAAAGGCCTAATACTGAGGCTACGTAACACAATAGAAAGATTTAAAAAGTTTGCATATATAATAGGTTAAAAAATTAATAATGTGACCCACGAAAAAGAGCTATTATTTAAAGCCTGTCGGAGTACCCCCTCCAATTTTTTTATTTTTTGGTAAAATAACTCCAGGTTTTGATGCATTGTAGTAGAACTCTTCTAGTTACATATGCAAATGACAAATTTTAGGAAAGTGTCATAGTTTGCAAATGGGGGGCGCCGCCCCCAAATGGGGTAACTTAGACCACCTAATGTCAGCCCTGACGGGGTAACATAGACCGGCTTGGAAGTTAATATAAAATTACCATATATAACATATTTTATGTTTGACAGCCTATTTATGTTTTTTCTTTATGTTTCAGACTCTACAGAGTCTTATATATGGTAATTTTAACTTAATTTCCAAGCCAGTCAATATTACCCCATCAGGGCTGCCATTAGGTAGTCACATTTCCCTCATTATGGGGTGGCGCCCCCCATTTGCAAACTATGACACTTTCCTCAAGTTTGTCATTTGCATATGTAACTAGAAGAGTTCTATTACAATGCACCACAACCTGGAGTTATTTGGAGTTATTTTACCAAAAAATACAATTGATTTTACCACCTGGTCTAAGTTACCCCAAGAGCTGGGGTAACAAAGACCATCACTTTTTTTTTAAATTACATCAAAACTATGAGAGGCAGGAGCCAGCAATTTATGGTAAGTGAAGCTAGAGTATAGACCTGTATTTTGCATGTTTCAATTCAAGTTTAATTTAGCTAGTAAAAAAATGGCATCATTTATAAAAAAAGTGGTCTAAGTTATCCCATTTTACGGTATGTTATGCTAATCTTGAGGAAAATAAACTTTCTTCTTTATGTACCTCCATTACTCTTATATTTTGCCTCAAAACTGTTCAATCAGTTCTGCCCCACCCTGTTAATGAGCTAGCTAACACATTTAAATTGTATAGTGTAACAAATAGTCAAATAGTTAAAGACTACTTATAGCCTTATGAGAATTAGCTAAGCTGCTACCTATGTACAATGTATTGCAACACTTGATGCCTCTGTACCAAAAACATTCAATTTATTTGAACCTAATGCACACTAAAGGCAACAAGTTTATATACCAATTTGTCATTCATACTACATTTATACTAAACCATGAATAACAATACCTCAATATAAATTAAAGACTGCCACTCAATATATTTCAATGTATGAAAAAATCAAAAAAATAAAAAATATCTAAAAAATAAAAAAAATCATGATTTTTTATAAAAAATCAAGTGATTTAATCACATGATTTAAACATTTTTATTTAATCACTGCCAACCCTGACCTAAACTATCATTTATTTCTCCAAAACACATGATGGTTGTCACTGAAACATTCCTTTCTGTTTCAGGTATGTTTTTCATGATTTTTTTATAGTAAATTCACTGAACCCAATTAAAATGGTGTGAAATTATGAGCTGTCCTGCAAGCTTACAGATACAGAAGAAATGCTACATGGCTGCTGATATGAAGCTTGCAGTGGACAAGGAAGTTGAAATGCTCAATGGCCTGTTCATGGATACGGTAATATCACATCAATAATATGGTAATTAATGAATACTATGGTAGTATATCAATAAAGGAAAAACAAGTAAAAATTGCAGAAAATGTCATTTATTCTACATCTACATCATCAACAATGAAAAAGGACTTCAGAGTACTGTTAGTAATGGATGAATACAATGCATGCTTCAAACATTTTAAAAATTAAGCTTTATTGCAAGTATCCTGGGGTAATTTGGTATGCTTTTATTTTGCGTCTGGCACCTCACATATAGCATATGGATTTTTTTGGAGATGCCATTTGATAGCCCTTGCAAAGGGCTATCAAAAGAAATCACTCTTTTGTGCAATGTTTCATGGTAAGAAGTTATTAACAAAAAACTATCAAAACTGTCCCAAATTACCCCGTTTGACAGTATGTTTGTGTGTGATGGTGTTGCTGCAGATTTAACTCTAAACAACTTTTGGAGCACAGTGCATTTTTTTACCGGCATATTACGGTGCACTGCACAGATTGATAAAATGACAATATAAATTCTCGCTCCCCTGGCACATCTTCCTGACCCATACCATCCAACATCTCCTTCCCTATTACCATCTCTCACCCCTCTTGCAGGAGCCACTTTTTCAGAACATAATTTGCCCTTCCCCATGCCATTGAGATATCCTTTCCTCTCTCCCCTCCCTCCTTGGTACAACATCCTAACAGTCTTAGCATCGACTCCTGTGTCAGGCCTCTCACCTAACTCTGCTTCACAGATATTCAAAAATTGTCTACAGACATGTTTTCAAAATTTCACTGCAGCCTTCACTGATGGATCTTGAATAACTGAATGAGTGCGTTCCTGGCATGCTTCAGGAGCCGATTGTGCAGCTCTGATATCAGCTGGCAAGGTTGGAGTGTTGGCAGGTTCCGTGTACTGAAGTCTGCAGGTGTGTACTCTCACGTAAGATCCACCATGCTTCACCAATGCTTGTTTACCATCTTTTCCGATGACAACGCCAGGCCCGTGCCATCTATCACTGTCTCGACGCTTGAAATACACACTATCTCCGTTAACCAGATCATCCACATCCAATGTTCGTACTTGATGCAGCAATGCCCTCCTTAACTTTTCGCTGGACTCGTTCTTCAAGAAGTCCACCCGAGCGGCATGCATGGCATATAGATTATCGGCAACTATTTTGTTTGGTGTCCGGTTTTCAAGAGAGGGGAGCCTTCCGTCATACACGCTGGAAAAAGAAGGGTTCGTTCCAAAAACCAGCTGGTGAAACTATTGGAGCTAGTTCTGTCCATCTTCGCTCTCCATGACAGTTCTGCAGTGTATTCCGGGCAGAGATAGCCCAGGACAAAGCTACACTTAGTTCACATTGAGTGTCATCGAGAATCTTCTGCACGCTAAGGCCCAATATATAATTTAGCCGCTCGCAAACTCCATTACTCCATGGAGCCTCGGCAGCAGTGCATACCAACTTTATGGCGAAACTATCGGCAACTCCACGCATCTCATCATTGTTGAATTCTCCTCCATTGTTGGATAGAAATTGCTTTGGGGCACCAAATAAGGAAATCCAGTCAGTAAAAAGGCATTTGATGATTTTTTCAGCCTTCTTGTCATGGATCAAAATAGCTCCATACAGGTCTTGGACGCTGTTTCTTGTATTTAATACAAGTTTCACAGTTCTGAGTCACATTGTCGACGCACTTCAAGAGTGCAGGGTCTCCCTGTTCTGCGTCAATCAGCAACCTTTTCAATTTTTCAGCTGATGGGTGTGCAAATTGCCTATGTAGCTTCAAAGCAGCCTTACTTTTATCATGCGAGTCAACGTCGTTCAATAAAATGCACTCAATGCGTGTCTGTAAAGGAGGAGAGCAGATGGGTAGAGTGTAGTGACCCATAGTGGTAGAACCAAGTTTCACATGTTTATCAAAAACATTCGCGGTGTCGTCATTCAAATTAATCACCATTCCAGCTCTCTTCATGGATGACCTACTCAGCAGCAGAGGAATGTTTGAATCGACAACATCAGTCTTCACTTTCACAGCCTTGCCGGCCAACACACATGGGAGTGTGACGTATCATGTGGCCTTCTTGTGTTGACCGTCCCCAAAGCGATAAACTGAAGTACTAGTCTTGGTTCTGATTGATTTTTGTTCAGGATCTGTAAGAGTTTCCATATAGCACCGTAACCACTGTTCACCACACACAGTCTTTGAGCAACCCGAGTCCAAAAGAACTTTTCCAATAGTTTCACCTAAGAGACTGTCCATTTTTACATCCGATGCATCACCAGCGGCCATTAGAGTAATCTCTACTTCTTCATCTTGTTCGTCATAGTAGGGCTGGTCGCAATCATCACCGTAGAGCACTGAAGAAGTTTGATGCTCAAAAGCATGAGGACAGTCTTTGGCCCAATGCATTCGAGAGGAACAAATGGCACAAACTGAAACTGATCCGTCAGGATTAAGCAGATTATTTCTACTGCTGGTAGAACTGTTACTTCGTGTAGGAACTAACGAGTCTTGACAGTAACTAGCAGCACCTCGGTATGTAGGCCGCATACCATACCTCCTTGACCGACCACGTGTGCGACTACTGCCGCCATACAGAGCTTCATTTTCAAGAACAGGCTCGACTTTCATGATTTCAGAAGAACCTGCAGCTTCACCTGTCAATGAATGACCACTTTCGGCGAAGAGTTTCTTCAATATTGCTCGCATGTCTTCAAAGGTCATCCTTGGTGTAGTAGACAGTGCAAGCTGGAAATGTACATCACTCAGACCACAACTCTTAAGCAGCCTACATGCAATTACTGCATCAGGTAGTACAACCTTACATTCTTTAAGTTTGTGATGTCATAGATCAAACTCACTTAGGTATTTGTCTATGGAACACTCTTTAGAACAGCAGTAGTTTTCAAAGGCCAAGTAAGTGTTGAAGCATTTCCAATTTTCGTCTTGCTCAAATACACGGTCTAATTTATCCAACAACTTTTTCATACCATCTTCTCCTTTAATTTCATTCACTGAAAGCTCCGATGAAGCATTCCGGGTTCTGCCGGTCAATGACAAATGAACAGCAATGGCGTGTTTACTCTTGTCTAAATCCGTCAAAATAGTCCACAGCTTTTCCACAGCTTTTTTTTTTTTTTTCTCCAGCATCCTTTTTCCACTGATCATAATCACCATCTTCTTTAAACACAGGAGGAACTTTAGTAGTAACAAATCTCACTGAAGCCATTTTGCACGCTCTGCTACCAATTGTTAATAGCACACGCTCGCAAGATGCTCACCCTATCATGGTTCACGCTAGACTGCTGTCCCCAACTGCATTGCCGCCAACTTGCGTCACGTTACAGCCAGCCCACGCCAGGTAGGCTACCGGCGTTCCCCAAACCAATCAGAGCGCAGCACAAAGCCATCTCACGACCAAACTAGCGTGACGTCACAAACATTCGGCAACACCAGCGCAGACCAATCAGATATCAACAACTGAACCCTTGCCTTCCTCATCAGCAGCCATGGTGGTTGCTTCTAGAGGTGTACTCCTCAATTGGAAACTCCGCCCTGAAGTCTCAGTTCTTGAGGCAGAGCTCTTTGCCAGCCATGAGGTATTGTTGTGGGCACAATGCAACCTCGGACATCAAGAAAAAATTGTCATTTTATGGACTCCCTCGGTTCACTCTTTCTAATTAAAGACAGGAAACCCCAAACATGCATATAATTTGCCTTTTTTTCCAGATCCAGAGTAGGCTGATGGTGCTGGTAACTTCACATGATGTCAAGCTCCAGTTTTTGCCAGGTCACTGGGGCATTTCTGGGAACAAAAGAGCTGACCATGCAGCATTGCAGGCTCATACCCTTTGGTATTGTACAATTACTTCAGGTCAAAGGAAGAAATGGTTAGAAATATCCATTTTGTTTTTCTAGAGTACGGTGTTCCCGTGTATGCCGCGGGGGGATTAACTTGTAACCCACTTAAGTGAAGCTGAATTGGTCTAATAATGGTGTAAGTAAAGAGTTGTCAGAAGAGTTATGTTTTATTCTGGGATTTTAAAATACAACTGACATGCCGATGAATGTAGAGACAATATTGCTTATAGTGCTTTAAGTCTATGGGACTTGGTGCTTAGTAACTAGTGATATGGAATAGGGAGCACAGGACGGGCAATGGCGCATAAGGTCCTCAGACAACTGAAAGATATAGAAAATACAAATGAAAGATACTGTGCATAAAGTGACTATATGATGCTAAGCAGGCTATAATCTATCATGCCTGAATTTAGATATTAATTTGAAGTAACCATGCTATAACTGAATAATGAACAACATTTAGTAAATTAAGGATTGATAATTAAATTTAGTAACTTAGATTGCAAGAGTTATTGGTGCAAAAATCATAATTAATAAACAAAAAGCAAACAACATTGGAAATAGATTTGACGCAAGAATGCAAGTGAAGTTATATAGGTAAAACAAGGACCGCATCACCATTATGTCTATGAACACTTGAAACAGAGTTAACTAGACTATGGTAAGGTTGTGCTCAATTAATGCAGATAAATAATGCAACGGTTAAAAAAATGTGAAAAATGCAGTATTACAGAAGACGTACATATATATACATTATCAGGAAGTGCTTCACTCACCCAACAGTATTGCAGAATTAACTTGATGCATTTAACTGTCTTGGCTGCATTTTAATTACTGAATTACACTTGGCTTGAATGGAATTTAATCATTACCTCTGTTCTGAAATGATATGAAACAAAAGGATGCATTGAGTAAGAAAATTGGTTAATGACACAGATGGGTTGAGTGGAGAAAAAGCAATAATGCCTTCCGGCAACAATGGTACTGGCAAAGAGAGTGGGTTAATGGTACCAAAGTTTCAGGAAAGGGCATTTTCCTTTGTTGAATTAAAGATAGAGTAGGCAATTGGCCTTGGGCACTGAACCAAAACAGGCTTGCAGAGACAGCACTGGTTAGGCTTAGGATGGGTCATGCCGGAGTGAAAACACACTTGTCTAGGTTTAGAATGATCAATAACCCCATATGTAACTGTTCCCAGCATGAAGAAACAATAGATCACTTGCTACTTCACCGCCATCTGCATGCTCAGACCCAAACTAACCTTTCTAACACACTAACCTTGCTTAGCATAGATCAATCTAAAAAATATTTACTTGGAGTAGGCCCTTTCCCACCTGAGACACAGGTGAAAATAATTAAAGCTACCATTGAGTACCTGAAAGAAATTAATGCTCTGAAGCAAGTATAGTTTTAATTAATAGAATCTATATGTACAACCTATCTTAATATTGCTCATTTGTTTTTTGAACTTCTGCCTGTCACATCTAACAATACCATCAAACGGGGTAATAAGCGACGGTCGGGGTAAAAAGGGACAGTCATCCCACATTTCATAGGAATGTTGTAGCAGCTAAATTAATCAAAATATTGCAAAACTAAAAAAATAGTGGCACAATGTTCAACACTTTTACTATCTATATAGCATTAAGTAAGTTAAGAAATCATACATTTACTACCTCTAAAAAATCCATGGAAAAAAGTGTGATGAGTGGAATTTTGGAAAAGTACCTCTGCTAAGGTCTGTAGAAAAAAAATATTCACCATTGTAACAAATTATACCTACATAAAAGTTGCACACATGTGTTGGCTGAAAAACCTGATTGACGGAATTTGCAAATCTCATCCCCCCAAAAAAGATGGCCATTTCCACCAGATTAGGAAATAAGGGACACCCCCTCCAGGCTAAAATGGACACCCCTAAAAATGCTTTTGCAGTAGAACCTTGGTTTAGCAAAGGCTTCAGTTGATGAAAAAATTGATTAAAAACGAAAATTATGATTATATTTATCTTGCTCAGCTAAAAAACTTCACTTAACAAAAAATTAATGCATCATCTTCCATCACAAAATTGTGCAGAGAATGACAGATAGAATTGTGCACCAGGCAACACAAAATGAAAAGTAATTAACCTAAACTATGATTTATTTCTCCAAAAAATATGATGATTGTCACTAGAACATTCCTTTCTGTTTCATAAAATAACATAGTGATGTTGGCACTAAAGAGTAGGCCTGGTGTGTCCTGTCAGTGATTCCTGACCTTTTTTGAAATAGCTTACACCGGGTTTGATATGATGCTGGGCATTTCAAGTGTGAACATATATTTTTCCATGGCTTCATCTTAGGATGTTTCTACTATCTTTTTTGTTATAGTGAATTCACTTGACCCACTTAAAATGAAGTGAAATTACAAGCCATCCTGTAAGCTTACAGATACAATAAAGTGCTATATGGCTGCTGATATGAAGCTTGCAGTAGACAAGGTTGTTTTAAATGCTCAATGCCATGTTCATGGATATGGTAATATCACACCAATAATATGGTAATGTATGGATATGGTAATATCATATCAATAAAGGAAAAAAAAGCAAAAATCACAGAAATTGTCATTTATTCTACATCTAAATCACCTACAAAAGAAGAGGAGGACTTCAGATTACTGTTAGACTTGCAATACATTGAACATAGCTAGCAGCTTAGCTAATTCTGATGAGGCTATAAGTAGTCTCTAACTCCAACTAACTATTTGACTATTTGTTACCGTCAAACAGGGTAAAAAGGGATGGTTTTGAGCGTTTTTTGTTGATAAATTCTTACCATGAAACATTTCACAAACTAATTTAGGCACATTTTATAGCTCTTTGCAAGGGCTATCGAATGGGATCTTCAAAAAAATTCCATATGCTATTTGTATGGTGCTAGATGTAATATAAAATGCTCCTGAATTTATCTGGAATAGGGGGTAAAAAGGGACACTTGAAATAAAACACCATTTTAAATGTTTGAAGCGTGCAGAGTGTTCTCACCTATTACCAGCAGTATTTCAAAGTCCTCTTTTTCCTTTTAGATGTACGGTAACATAACAATGAGGAGCTCAACAAGCTTCTTTAGGGAGTGACGATTGCATTGAGTGACCTGGATGTTAGGAGTTCTGCCTAACATCCAGGCTATTCTGTTCCCCAAGAAGATTTTATTTAAATTTTGATTTAGATTTTCACTTAAATTTAAAATTTAAGCAAAAATCTTTGTGATTAATCCATATTTATCTTAACTATGGCCTTTGCTAACAGAGGATCTGCTGTAAATGTGTTTCAGGGATTATCCTTTATTACCCCGGGGGTTATCCCTAATTACCCTGGGGGGGTGTCCCTTTTTATCCCATCGCGCAGAAATGGCTGCCATTTTTTTTTTAATGAGATAGGCAAATTTCATCAATTATGTTTTCAAGCCGGTACCTGTGTGCAACTTTTATGAAAGTAAAAGTTTTTAATACAGTGAATATTTTTTTGCTCCTGACCTTAGTAGAAGTACTTTTCCAAAATATCAACTTTCACACTTTTTCATCAATTTTTTAGAGATAGTAAATGTTTGATTTCTTGACGAGCTTTATACATAATAGATAGTAAAAATGTTGAAGTTTGCGTCAATATTTTTAGTTTTGAAATATTTTCATTAGTTTAGCTGCTACAACATTTCTACAAAATGTGGGATGCGCAACACGATTTACCTCACCTGTCCCTTTTTACTCCGTTTGATGGTATATATTAATTACATTATACAATTTACATGTGTTAGCTACCTTATATAAGAAGGGTTGGTTGAGATTGTATTGATCTTTTAGGCGTTTGGAAAGATTTTCCACCTTAATATGAGTATTCTAATTATAATATTTAATTCCAATCTTTAAATATGTGAATTTATAACTAGAGACAAAGTACTCATATTTATAAAACTATATATAAAATAATTGAATGCAGTTAATAGAAATAAAATGTTTGAAGTGTGTACATCTTTATTTCAAACAGTGTTAGCTTTTCTCATAACATAGGTAGGTAAGTCTCATTTCAAGTCGTTTTAGGTTTGTTTGGTTGTTCAATTTATTTTTAGTATTGATTTATTGGTCTGAATCAAATGGGAACAGTGCAGTCAATCACTCAGTCACTACTAGTCGGTGTGTATAGTGGGTAGAGTCTAGTAGATTTATAGGACATAAAACTAGTAGATCTAGGTACTTGATAGTGTTGTGCACTGTGCTATCAGCTATCTTCAATGTTTTGAAGGTACGCATTCCTGAAGTGTTGTTGTATATCTAAGCCAGTTAAATGGTCAATATTTAGCTCATTCATTACCAATGTCCATACAAACTTTACAAAGTTAATGAATAGACTTATCAATAATTGTTTACCCAAAAGTCCCAAAGTGGTAAACACCACCTTGGTCATTCTTGAAGGCAATAACTGCCTGTTTTAGCCATCCACATGCTGTTAATGTTAGTAGGCTAATTGCAACATAAAAAAAAAGACATTTCAAAAAGAAAAAAAGCTGGAAAAATATAAAAAATAATGAAAATATAAAAAAATTCAATTCTTTTTTATTTTTTTTATTTAAAAAATAATAAAAAAAATCACCAACCCTGCTGTTGGTAATAGACGAGTACACTCTGCATGCTTCAAAAGTTTTAAAATTGAATTTTATTTCAAGTGCCTTGGATTATTCTGTTCCCAGTGGTAATTTGGGATGCTTTTATTTTGCGTCTGGCATCTGGCTTAAAATAGCATATGGAATTTTTTGAAGATGCCATGCAAGAGTCCTCACAATGAGCCCAAACTTATTTATGAAATGCTTCATGGTAAGAAGATATTATTGAAAAACACTCAAGACTGTCCCTTATTACCCCCCTTTGATGGTACTTATATAATTTGCTGGCCTGAGTGGCCTAGAAACAATAAATTTTATAAAAGAAAGCAAATAAAAACTGTCTAGAAATATAAAACTACTTCTCAGTTTTTACAAGATTATTAATCTCTCTCTCAAATTTGTATTTCTTGCTCCTGACCTGTATTTTAAGTTACTTATTGATAAGTGTAAATAATTGTAATATAGGTATATGTATCTTTCTAAGTGGCAATTCTTTTTCATTGATGTAGCACTATTTATAACAGCAATTATTTAATAAGTTCTTATAACTAAGTTATCAAAGGTTTTCCGGAGGACAATGCCATAAAATGGGGTGACTTTGACCATTGAACTTGGACCGCTTTGAGATTTAAGAAAAAAACCAAACTGAAAAAGTTCTTGCCTATGAAAAATTATAATGATGCCTCTTGAAGTACCATGAGATAACGTACAAATGCAATAAAGAAATATATTTTACATACTTTCCATGTGAATATTTGTATCACAAGAAGTACCAGCGCTAAAATTGGTCCAAGTCAATCCATTTTATGGTAAATAATTAGTAATTCAGCTACGTATGCAACAATTTATGTTTACAGGTCTTGTAAGCTACAACTAGAGCTTTCTGTCTTTTTTGAGCAATGAGATTCCTGCTAGATTGGGAGTCGAATAGGTATATCTATTTTCTGAGCCATTAATAGGTTTCTTGCTATATTTGAAGCTGTGACATTAAGCATTGATTCTAATTAATAATGTTGAAAAAAACATTGTTTTGAAGCTGTGAGAATTTATTAATGAGTAGAATTCTCATTAAATGCAGGTCCAACAGAGATTTACAGAGTTGCATCAATTTTATGCCCACAGCCTTGCAGAAATTACCACTAGGCAGTGATAATCAGCTTAAACCATGCAAAAAATGAACATGTTCATGATTCAAAGAGCATTTTCTTCTTTTTCCATATCTCGTGTTTCCAGACTTCATCAACCAGTTTCTCATGGAGTTTCATGGAGTTTTTCTCATATAAACCCAACGGAGGATTCCATCTCTCAGGCATGTTCACTTCAAATGGCTACAGTTCCACAATATTCATGCCAACCATATTTTATATGCTTAGTTTACCACAGTTTACCTCAACTATGCTTTCATGGAAAGCTCTACTAGAATATGTCCTGGAAGTCAGCAGAGATAATGGTCAAAATTGTAAATTAATATCAACATTTCCATTTTTTTTTTTTTGTTTAATTGTACTTTTGAATAACATAGATTTTTGATAGACTTGAGCCAATTTAACCCTGAGTGAATGATACCCTGGTTGTGAATATTAACAATTTTGCAGCTCCTGGTGCATGAAGGTTTCATTCAGCAATGCAGCAGCGGTTTATATGCCATGCTTCCACTCGCACAGAGGGCTTTGGATAAGCTCTGCAGGATAGTTGAACAAGAGATGGAAGCTATCAATGCTAATAAACTCCTTCTTCCTACTCTTACATCTCTCGAACTATGGCAGAAATCAGGTGGGCTATTTAAAGATTATTTTTTGAAATATATACCGTACTATCTATACATATTTATATATATTTGTATAAAAAATACTTAAACTTCTTCTACTGTAAAATTTAATAAATCTCTGATTTATAATTACTATTTCAATCTTTTTGTTTACATCTCTGGTTATCCAATAAATTGTTTTCATTAGTTTCTAAAATATATAATTATAAAATATTTTTCATTCATTTCAAATATTTTTAATTATTATAATAAATATACCATATTCCACTTGTATATTTATGTATACCTACTGCAGACATATACCTACTATAATACCATATTTATCATACTACTTTAAATATGGTAATTTTTTATACTTTGAATGTAATACCTAGTATGTATTTACTTGCAAATTATGTACAGTACCTAGATTATTTTTTATTTTCATTATCAATTCTTCAAAGAAAGTTATTTGCAGTTTTAAATGATTGAAGTTCATGCGGTAAAATAGCTGCCAAATTCACATTTTTTATATAAATGTGCTCTTAAAATATTTGTGGTGTACTTTTGTTGATGTTAAATTTGATGTGATTTCAAAACTGGATGCAACCAGGTCGATGGCGCCCCACTAACCCAGAGCTCATGACTATGTCTGACCACCATCAGAAGCAGTATCTGCTTAGTCCTGTGAGTGAGTAGTTAATGTCCCGCAAATTAATCTAAATTATACTACCATCCTGCTATAGGTTCTCATCCGAATAACAGCTGCTATGACAGCTGCTATGACAGCAAATTCTTTCTTAAGGGTTTATGGGTTTAGTATGGAAGAGTTGTGAATTATTTTTACTAGGAATTGTTTTTAATTTATAGATTAATGTCATATTATAAATTATGTAATCAATTTTTTGTTTTATTAAAACTGGTAAATCTTTAGCTTTTAATTTTTGTAACTTTTTGGAGATTGATGTGGCTACCTCCTAGGTTAAATACAGACATGTCTGCTATCTGAAATTATAGTACAATGTTTCATTCATGGCCATTGGTGATCTTCAATGTTTTTTTATCTTTGATAGTTTTTATTTTACATCTCTGTAGCTGTTAAAATCTTTTATAGCATCAGATAGAATAGCTTTTATAAACAGTTAAAATCATCTATTAGTCAAACTTCTATAAATTGTAATGAATTTTAATTTTGGCAGACTCACGAGGAGGCCATTTGTGAGCTGCTGAGCCATAAGGAAGATACGAGTCTCTCAAAGCTGCCACTGCTGCTCTACCAAATATCCTCCAAGTTCAGGGATGAGGGTAGACCGTGTCATGGGCTTCTAAGGTAGCTTTTGTATTATGAAGCCTACCTTGCGTGCCTGCTCTTGTTTGAGAAATTTAAATATGTGTCTCACTGAGCCAAATGTGTAAACGATATTTTTTATGATTAAATGATGCCTGAAAATGAACTACAACAAATTGATTGAACCTTGAACATCAACTGCATCACAATGAATGCTTCAGATATTGTACATATAATTGAAATCTTGAGAATTTTTAATGGTAGAATTTGCCCTTGTCATTATATTTTGTGATAATAAGTTTTAAAATTTGATAAACCTTTAGTATATGCTATTTATTTCTTTTAAAATTGAAAAAATGGTCGGTTTTCAGAGATAATTCAGCAAAAAAATTAAATATAAATGAGAGACATGAGGCAGGTGATGATTTTTAGAAATAAATTCATTGTTAAACTGTAGTCCAAGAGGAATTGCTTCATTCAGTTGGATTTTGATGGCCAAATTATAGAAAATATTCTACTGTTGTGTGTAGTAAAATTTTCTTTTCAGAGCACGTGAGTTCATGATGAAGGACTTGTATAGCTTTGACTGTGATGAGCCAAGTGCAGCAAAGACGTATGATGTCGTCACAACGTCATACCTGCGCGTTCTTTCCAGACTTGGAGTGCCTTACATCAGAGGTTAGCCAACACACTATGATTTCTCATGTAATAGTAATACATTACATACGATATTCTTTTTATAATGTTATGATATCTTAGGAGATATAAGTATGAACTAACCAGGACTACCACTATACATATTGTGTGATCTGTTTCGAACTCCATCATTGTTCACCATTTGTTACCTAAGTTTTTTAATAATTCGATACTCCTAACATAAGTAATGAGTGAAACACTGCTCGTGTGCCCTAGTGTTCTTCCTTTTGCTTCAGTACGTCTTTTGTGTGCAAGCAAAACACACTCTAATAATTATCCATCGAAGGCAATTGAATGTCTGATTTCTTCAATCAGTTTCCTGACACACTTCTATTGTCATGTGACAATTCCTGGTACAGAAGTCAATATATTTTCAGAGGTACCTAAGTTGATAGTGAAGAATTAGATGTAGAAGAGTAAAAACCCGAATAATGGATGATTTTGTATGTAATTGTTTGTATCAGTTTGCTGACATGTATTTCCATGATGTTGTGGCACAGTTGAGGGAAGCTGTGGCGACATTGGGGGATCGTTTTCCCATGAGTATCACTTCGAGTCTGACGCTGGGCAGGACATTCTGCTGCGCTGCAGCAATTGCGGCCACTGCGCTTCTCAAGACTTCCTTCTCGAGACGCGTGGCGGAATTGTTGGTCAACAAGAGGCTCATATTGAATGTCCAAAGTGCTCATCCTCTCATATGGACTCCATCAAAGGGATTGAGGTGAGTTGTCTGTCGTTGAAGACTTTAGGTACAGAATTTTAGCAACTAAACGATGGGAAAGCTACCTAATTAATTAATCACGGCAAACCATTGGAACGTTTCTTCGTGGATTCGAAAAATGTATAAGATCTTTTTACATTTTAGATTTCCTAAAAAAATTTGAGAGTAATAGAATAACCATGATGACCCACAAAACGAATTGAACACTCGTTTGGTATGGTGGCAGGTTGGCCACACCTTTCTGCTCGGTGACAAATACTCAGCCCCACTGAAAGCCACGTTCCAATACAAGCAAGGAGTTCGACGTCCCTTAATTATGGGTTGTTATGGCCTGGGGCTTTCCCGTCTCGTACAAGCAACTGTGACACGCTGCAGCAGCCAAAACTCCATTGTGTGGCCTTGGGTGTTGGCCCCTTACAAACTATGCATTATCGGGCCAAAGGTTAGTCTGTACGGGCTTCACAAAGATAATTGATTTTAAACTCTTATAGTCAGATTTATATCAATTCAAATTTCATGACAATGTTAACCTACGACTCGTACATTTATAGACAGTCTGAGTCATCAAGTGCAGCTGCTGGTAGCATCTTTCTTTAATCGTACGCTTGGTATAAACTACTTATATTTTCGCAGCGCGGCAGCAAGGAAAGTGCCGCTTCGGTGTGGGTGGAAAGTCTGGCGGTTTGTTTACAGCAGCAGGTGCCAGCTCTGCGCGGGGACGTCATCATTGATGACCGCGACGCCTTCACCATCGGCAACAGAGTGTACGCGGCGAAGCGAGCTGGCTACCCTCTCGTAGTGGTAGTTGGCAAGCACGCTCTCAGAGATATGCCGCTTTTTGAATTGATTGATAACACGGCAGCATTTCGAAGCCTGCAGGAGACCTCTAAAACGCCTTTATTTGGCGAAGGACTGTCGTCAAAAAGCGGGAATTTATTGACCCAGTTAGAGCTTCTCAATTATCTCGGCGTGTTATGTAATGAACTTGATCAAATTAGAAGCTAATTGTTTAGCGTATTAATTCTGTACTCTATCTTTTTTTTTTGAATAAAAATCTGGTGCACAAAAGTAAGTTGGAACAGTGTTTAACATTATAAGCGATTTAGATGCGACTCAATGTGACTGTTCCATGATGTGACTAGTCATTGGCCCAATACGGAGCCCAATTCGACGAGCCCAATACGGAGCCTCGCCTGCTACCCAACGTATGCTGTGGGACGATGGTGGTCACGGCGACACACTGTGTAATTTCGCGAAGTTTATTATTTCCAGGACATGCCCACTCTTCTTGCTGCTCATCAAGCAGTTTCCTGCAAAAAATAAGGTGACCTCGGTCTCGATGGGGAACAATCGTAACAGAGATATATACTGCTTCAGCTCCTGCGCCGCTCTAACTTTCATCGGCATCTTCGTTGCAAACAATTAGAGATTTCATGTCAGTTAAGTGATTTTTAGTGCCGTGCATAGTGCCAGGGTAATCTAGAGAGAGGGGAAGAAGCCACAAGACTGTCTTGCTTGAGGTAACTTTTGTACTGGAAGATCCAAGTGGCGCAGGTTTTGTGTACCAGGAAATAAGCGCGAAGCACCTTGCTGCCCTCAGACAGGAGTAATATGGTCCCAGATCTTGGAGGTCTCGTCTTGCACCAAATGAGAGTTCACAAGTTTTAGAATCCACGCAAATTTGTAAAAAAATGCAGATCGGGCGTGGTTTCCGTTATGTGAAGAAAGCGTAGGAAGGATCTAATGAACAGCCTTTAGTGGACCATTTTCATGTAACATTTTATTTAATAATAAGCAGGAATATGCTAGGTTAGCGGAACCGTTAAGTGATAGAGTTAACGAGTACAAAACAATAAATATAAAAAAATTAAACACTAACACTGATTAAATCATCTGAACGTAGCGGTAACAGGACATAAATTGGGAAGGGTTCGTACCACCGTAAATCGCACAGCTAGAAAACAAGTCAACATCGCGCACAATAAATAATATCGCTGATTATTTCTCATGTAGGTGAAGGATAAATTTCATTGTTTTATCGGTTCATTATAATAATAATTGCAAATTATAATCGCTCCTTTAATACTATATCTGAGGATGATTTTCATGCTGGAAGCGTCTCAGGGCAAGGTTACATCGTGGGCGCCTCCTCCTGTCACGGCAGTGAGCACGTGTACCTGCGTTCCTTTACTGAAGTTGTACACCTGCAAACAGAATAATCGGCGATCTCTTTACTGCTCATATTTCAATATTCCATTCACGCAATATGATCGAAATAAAAATAGCCGTTTTGTTAAAATTTAACACATTATTTCGATGCCTCATTAAAACTTTAATGCGATAAGTTCCTTAAATAATAACTACTTTTTTAAATTGACTTGCCTGTCCGGGAGCAAAAGGCTCTAGTTTAGGAATAGAAGAGGCCGTGCCGACGACGGAGTCAGGGCGCTTGACGTCAGCAGGGATGTATTTGGATAGCCGCACTGAAGGCAGAGGAAGGAAGCCTCCCAACAGCGGCATCACGTCCAGCGTTACGTTCTGGCGTCGACTAGCGCACTCCACAGACAACACGCCTAGACAAACCAACAACCACGTTACATGCAGTTAATACAATATTTCAGTGTTCATAATTATTTGAAAACTTCAATATAATTACAGAGCACATGAGGAAAATTATGAAGACCACACATTAGAGGCATTGCGTCAAATAAAATATCATACTTCAACATTCCCATGAAGATCGTAATTTTGTAGCTAAATTGATCTTGTGCAAACGAAGGTTGGCAATGGAGGAATTTCTAATACAAACTTTTTTCTGAAGATCGTATTGGAAGAGTGTTAAAAATCATATCAACCGTGAATATATGTAAATTCAGCAATATACAGATTTCAAGAGGCACCAGAACATGTTGCTTTCATTATTGAAGGTTTAAATTAATATCCTGAATTTAGAAACAGTATGCGGGATGTGTGGTTGACCAATTTATAATCTTCATTATCGGCTGTATAGCTTACCATTCTCATGTCAAGATAGCAAACTTGCAACAAAACTTGACCCACTCACCAGACGTACGCCCGCAGACCGCCCACATGGTCTGGTCAGCGAGCACCTCGTACATTATGGAGTCGTAGGACACGCTGTCCCCGGCACCGCTAATCTTACGGTCTTGTCTGCCTGTCACTCCGTCCTCACCCGTGACAACTTCTGAAAAATGACGCATCATAACGTGGAGTTAAAGTCAATCAAATATCGCTTACAAATGTATAGGTACACACTTTTGAGCAAACTGTAACTAGGTAGCACATGACGCAAAAGCGGCATAATATTTCTTTAGGATTATTCTCCTGATATACATCAGAAAAGCTAAAAATTAACACGAAGAAAAGTAAATATCGTTAACAATACAAGAATTGACATGAAATATATGTATTCTTAGATCTAGGAAATGGCTTCATCGTGAAAACTGGCTTTAAAAAAATTCGGAATCTTGTTATTCCTTTGTATCTTGTTATCCTCATGTTATCTCTTTTTTGGACGCGCGTGGAATCCACCCCCATGGCTCGGAGGGTGTGTTTCGACAGTCAAATATCTCACCCAACGTGAGTAGAGTCACCATTTGAACCATGAGTAAATAGGAGCGTTTGATTGATGTTCGAATAACGAGCGGGGTGAGGTAACTGTTGGATATTGAGTTATTCAAGGAGACGTTTGCGATGAGCAGGGACAGGCTTACCCGTTGGAAGTGCGTCGTTTGAAGGGAAAGGAGTGGCTTCGATAGTGATGAGCAAGTGGCACATGGACCCAGCACGACAAAACTCCGACCCCTTGCTTGGCTCCACTCGTGATTTGATCGTAAATACAGTCTGAAAACATAGGAAACAAATCTGATTATACCAGGCTAAATTGACAATCAACTGTACTTAGTTGGTACTCAATAGTGAATTTTAGATGAACGTATTGATCTACTAGATACTGTTATATAAATATTTTGTAACGAACTCGAATGAGGATCAGCTATTAATTTCTCAAAATTCTTACATTTACGGTCATCATGGTCTGAATTTAAAGAAAAATGATTATATCAGTGACGAGAAACAGGGCTCCAATAAATGCACAATGGACCAAGGAGAACAGCTATTCAAAATCATTATCGATAATCTATACCGGAGCTCAAATCAGCAAAAAATATAAAAAATGTACCAATTGTCAATCATGAGCGATAAAGGGTTAAATACTATTAGGTATGATACCTTATAGTCGCAGAGGTCAAAGGTGCAGCGGTAAGTCCGTGCAGCGTCAGGCTGGGCGCTAGGGGCGCTGTACTGAACTCCAAACTCAAGCTTGAGAGGCGGCGTAACCATTGTGCTGTAGTCTACCCCCAGCTCCCACATGTAACTGCACGACTGCTCGCTGCTCACCGTCTGCTCATCGTTGCATGTGGTATTGTTATACCGGCACTGAACAGTGACCAATAATGTAGTAAGTAAGAATCTTGTCTGGGTAATCAGAAACATTCTTACCAAAGGTAAGAAAACATCCGATAATTGATAATTCTATAATCCCGTCCTATCCGATAAATTGCAAAGTCGCCTGCTTGAATTTCGATGATGCGATAATTGCAGCTACCTCGAGCAGCGGCAGATTTCGCATCTGTGATTGGTAGGTTTATCTTGAAAAATCTTGAGTGATTGACTGACGGAGTTACGAACTTGCGACTATTCTTTCTATTGATCTCAGTGCCTGAGCTACGAAATGAATATAGTTGAGTGTCATGTAATAAAGCTAGCTGTCGAGAATAGTTAGATTACAGGTGGCTCTAAGAAGCTCTATAAAAAATTTAGATAAGTAGTTCCGCAACCCTGATCCTATTGTAACGACGGGCGCAGCAGCGCTTCTCACTATACACCGCGTTTGATTTTGAACCATCAGTGTTAATGTGATGAATCAGCGTGCTTTGTTGATAAATGATTGAGAAATAAGTTTTTTACCTTTGTAGGATTTTCCTAAATTTTCTCGAGTGTGGTTAAATAATGGAAATAGCACTGAGGTAGTTTATTTCGTTGCATCGGGGTCTATTTAAAGCTGGATGCATTATCCGCTATTATTATCCGTGTACGTGGTAGCTCATGTTCTTGCTTGTAGCGACGAACATTTAGGCACGCCTGGGGTAGTTGAGGCGGACGAGAGATAAGCAAACTAAGGGAGGTCAAAAAGTCAGCAGCCCGAGCAGGACTGTCCCACAGTGAGGTCCGTGAGGCAGGAGAGTGGGAGGACAATCCAGATTTTTTTCCCAGATTGTGTTACAGCTTCAGACAGTGGAATGTTATATTCAAGCAAATTTTTAGGGTTACACGAACCGTGTTACGTGAATAGCTGTTTCTTTGAATTACTGACATGTCACTTATTACTAACCATTCAAAAAACAGTAATTCGAATAATATTACTCTCACCAAAATCTGATTCGGAGTGTTGAAAGCTGTCAGTGGCAGAGGTGAGCTTGGAGAGGATGGTTGCTGGAGACGCAGGCTGGGATCCCTCAGTTCGAGACACTCGCTCACGAGGCCAGTCACCTTAACCTGGAGAACGCAAACTAGCTGAGTCACCTCCTACGTTTAACATAAATATACACAAGGATAATTACTTACTCCTCATGTTCACTAGCATTGACTACTAGTGAAGGTAAAGGCACTAAAAAATCAAGTCAATACCAGGCAATGAATACGTATTATAGGTGAAATTCCAAAAACTCGATTTAGCTTGTCAACGCAAACGTTGCAGTTTGCCTCTACAAAATTAGGTACCTGGAAGAACTTTTTTATGTTGGCGGTGTGTAACTTGGAGACGGAACAGAAAGGTGGGCTGAAGTGAACGTCAATATCTTGTCTGGGCTGCTGCAGCATTGGACTGCTAATGGACACCTGTACGCACAAACATGGACGACTGTAATGAGAATTAGGTACAACTAAGTAAATAACCGAGTAAATTTAATCTTTCTTTTTTTCGGTATAGTAAAATTTTACGACATATGATCTAAGTTATGTTAAACATGCACCAGAACTGTCAGAGAAACAAACCTACTAGCGAGGAGTTTAAAAAAGGTTTCAATAAGTTCATTTGATAGTTCGAAAGCATTATATTATCTACCTATGTTAGAACTCGAATTCCAAAGGAGGATTGGTTATACAAAAGCTGATGACTTGGAAAATACACTTGTAGAAAAATTTAAAGGTAATGCTCATCAAGAATATAAACAATAATGACAATTCTTATAATAATCACAAATTAATTCATAATCGGATCAAGGATTGAGGATTATAACATCGGTCTAGACGAGTTAAAAATGTGATTGTTGATTTAAGAACTGAAATATATCAAACAATGGGCAAGAATCAGATACGAAATGAATCGAGGTACAAAGGTTGAGCGCGCCATACGATGTGGTCGACGGCATTGGTGTCGCGCTGAGGGCCGAGCAGCGCCAGCACCGTAAGCTCGAGCGTGACGGACGACAGCATCGGCGCTGCGGGCAGCAGCACCTGCAGCTCGCGGACCATTTCGTGCTCGTCCGCACCACCGCAACCAGCGCTCTCACTAGCTACGTGACTGGACTTCGGGGTGGTGGCGGCAGAAGTAGCTGCAGGGGCAGAGATGACGTCTGTGGCTAGTGTTGAATTTGTGGTAGTAGTGGCGTCAATAGCAGAGGTGACTTCAGTGGCAGGGGCGGAAACAGCGGCAGGAGGAATGTTAGATGTAGTGACACCATCAGTAGTAGGAGCAAAGGCAGAGGGAACAGTAATGGGAGGATCAGGGGCAGAAGCAGTATTCTTGCCGCAGCGAAGGTCTGAATGGGACAGATCAGAAGTGGTGACGAGACGACGCCCGTCTTCAGTGACGTTCCACACACTTGGGCTCAAGAGCAGTCCGCGTGATGATCTCAACTCCACAGGCGTGTCCTACGGAACAAAACTTGCACATAAAAACCAGCACGTAAATCCACCAGCTGCTACCATGCAGGTTTCCATCATATGCATCAATCCAATCAAAATATGCATCAAAAAATAATTCTAAGACAAGGAAAAGTTTAAATAATAAATTTTATTGTTAATCATGCGACTTCTTGTCCACGCATACATTAATTATTCAAATCACGTGATGAATTATTCAAATCAACATTATACTTTAGACTAAAATTAAAATAGAAAGTATATAAGCAATGTCAGATGTATAAAAATCTTATAAAATCACGATAAACGAACCAATAATACTAAAATACGACCATGTTAGTGGCTCTAAACAAAGTTGTTGTTGTTAGAAATCGCTCACGATCTATGAGGCAACTCTTCGTTCGTGCCAGTCACATATTAAAGCCGGCAATCAAATTTAATCTTGGTATACAGGGAATTAAAGGCTTACATTACAAGGAGCAGATCAACATGTTATCATCAGCTACCAGAATTATTCATCTTCAAAAATCTGTAAAGTCCACGTAGCGGCCTAGGTACACGTAACAGCCGATTTTTCGTCTGTGATCAGTGGGTTTAGTTCGAAAGGCTGTCACTTCGAAAGGCTGTCTGGGTTTAGTTCGAAAGGCAGTTAAACACTCGTGAAAATGTTTTAAAATGTAAAGTACGGTCCCTGGTGCAGCATTATGGAGTTAATTTGGTACCTGGAGGATCGGAGCAGTGCCGGCGTGGACGGTGAGCAACATCTGCTGCGGCAGACCGGCCAGCAGCTCACGACTTTTACGCCCGAGTGCGAGGCGAGGTGCCATTTGCAGCACCTCCACTGCTCCTCCTGAAGCCATTTATTTCTTAAGTAAGAGTCACTCTAAACCCTCTTTTTGATTTTCACACGTTGTTGTTATTACCGTATATAGGTTGTACGTTTGATATAGCTCAACTTCTGGTAGGATAGTAGTTCCTTTTTTTATTGTTGAGGTACCAAAGAATTGTCATCGGCATGAAATCCGCGGAGCATTCATTTTGTACGAAATCCTACAAGCACGAAATCCTACTTTCTAAGTGAATGCCTACATTTTGTTATCGCGATATTTTTTTATTTTCAAGAGCATGTTTGCTTCTTACCCGTTAGATTCGCACAAAAATTATATTCTTCCCACCTGGATGACTCAAAGATTACAAGCCAGTAAAGCCATCAACAATGAAATATATAAACGAGATATGAACAATTTTTATGGCAGAACACAAAACTTTGAGAATGACCTACTACTGCGTTATATTTGTGGTATGGCACTTTCCTACCGATTTACAATAACAACACGCAATGCTGCATGGCCAATACTTGCGCTTGTGAAAGCCATGTAGCATGAGATCTAGAGATGCTGCAAGCGTACTACCTGCGCCGGTTAGGTTAGGCGGGCTATGCTGCACAAGCTCTAGGCAGCGGCTGCGCAGAACGGCACCTTTGCAGGACAGTAATCCTCTATGGGGCACCTGTAAAATACACAGAATCAAGACCAAAGCATATTTAAACGAGGCGATAATGTTCCAGAGTCAACGCTAATGTAGTGAATGGAATTTTTTTCTCAGCAATGCAACTTGAACCGGCTTACAGCACAAAAAAAATTCGGAGTCCATCACTCGCATAACAAAATTAGTGCTAAGAAAAGTTTAACTTTTCATATGACAAAATTTCGAAGTAAGTATTGATACAAATCTGACGTCAATATTGTGAGGAATCATAATTGATTTTACCTGCGCTGAGAGCGTGACAAACGAAGTCCCGGGAGTGACGGTAACGTCACGAGCACACAAGACGACGTCGCTCTTCTCCCTGGTGAGTGACGCGGTCTCTGCTGCGCACGACAGCCTGCTGTGGCTGTCGCGGCGGCTGCAAACACAAACAAAAGAACTTCAATACCAAAGAAATAGGCACCTGAGGATGAAAAACATTTCATAGTTTTTTATTTATTTATAATCAAATCCATTTCGTTTATTTTGCGTCCTGTTTGGAGCCAAATGAGTGAAAGTCACAACTAAATGCTTTCAAACTTTAAGCAATGGCAAACATTTTCAAAGCCCATTGGCGCATATTTTAAATCAGGTTTACTATCACACTCATTTAGCAGAAATTGTAATGAATTGAGAAAATGTTGCGAGGGCAAAAATTGCAGAAACGTCACAATAGATAAGTAAATACGTGAGGAACGTAATGAGGACCTGAGAGCGGCATGAGTGTTGGCGCAGTGGACGGCAGCCGAGGCGAGCGTGTTGTCCTGCTTGTAGTCTAAATGCAGGCTCATGTGCAGCCTGTCGGTAGGGGCGTCCTCAGTCTCCCCTACCACGCGGCGCTCGCTCGACTCGCTCCCTGCCGAGTTGCTTCTGCAGCACAACAAACTTGTTAGCGTGGCTGCTGCAGGGCTAATTCCGGGATAATGTCTTAATCTGTGACATTTTTGCATATTGTTTCTGGAAAGCACATGAAATCGGACATGGGTTGGGAGGCTCTACAAAATGAACTCTCTTTATCTCTATAATGCTAACTCACTCTGAGAGATACAGTGACTCTGAGAGATATAGTGCTTAAAGCTCATTGTCAATATTGTAAGACATCTGATACACGTCACCTTATCACAGTCATCACACATCACCTCATGACAGCAACGGTTGAGTGCTTATGCACAGCACCACCAACGACGGCCGACACTCGTCGCTCAACGCGGGACGGGTCGCCGCTGCGCTTGCGTCCTCCGCCGCTGCCGCTGCTGCCAACGCTTGCGGTGTCGTCCGGCATCTGGAGCTTCAATAGCACCTCAACGCTGCCAAACCTGCGGCCAGAAAATTACATATATATTTTGGGATTAAAAACTAAGCACAAAAACAAGTTTTTCCACAAAATACTATTCATATAAAGCACTGGAATAACTTATAATGAGAGAAACATGGACGAGACACTCACGCCAAAGATAAAGGTAGCGAGGAGCGCAATTTAACGTTTGCAGTCAGTGTGGCGCCGACCGTCAGAGGGGAATGTGACGTGATGCTCACCTCCTCCACCTTCACCACGTCTTGAGCTGATAGGTACACCGAGTCTCCTCCTGTAAACACGAAAAAGACGTTTTTACTCGAGAAATTCAGTCATAATACAAGATTACACATTAACTATGCAAGAAACGCAGGGTCGGCATTCAACTTCCAAAATATCATTTTAAAAACAGAACCGAGAATTCTGTTACACTCGTGTCATCACAAGGAGCAGATCAAGAAGCACTGTCCCCCCTTTCCATAGATTTAATTTGGAGAATTCTATAAATTTCCAAAGAATTATTTATTTCTGTTTGAAATATCAATTTTGAATATTATATTCAGGAGATTTCCTTTAGTCCGGTACTCTACTTTGAAGCAGGCAGTACGGGATAGCGGCTAGGCAAAGGTGTGCACTTATCAATTTAAAAAGTTGTTGATTGAGTGCCGGAGTGTGCTTAAGCTATTGTAACATTGTTAACTACAGGTGTCGGGTCGGCGAGAGCCTGCACCTGTGACGGTAAGTTTACAGCAAAGAAGTTGAAAGTAATACAATTAAATTAGGAATCCGCGTTTAAAAATTACTGCAATTATTATATCTAGAAATTAGTTAGGAAATTAAATTATATTGTATCATTTGCGATTCTAAGGAAAATAGATAGTAAAAACCTACTTTCTTTGGAATTTGGATGGAGTTTAAATGTCAGCAAACCAGTCATTAAAACCTCTGTCGCTCATGTTTTCTGTTAATTGATTATAATGATGCAACTGTTATGTCTCAACTACAATATTTACTTTTTTTGTAACCTGTTCATTATTGCTTAGATCAATGTTCGTTGGGAAAATTATAATAGAAATAAATAATGACAATTGGTATTATACAGGAAATATTTTTATATTTGATACATACTTCATTAAGAGATTGATGCATCGTGATCTCGATGTTTTTTCTGACGACTGATCTAGTTTGACAAAATTATACATATGATGAGACTGATGTTTTAAGTTAAGGTTAAAGGATCTTGACGAGATCGATGTTGAAACCTAAAATTAGTGCATCACGATGCAAGAGCAATATAAGCTGGATGAATCTTGATGCATCTCTAAGAGAGATATGATCATTGTTATGCAACTTAATGAGAGATCCACTCAAATACATTGAGTTCATTATCAGCACTTCAAAATCCTGCCTTCACTGAGCTCCGTGATGGCTCGCTGCACAGCACCGAACGCAGCAGCGCGTCGCTCGTGCGCCACTTGAGAGCAGCACGCCAGCTCGATGCCCACACGCAGCAGCCTGCAGCCATCCAATAGCTTCATATACCATGGCCAAAAATATGGTCCATTTACCTTGCCATGCACAGCAATTTAATCGTAAATTTCTGTGTTTAACACATATAGTTCGGTTTATTTGGATACAAATGTGAAAAATCACGGAAACAAGCTTCTGTATACGCAAAATGGAGAATAGAACAGATTTAGATAATTTTTATCATGTCAATGCCACTAAGGAGGGTACCGTGACTAACTTGGGCCAGTCTGCCATAGCTGTGTAGCAGATGACGAGTTTGTCTCTGGTGTCGGCAGCTAGCAGAGGCCAGCAACCATCAGTGAAGCTATGTAGCAAGTCACCCAAGAAGTTGGCTGCCTGTTGGGGCTGTCCCAGACTCAGGTAAAAGGAAGCGAGGTCGCGCCCAATCAGCCGGGCGCAACGCACGTGTCCGATATGTTTGCAGGTGCTGATTGCAACTTCTGAGAGCTCCTGAAAACATACAAATTCACAGTTGTATCAGATTGAAAATTACGATTTGTGTGACCAATTCACATCTTTCAAATAATTAGAAATAACCCGATGCTCTATTCAAAAGTCATAGACACTAGTATTGAAATGTTGGTAGTGTTGAACACTAGTATTGAAATGTTGTTGAACTACGTTACGTTTCAGATAACGGTGTATTTAAAAAATACAACTAATTAAATGAAAAAAAAAAACAAATATTTAAGCAAAAGAGTTCACAAATTGTACAAAATCGGTACGTAAATAAATTTTAAGCAATGGCAACAATAGAAGAGAACGGCCCCAAGAGGATGAACTATCTGGCCTAAAACGTTGACTCGAGATACAGAGATTTCGAATTGCCAGGACTCACCAAATTACTGAATTAGAATCAATATTCTAGTGATAAATTACTAATGACAACAGGATAAGACGGAATGCGGAAGATTTCTCATTAAAATTGCAACTGAATATTCACCGAAACGACAGTGTTTACTTGGTCAATGACATGTATTCTAACAATAATACAACAAAGTGCCTAGTGTTGGATGGCCTTTCCTGAATACATCATACAAGAACACAGATAATATAGACTAACTAGATAGTGCTTCCTAAACGCTTCCTTGGAAGACAACGCTTCTTTAAGTCTTGTCATGGGCGACATGCCATCCTGCTCGAGCATGGCCACGCTGAAGGTCGAGGCTCCATCATCCGCCCCTTCAGGTTCCTTGACGGCGCTGGGGGCGGCACCGTCCACCTGGTGAGGGCGTCGCCCTACGTTGTCCGCGTGAGGGTCGTCGCCCATGCCACATACAAGGGCGACGACAGCATGAAGCTTCTCACTGCCTTCTACGTCAGGATGCAGTCCACACAGTTTGCCCAGTTCCTGTAGCTGCTCATCAATTGACTTTCATAATTCTCGTTCACTACCATAGGTAAATTTTGTAATAATAAAGTTCGTTCTTTTAATTATTTTTATCAAGTTTTTCCATTTTTTGCTAATTTATTCCCGCATCGTGTGCACCACGTCTGGCACAGAAATATAATTTACTAATACTTGTATATAGCTTAGCAAAGTTACCGATGTTCATACCAGTGATCTGGCCTTAGTGCCTCCCTCAACCGGTGCATACTCCGTACATCTCAGACATGATCCGCATGTCACCCAGTGACGGTGACGACTCTCTCATTTATGACATTACGATCGATGGCCACATGAACCCTAACCTGAGGCAAATGTTTCCCTATTCCGGCAAGTACCTCATCTCTGGCAAATTAAATGTGCTCCCGGTTACGAAACCTACAATACCTATCTCTGATAAGAGACGAATATTCCCTTGTTTCTCCCACCTTTTCTCTAGCATAGGCCCACAGGGGAGCAATGTGGCGAGTGTGGGGGCTGGTGGTTCCACTGCTGCTGCTGCAGCGAGCCAGCGAATGTATGACTTCGAGGCAAGAGAGGAACCCCCAGCACGCGACGCCGCCCGGGGCAATGCCAACCTGAAGAATCTGCAGCTCATTGGCCGTGTTCTGCAGGAAACTCAGAGCCCGACTTGCAACCTGGAAGGAAGTCTCTTAATTAGCAAGATCTGTTCATTGCTGTCTACCACTTTCTTTGTATTGATTCCACGCCTACAGGCGTCACAGCCTCATAGTTTATTGCCCTCGATATTCATAAAGTGGTTGCTGTATGGAATGCAGCCACTCATCTGTTTCTTTTACCGTTCCAGGGACTTTTTGCCTTATCAAAGTCTTATCTTAGTCACAGAGAATACAAAAATCGGTATCCTCGTTGCAAAATAAAATTAGACCATAATATACCAAAAATTTTCAGATGTATAAGGATTCAGGCAGATTCGTGGAGTGCAAATCAGTGCATTGGGACTTTAGGCATCCTAATGACTTAATCAATTAGTCCCCATTCAGCTCGTATACGCAGCTTATCACAGATGAGCAACTAAATAAATGATTATCCAAGGAAAATAAAACTAAAAGTTTTTCGAAAAGCTTAACACATTGTAAAGTTTTTTTTTTCAAACACACTTCCCATAGTTGAATTCAAAAATAAAATTTTCAACTCTTCCTTTTAATTATGAAGAAATATCCTCGTTGATACTCCATTAATCGCTCTGATATTAAATTATTACATGGATTTTATTAAAAAAAATATGCTAAAAACCTTCTCAGGAACACTTGCAACGTAATATTTCTGGAACCAGCACAGATGAAAATTTGGTTCAGCAGCAATAAAAATATTTACGATATACACAAGTGATGCACCCAAGGCAATCAGATCACGTAAAGTGCAATGAAATACCAGTTTAACTGCAATAATACCAAACGAGCTCATGTTTGCCAGTATGAGTGAGCATTCTCACCTCCCATGGTTTATTGAGTCTGAGGAGCACAGCGGCTTGCTGCTGGAAGAGGTAGTTTCTAAGCTGCAGCAGAGAAGTTTCTCCGCTATGGATTTTCTCCTGGAGTCTTTTGTTGAGCTCAGTGCTTATAAAGAGGCCTTCCCATCGCTCGCACGACTCCGTGAATTTTGTTAGCCACAGTGGCGTATCTAGGTAAAATTCGCATGTTTAGCAATAGAAAAATTTGTGCCAAATGTGGTTGATGAGACTAATGGACTGCTAAATAACATACAGATACAACGTGATGGAGCAAAAAAGTTTTTTTTTACAATTGATAACTACAAATATAAAGTAATTTTCATGCTTTCAGCAAACATTTTTTTTAGAAAAAAAATAAGCAACATAGGAAGCAAAATTTCAAGGTTGGAGAAACATTTGAAATTTTTTTTATCTGATATAACGCACCTCCTGCCGCAGAGTTGAGAACAAACTGCGTAAGAAGAGCATCCAGTTCGTCATACTGCACGAGGGCTTCATCCATTACCCCCAGTAGCAGCATCACCTCGGCGAGCTCTTCTTGGATGCTAAAATACTCACAAAAACTCCATGTTTTTTCTGTGCGTCGCTCTCGCTCAGCCCGCATACTCTCTTCAAACCTTATATGAGGATGATATGAACAAAATTAATCATTAATCAGACAAAATTGATAAATTATTGGGTAATATATTGAAATTTTAATTAGTTAATTTCAATAGGAATGTCCTTACAGCTGGTGAGAGAAACTAGGACAAATATAATAAAACGCAGTAGAACGGATTCATTAGCAACTGTAAAAAGATTTGATACTGAAATAAATAATTAGACATGATTTCTCCATACAAACTTACTATTATTAAGATTGAAAATATGCCTATCAAAATTTGAGGTACCGGTAGTATTAATGTAGATTCAAAATGATTCATAAATTGACTTTCCCACAGAATTATTATTATTTTTATTACTCAACTTGAATGCTAAACTTGTCAACTTGTCATGCAACTTGAATACAATGCATTGCTGTGCTTCATGAGGACCAAAAATGAAATGAAGTTAATTTCTATATTTATTTATAACGTTATAGAAAAAACTGCACGTGTACTTACTTGTTGAGAGCGCGGTTATAGGCCACCATGACCAGGCTGCGCATTTTGGCCAGCAGGGATTGCCAGGACTCCATGGACCGCGAGTCAGTCTTGACAGGTTCATACAGCGACACGCACCTGCCAGAGGCGAAATTTTTCATCTTTAAAAAAAGTTTTTCCAACAACAAATTGTAAAACTTTTTTTAGTCTTTTCTCATTCATGTCCCACTCTTTTAGAGTACACTATGGATACAAAATAGAATACAACTCATACCATGTAACTTTTCTTTATGATGCCATTTACAAAGTAGAATAATATTGTTTGGGTTTAATTGCGAATAAATTTATTACCTCAATGAAATAGCTATTGCAAATCTTAGCGATTATCTGGTGCAGAAACAAAAAATAATAATCAAATCTTGCATGATATGAAACTACTACAGCAATTTAGTAACCAAAGATGCTTAGCCTAAAGTAACCTGCACAACAAATTACACAATGAATGCAATAATTTTTCATGACAGCTTGTGTTAGTTATGAAGTAGTACTGTTAAGAGAGGTCACTTGGTCAGCTCCAACCTTAGCAACAATATTGGTAAAGTACAGCCCAAATAATTGAATAGAATGTTAATATTAGGCAAAAACATTAATTCTAAATAAGAAAAAAGGACATTAGCCTGAGCCATCAAGAATATTTTTTTCCTAACCTCTCCGCCTGTTTGCCACCAAAGTCAGTTTTCATTTTATCGAGCACGGTAGTTCGCGGCAAGAGTTTGTTGGGTTTTCGCGCATCTGGCGCTCCAACCACAACAACCATCCAGTCATTAATGCCACGCTCGCGTAGCTCGCCAACCCATTTCTGGACCTTCTCTCGTAAGCTAGTCTTGTATGTCTCGATGTCCTGCCAAATCAAAAAGATACAAAATTTTTTAAGAAGTAGCAAAAAGTTTAGGGAATAACTTGTGAACCATTTAAAATTTGCACGTACAATGTATTCAATTGTTTTGATGATTCCTTAACGAGATTTTATTGTGAAGTTCTTTTTACATATCACATAATATTTTTGAAATTGTGATTCATACCACAACATTGGAAATAAATGGCAATATATAAGATATAAATAGAATTTAAAGTTTCAAATCGAAAACTTCTCCATCATAAATACAGAAGTTGTTTACTAGGGCCTATGGACACAGAAATGAAATTAGTTTGGATGTTTCTTGAATTCAGTTGCATTCAACACAGTTGAATGCAACTGAATTAACTTGAAATTAACATATGCAACTGAATTCAGTTGCATTCAGTTGCATCATTATTTCAGAATAACTTTGAAGTGTTTAGGATTTAAATTTGGATATGCTTTTCAAGTAGTTGATGAAATTCCTTCAAGAAGCACGCAGACTTCAAACAATCATAGCACTAAAATGACAAACTCTAAACGTAGTCAAAGTGAAACCAAGACTATTCATGATTAATAGGTACTAATTAATGCAAAGTAAAGAAACCATATAAATAGGTAATTAGGTATAGAATTAAATGTATAACACTCACATGAAATTCCTAATTAAACACTTCATTATGTAAGCAACAAACCATTTTGATGGTTTTTATTGAAATAACTGAACTACATTTCAACGACACTGTAGTTAAAATGGTGAATAAACGGTGAAGTTTCATTCTCTGTTTTAAAAAAATTAAGATTCAATATTCAGGATTTATGCATTTTAACAAGGAAATTAAGGAATTACAGTGCAATCAGTCCAGTAGGTGTATAGGACGGGTAGCTGCAGCACACTGCAGCCAGGCTCCTTCACCAGGCACTCTTCAGAG
The DNA here is from genome assembly GCF_000764305.2 of Hyalella azteca. Lineage (NCBI taxonomy): Eukaryota > Metazoa > Arthropoda > Malacostraca > Amphipoda > Hyalellidae > Hyalella > Hyalella azteca. The sequence goes on along the minus strand of NW_025945905.1, from coordinate 202,317 downwards.
TAGGGCACAAAGTCCACTTCAATGTGAACAAACCTGGAAATTAGGACATAGATATAAAATGGGATACGTATTAACATATCTAAGAAAAATACACTCTTATAAATATTGATACTTTGTTACATTAAAGCATATTGAGTTCAGCTGAAGAATTTTTTTCATACAGTTTGCATTGTGTTTTTGAATAAAATAACATGTGTTTAAAAATTACTTTTTAAAGACAACACTTCTGAAGAATACAGTGTCTCCTATGTTACACATCCACAATGAATTTCTTATTTTATTTCCATATATTACCGGTAATAAAAATTAATTTTCAATTTTTTTAATATCAATATATGAAAAAAATGTAAATTATTTATTCTGTCAATTGATTCATGCCTCGTCTTCAACTTTGCAATAGTGTGCAAAATTTCAGATTGATTGGACAGGTAAAAGTGTGTTGGATACCGATTACCGGTATAAGATTTGTAGAAAAAAAAAACTATTTTTTCAATTTTTCAAATCACAAAAAAAATTAATTTTAAAATTATATATTCTGTCAATTGATTCATGCATTGTCTCCAACTTTATGCAAGTTTGCAAAATTTCAGATTGATAGGATAAGTAGAAGTGTGATAAATTTTGATTATAAATAAGATTTGTAGCAGACAGACAGACAGACAAACAAACAAGAGTGAAGTTAAAGAGAAGTGTTGTAATAATATTAAACTAGCCTACAACCTCATGCCCAACTAAATCAGATTTAGATCAATATTAGGTGGTAGGTGCAGATGTTAAAATGGTCAACCCATGCTCTCAATTGATCAAACTCTGATATTCTGATAATAGGTAGGTCAATCAAAGAAGCTAGTAATATAAAAATTTGTTTAATCAGGTCTTTAATGACTGAAGTCATTCGCAAATGTATCAAAGTAGCTAACAATCAGTATGAAAAATTCATCAACTGCAGTAAATAACAAAGTATTTTTGTAGGGTTATCAGACATTTTTTCTAACATTTATATGCATTCATGACAGTTTAATATTGCAATTTGAAAATAGAGAAATTAGTGCATTGGTATTTTGCTTTCTCTGAAACAAGAAATGATTTAAACAGAAATCTACATTTAATATTATTTTACAGATAAAATTTACAGCAATCACTAGATTATGCATTTCTAGTCCATCCCCAAGAAAATAATTTTATTAGTCAATAGAATTTTTATTGCTATTTAACAATTTCTCAAAGTCTTCCCTATGTGATCAACTAACTCTTGCTTCCTGCTTTAAAATAATATCTTTTCATCATCTGTGAAATTGTGACTGTGATGTACATGTTCAAACAATCCTATAGAAATTTAGCAAATGCTAAACTCATACTATTTAGATAAGATATCCCACTTTGCTGACTGGCCCACTGCTGACTCAGCCTGACTACCTAGAGTCTGAATGACTAATGATAATGACATGATCCAGGATTGGAATTTTCTTACTTGTTTCTGAAATTTTGCAGCTTAAATGTGACAAATTTTTAATACAGTTAGAATCTAGCAGCCCAATTGTGAACTTTTGTTAACAATTAGATAGGCAGTAATTCAGCTGGCAGAAATCTTGCGGTTCCGGAGATGGCAGGACAGCTCTAGTCAGAGTCTTCTAGTAGCTCTAAAAGGAGATGTTTTACATGCTTGATGACATCTAATTGTACTAGATTTTTGAGATAATACTGCAAGAAAATTTCTATACCACACACAATAATACAATTTTAACACAATAACAGTACTTTGAACTCCTGCCAAATGAACGTCGCCATTCCACAGATTCTTCTGGAAGAGCAGCAACCAAACTGCCTTGGAGGCCACAAAAAAGGCTGCAATCTCCAGCATCTGAAATAAAATATCAAGCATAACCATAATGAAGGAAATATAATTATAATGATTTGTGCAATTATACCATTAACCATGATAATATGGCCTAGACTGCTAGACCTACATTGATATATAGACATCTTCAGTTAAAAATGATTATTGAATGATTCCAGTATAGGCTATACACAAAAATGATTCATTTGGTCAGAAAAAAAATCTTACAAGAAACAATTGGGCGTCGACTCATTTTGAACATATGCTCTGCATTAAATTTCAAACAGGCTGGCCGACTGGCTCTGGCCCTGGCCGTGACTTCAAAGACCGTGAGTGAATACCCTCTTCCCTGATTCCTTGACTCGGACTGGTAATCAGCGGTGTGAGACTATGAGGAGAGTCTGAAGAGAGCTGTCAATTGAGTGCCGAGTCGGATCTTCTCACTATCTCAACTCAAGGGCTCACGCATCGGGGCACCTTTCAAGTCTCAACTCTTCTTCTTTATTTAAAGTTGAAGAGCTCTGGAGATCCTCTTCAAATTTCAATCATTGAATTGTTCAGGGAGACTCGACAAAGGTGAATGCTCTTTTTTTTTTTTTTTTTTAATTTGATTTGAAGACTTCGGGTATGCAGGTAGCACACCTCCCAGCCTGAGCACAACTCAGATTTTGATCACTCCACTTCACTTGTTGATTTCACCCTGTATTTCTCTTTCAGCACTTCCACCAACCAGTGTGGCAGTAAATAGTGAGGAGAAAAAGAAAAATAGTAATTAGACTTTGAGGAACTTCATAGCCTGGTCACCATATTGCAGCTGTGCAAATATTGACCCAGAAGACGGATGGCAGCAGTGCGTCTCCTCATTGGGGCATCTCCACCGCCAAGAGCTGAGGAAAGATCCCACTGAAGTGAAAGGCCTTCTATTCTTGAGCGGAAATCCCTTCGTTGGTTGGAGAATTGTGTGCAGTGTAGAATGAAATGCTCAATTGTGTCCTCCACGTTGCATACTGAACAGTTACTTGAATTGGCCAAGTTGAATCTCGCCAAATGAGCACAGAAACCAGCATGTCCCAGGCGCAGGCGAGACACAGCGCACTCAACTGAGCGTGGCAGCACTCCATAGTCAACAAAAGCTATTTCATGTCCCAAACTTCTTCGAAAGGTCCCCTTGCCTGTTTCTTGCACATCAGCAGCCCATTGGCGTGTCCATTCTTCATTCTTGTACTGTGAGAGACTTCAAGGAACAGATCCACTCCTCGAAACACAGCTGAGATCTTGCTGAGCGGTTGTTTGAGTGTGCCAAATTTGCTACTCTGTCTGCAACCTCATTTCCATGAATACCACTGTGGCCTCTGACCCAGCAAAGCACCACCCTGTCAAGTCCCTTCACCAGCATCAACTCCTGTATCTCAAAGATAATTGTGCGATACGAGTGCCCAGATGAGTTGGATAAAAGCTGCAGAGCTGACCTTGAATCTGTCAGAATCAGGACGGACTCCTCCTTCAGAGATCCATTCTCAGTGACAAGTTGCATGGCCTTGTGTATAGCAAACAGCTCTGCACCGAGAACTGTGTGCTCTCGCCGGAGCAACCAGCCAGTCGCCAGCTGGGTTGAAGGAATGAAAAGTCCAGCAGAAACAGACCCATCTTCAGACTTTGAGCCATCGGTATAAATTTGGATATGTCTAGGATAGTGTCCCAGGAGAAAATCATTGAAGCAATTCTGAATAATTTGATGTGGCATATTATTTAAGGGATGGTCTTGCAAGTTGAGTAGAATGTTCGCAGTGAGATCCACTTGAGGAGGGATCAGACCCATCAGGGGAGTTGCAGTTCGCCGAGGGAGTGAGAGGCCCAGCATGCGAAAGCAATCTTGAGCTCTGTTGACAAATGGTGTGTCACGGTGAAGTCCCTGATCCGTGAGTCCCAGCATGGTTGGCACTTGGTCACCTTCAGGCATGTACAAATACCTTATAACCCATTTAATGAACAGATATAAGAACCGCAGATTCAAAGGTGCAATGAAGCTCTCAACTTGCAGAGACACTATTGGTGTTGTACGGCGGGCTCCTTGGATGTATCTGAGGGCAGAGTTTTGAATAGTTTCAAGTTGTTTCAGCAAAGCCTTAGAAATATCCCATAAAATTGTTGAGCCGTACTCCATCTTGCTCCTTATAAAGGCCACATATATTCTGCGCAATAATCTCCTAGAGGCACCCCACTTCACTGAGCCAAGTGCACGGAGCACCTGCATTCGTTTCAAACAAGCAGTGCGTGTTATCCTGACGTGTTCCCGAAATGTAAGGCGCGGAGAGTCAAAATGAAATCCAAACACTTTTTGGCAGGCCACATACTGAATATTCCTGTTACATACTTTAAGTGTGGTAGCAGGGGCTGTCCTGAGTGATGTGTATACCTGATACGATGCCCAGTCTGACACGGTTCCGTTAATACTGACACGTTGTCGTCTACCTACTAGAAAATCTCGGATCCATTGGAGAAAAAAATGCATCCACTGGCTCCCTTTCGTCCAGCAGGCGAGTCCAATCGTTCAACGTAGATAATAAGTTAGTGGTGCAGGATCTACCGGCGATAAAACCATGTTCACAATCTGATATGAGATGGTGAGCAGTCAAGTGATCGATAATCCTATCCCTCACAACAGATTCCATTAGCTTACAAACAACACTTGTCAGACTGACAGGGCGATAGTTGCCGGGGCTGCTTTAGTCACCTTTTTTGAACAATGGTGTTACTTGAGCTTCTTTCCAGTCGGACGGCAAAGTTCCTTCGTTCAAGGTTTTTTGAAAGAATACTGTCAATGGGCAGGTCAGAACGGTTGCTAATTCTTTGAGCAATCTGGGATGGAAGCCGTCTGGTTCACATGACTTGTTGGGATTTAGAGCTACCCGGCGCTTGAGAACCTCTTCTTCGTGTATTTCAAAACGTGTTAACTTCGAGCCGACAGGGCGCTCCTCAATATCTGGAATACTGTTCAAGTCCTCATCTGTGAACACACTGCTGAAGAACTGATTATTAAGAACGTTAGCCTTGCCCTCATCAGAGGAAATCTTACGTTGGTCTACTTTCAAATCAGATATACCGTCCTTTGTCTTACACTCCGAACTAGCGTACAAAAAAAAAGGCTTTCGGATTCTTTTTGGAATTTTTAGCAATATTTTTTTTCGAAGTTTTTCACTGCAGTGCGACAAACTTTTTTTAGCTTGATTTCGAGCTCTGGCATACAGTATAATCAGACTCGCTGCGAACTCGAACTCGCTGCAGACTCGAACTAAATTTTGAATATACAGGTATAAACCTGACCTCCCAACTGTGATATTTAGCTCGTGACAATTTTTAAATTTTGCCTTAGTTTGCGGTTATAAATGCTATACGTATATGTCTCTTTGTCAATGCAAATTCAGAAATTGGCTTTAGAAATGCAGGTCGTTTTTCCGCACATCCGGATAACTCGCAAACGAAGGTAGGTACCTGTAAAATCGAAAAAATTGTCACGTGCTAAACATCACCGTTGGAAGGTTGGGAATGTATATTCAAAGTTTCGTTCAAATCTGTTCAGAGCTTAAAAGAAACTTCTTGGTCACTGCAAATTTCGACACGAATTGCAGTATAATTCACGAATGAAGGTGGAATGGAAAAATTTTCATGGCTAAACATCACTTATAGGTCCTGATGAATACGTGTACCAAGTTTCATCGAGCTGCGAATTAGTTTGAGAGATATTTGTTGATCACTGAATTTGGAGATTCGCTACGAGTCTCGCCGTAAATTTATCCTAGATCTCTTCAGCGACCACTCCAAACGCTGAGCACTAAAAGAACAGGAGTAAATGCAGCGCATTCTACTCGTCCCCAGCGTGAACCTAGACAACAAAAGACGGAAATATAGCACAGCTACAACATGACGATATTACGGATACCTCACCGTAATAAACGGATGTCTCAGTTCTTTTAACATTATCGTCCATATAAATGAGGCCGATGCTGTAGTAACAACTGACGGTGATGCCGTGGAAGAACTGCGACAGGAACAATATGATGGCGGGGCCCATGTACGCCTGGCCGTTGTCGTCGTCATCAGTAGCTAGCAAAAGGGGTGTATCGTCACACTTTCCATAAACAGCTTAAATCATAGGTTACCCCAAATCTTACCCAAAAGAACCCAGTGAGTGATGCACGAATAATATCATCCACTCGTTTCTCGCTAGAAGCAAGCTCTTCCCTCATGATTCCTCTCAAGTCTGCAAAGGTGCTCACACCTCCCTGCCCCCCCGCTGCAACAACCGTGGAACCAGAATGTGCCCGCCGACTCACAAGAGGCTGAGACTGCTTGGTAAGAACACCTGAGCAGCTGCCCTGAGATTGATGAACATCAACTGGCACCGTCACAGTGGCACGAGCCACTGGTGCAGGACAAGGAGGGCTTGAGTCTGCCACAATAGAAGCATAGGAAGTATGTGAGCTTGGCACAACCAGACCAGGGGCCTGTCTCCGTGCTGTCGGTGCTGACACCTCAACTTCCTTTACAGCCTGAGCATAAGAGTAACCAGTGGCACGCAGCTTTTCAACTGCGATGGCTTTCACAATGAAAGGACACTCTATAGAATTTGCAGCATGGGCTCCTCTGCAGTTGGCACAGTGTTTCTCAGCTGATGTACAAACTGTGTGGCAAGCACCACAGGTGGGCCAAAACCAGACCCCGTAAGGCAACTAAGATCATCCATGTGGAACAGACAAAACAGAAGTTAGAAAACAAACAAACAAACAAAAAAATAATAATAATAATGAAAAAAAAAATAGCAAGACAAAAACTAAATAAAGTAGAAGAGCAAGAAAAGAAAAAATAAATAAACAAAATAAAAATAAAATAAATAAAAAATAAAAATAACAAGGCGGACCGGCAAACCTCTGAGGGAGAAAGCCAGTCGGGTTAAAGTTAATGAGTAAACAAATCAAATAATTAAGGTTTTGAATACTTAAACTTATAAGAAACTTTGAGTCACAAATTTACCGGTTACTTTAGACGTTTAGAGATCGCAATTCACACACGTGCTACCACGGCAAACGCAACTGACTTTCTCCTATCGAGTATCGTAGTGTGCAACATATGGCGAATAATTGATCCATCAAATTGGGCGGACAATAAGATTATTCCATGATTTTAGTAGCTTGAGAACCATTTTTTTAGCTGTTTCAGCAAGTGGTAAGGACGTAGTGGTACGTAATGCAGGTTGCTGGTTGCCTAAAATTGGCCAAATGCGAGAACAAAAAAAGGCCGATAACTCAATATATACTAGTTAATTTGTAGGTTCCGCTATAAAAATTCCATTTATTTTCTTCTTGCAGTATTCAAAATTTAATTAGGAAGTACCCCTATCATAAATTTTAGCCGGCCAACGCAATTGAGAAAAACTAAATCACAGAATTTGTCCGAAAGAAATTACAGTCTGGCAACCCTGTTTAAAAACGGTACAAAAAATGAAATAATAGTACAAGATGAAGCAATCGTAGTCAACGTGTTAAAATCGTACCAAATTCACAGCTTGATGCGATTTCGGTCGCGTAACGTAATGCTTAAATTTTATTTTGCTTAACCGCCCGGCCACCATACCGATTCTGACCAGAAACTGGCGCACAAGCTGGGATAGAACTGGATCTGTGCTCCAATCCCGGTACTTTGAATTGTAAACACTGGGCCACCCTGCCCTGTAAATTATATTATTAAAATAAATCATTGCTGCAATGATTCAAAACTTTCCATATAATGCTATCTCTAGGCACTCACTTTATAGAGTTTAGAGAAGTTTTACCCCTTTTTTTACAACACTTCTCTTTAACTTCACTTCTTGTTCGTCTGTCTGTCTGCTACATAGTGATCTCGACGCTGAATTGTAGGCCGTGGCCTGCCGCCGATTCTTTTCCTTTTCGTGCCTTGTTCACAGAAGATCTAAAATCGTGTCATTTGACCGCATTTTTTCATGACTGCCGAAAGTTTGAAATAGCTACTCGACTTCCACCGGGTTCGATATGGTGCTAGGCATTTCAAATCTGAACATATATTTTTCCATAGCTTTATCTAGTCTGTTCTTGAACGCGTTCATACGTGGAGCGCCAACGCTGTCATCAGGGAGGCTGTTCCACATGTCGGTGATTCGAAACGAGAAGTAAATAATGATCGTTATACGTGTATATTTGTATGTGGAGAATAGTTGATTGATTGGCGAATAGTTAACGAATAATTGATCGATTGCAGTGAATAATTGATCGTTTGCAGGAGGCGAATAGTCGATCGTATAAATGGCGAATAACTAATCATGTGCACGTGGCGAATAAGTGATCACTCGCACGTGGCGAATGATTGATCGTGCATGTATGGCGAACAATTAATCGTGTGCATGTGGCGAATATGTGATCGCTCACACGTGGCGAATAAGTGACCGCTTGCCCGTGCGAATAATCAATCGTTTGTGTGTAGCGAATAATTAATCGTGTGCATGTGGCGAATAAAGGATCGGTTGCATGTGGCGAACAAGTGATCGATCGCATGTGGCGAATAAGTGATCGTTTTCTTTTGACGAAAAAAATGACCGGTATGATTGATATAGCCTTCATGTGAATCATGCCTGCATCTGGTGAATGTCGTATGCATGTTTTGTATGCGAGGCTCCGCTAATTTTCTTTATAGAGACCCAATCTAAATGCGGTGGACGACGTCTGAGTTGCCCATCCTTTGGTGCGGAATTAAGATTCGGAGTCACCATCAAAATGAGCGCACCATCACATGAGGGCAAAAAGGGCTCTTTTCTTTAGAACACATTTTAATAATCAGTATAGCACATCCTATCATTTTAATCATGTAGCCCTCTTTTCGTTCAATATTTAGGTAATGCATTTAGATGCACATTTATTCTATGTTTTATCTATCCGAAAATCAGTCAACGGCCTTCTACAAAAAAAAAAAAAAAATCCGAGCTGAGAATTAGACTTTCCTCAGTCGGATAGGTCTCGGACAAATTCACGGCCGGACCCGCGGCCGGAAGGTTTTCTTGGTGTTTTTATGGGTTTTTCTATGTTTTTGAGTTTTTAATGGAACTTGTTCCTAACTGGACCTAACCTGCGAGGTTTTCGTTGATTGGCTAAGTTTTTTCTATCTTTGGAGTCCGGCGGCCGCGAGACCGGCCGCGGGTCCGGCCGTAAATTTGTCCGAGACGTAGTCGGATTCACAGAGCATTAATTATTGTTAGAAGAAATGCAGTAATGAAGGTTTGGTCAATGCATTTCGATATTTTATGAAAATTTGTGACAAATTCTACATAAATTCCAAATTGTTATAGTTAGATAAAGTGTGGGTTGTTTTTAAATTTATATGCAAAGTCAATTCTACTTTAGATTAGGAAATGACGGATTCGTTGCAACTTGTTATATGAACTAAGCATTTAATTCAAAGAAAACGCCAAAAAATTCATTTTGTCTGCAGTGAAAACTTATCGGAGTCCAGCTCCATCATCAGTACAAAAACTTCATTAATACGATTTTGACCAAAATAGGACCTACAAATTGCCTAAGGAATGCAAAACCTATTGCATAGAATTCAACGGTTTCAAGTGGATACGAACTAATAACATCGTTTACTCAGTTGACGTCATAGCTTAAAGAAAGTGAGAGAGTACCACGGGTAGCTATCGCCATAAAAGTTTCACCACGATGGTATGCTGCTAATCTATCCACCGCAGCTATTTATAACCGTCCAATTGTCAAACTCCGAAGACGAGGATCAACAATGATTGAACCGTTACCGATGACGTGAGCTCTAGGTACAAGAGCAGCCACTTAAAGTGCTACTTTCGAGGTGCTACTTCAAGATCCAAAATAAATTTATCGAATTGAAACTTTAAACGCGTGCTGCGTATAAGCTTTACCAGGATTTCTAAGGAGAAGCCGAGCCAACTGCCACAACCAAACATGATTTAGGCTGGATCTTTCCATCACAGAAGACCCGGTGCGGTACTCAATAGTAGCTCTATCGTCCCCTTAGATAATATAATTATTAGAATTGATACATGAACGTGCGTTGATGTATACAAGGCAAGTGAGGATCCTGGGCCATCAAAGTTCGTTGATGCATCATTGAAAAACAAACAGTTTTTGTATTCTTCAAAGTTCATCTTATTAAGAAATAATCTATATACTCGACGAATCGATACTGAACTTTTTTTCACCGCGACATTGACGAATATACACGGCAAACTGTTTAAACGTTGTTAAGGCGTCAGCAAACTTCATTTCTTTTATAAATGTTACAAACTTGTTCAGTCGGAAGTAATTGATGGCAGATGTTGTGTTTTGCTGAGAGCTTTCAAAATAATTGGCCCCTTGCCATGGAAATTTAACCGATTTGCGCTAGCTATACGAAACACATAACGGTATATTTTTGTGTCAGAAACTGGCGATCATTTTCTGGATTATTAACAGCAGGTTTGCCTCAAATGTTAATTTTTTCAATTGAAAAGATGTGATTAAGTCGACGTAAAAACATTAGAAAAATTCAATTTTCACCAGAAAATACGTCAATTAAGCTTATGTTGATTGATTCACATCTGCAAATGGACACGATCGCGTCCAATGCCAGTTTTTACAACACTTCTCTTTAACTTCACTTCTTGTTTGTCTGTTTGTCTGCTACAAATCTTGTAATCGAAATTTAACTTCACTTCTTGTTTGTCTGTCTGTCTGCTACAAATCTTATAATCAAAATTTAACACACTTCTACTTATCCTATAGATATGAAATTTTGCACACTTGCACAAGGTTGGAGACAATGCATGAATCAAATGATAAAATAAATGATTTAATTTTTTTTTTCAATATTAAAAAAATTGAAAAAATAATTTTGTCAGCTACAAATCTTATAACTGATATTTGACACACTTTTACCTGCCCATTGTCCGAGATGACTCAATTGATCTGAAATTTTGCACACTTGTGTGAAGTCGGAGGCAATGCATAAATCAATTGTCAGAATAAATAATTTTAAACAAAATTTTCTATATTAAAAAATGAAAAAATAATTTATGTAATATCGAAAATAAAATGAAAAATTCATTGTACAACTGTAACATTGGAGACACTGGATTCTTTAGAAGTGTTGTCTTTAAAAAGTAATTTTTAAACGTATATTTTTTGTTTCATTTTGCTCATTAGTCATATATCCATGTACATAAAACAATGAATGCAAAGTTACGCCGTAAAAACAATGATCTGCTTATACAATAAAAATTATCACACCGCAGCCGATGAAAACATTTAAAACTTGCAGTAATAGTACTAAAGGCAGCACTTGGTTCACTTCATGACTGCAACTGTGACGTACAATTTACTATTTTGGACAGACGCACGACAGAGTCGTGACTTCTTTGCCACTTCACATGCAGTAGAGGTAGTCGCTGCCGCAAATTCAGAGGCAGCTCAGGGCAAATTTTGGGTTGGATGGCACAATTGCATCTTGCGATTTGCACTACAGGAAAAATTGTCGTCCGTATTTACTCGTTATTTCTAGTACGATTCCGAATCAATTTATTTGTCCTGTTCCCCAAAGTCTTCTCCCATCAAAACTCTTCATAAATTTGCCTCAACGTTTTTCTTAATAGAGTGTTTAATTGTGTGACATTCAATTGTGTAATGGCTCACATTTAATTGAATAATTAATATCGATCACGGATGATCGAAGGTGTATATAGATGCCGGAAACTTGTCTTGGGATGTATGGATGTAATACCTAACACAGCTTTTTAATGTAGTAATTCATAAAATAAGCCCAATTTTGCAAGTAATAATAATGGATGTTATATTGCACTTATGCCTTCATACGCAATTCAAAGTTGAAAGTCCACCTTTGGAAAATTAGATTATCACGAAATGTACTAGTGGAAATCTAGCAAGTTAAATTATTACCTACTACCAAGGCGGCAAGGCTCCTAGGACGATAACGTGATTGATTCACCACTAAATTTTGCAATTCATTCGACATCTAATACATTGTATAGCTCATCGAATTGACAAAAAACTATAGCTTGCCAATTCGAATTCTCGCAGAGCTCGATATTCATTGAATGAATGATTGATTCACACCACCAAATCATTCTGCATTCGCAGTGTCAGTGTTAAACGATCATTGTAACAATGGGTATTATCCTGCTGATCTAAGCAATATTAGTCTGTATTATGCGTTTTTGTACGGTGTAGAGTGGAGATTTACACATTATCATCATGATTTTTGCTATGTGACAACTGGGCGGGGTGGCCCAGTGGTTACAGTTCAGAGTACCGTGATTGGAGCAGAGAGGCGCGGGTTTGATCCCAGCTCTGTGCGCCAGTTTCTGGTCAGAATCGGCAAGGAGGCCGGGCGGTTAGAATAGAAGTGTCGGCGCTGAAGAAATAGGCCCATGGCCTGTTGCCGATTCTTGAACTTTTCGTGACTTGATTCACAAGGGATCCGGCCTTTGATCTAATTCTGGTTAAGCAAAGCAGAATTGTAGCAGTGTGTTGTGAGTTCGAGACCGTAAAATTCTGTGAATGTTCTGCGATGTTAGGAATCGGCGACAGGCCTACGGCCTACTAAACGCTGAAACTGCTATTATACAGGGTGTTTCAGAATTAAGTAACCCTTTTAATTTGTTCATAAATATAGAACTAAGAACGTTATGAAGTTGAAACCTGTTTTATTTAAAAGAAGAACATTTTTATGGTAATATTGTATCCTAGTTTTTAAATATAATATCTTTTAAATGCCCACCACAATTGTTTTGACAAAATAGGGCTCTTCTCTTCGTTGCTTTCATAACCTTCATTAGTGTTTCTTACGAGAGTGCAAATTTTTGATATCCGCAAATTTTCGATAAAGATATTTAAATGTGTTTTTTGAAGGATCCTTGTTTTGAAATGGATCCTCTAATCACGTTGAACTTCTGTTATTGACATCGTTATTGACTGTAGCGATAATTTTTGTTCTTCCTTCTCTGCTGTAGCGAATCATGATGAAAATTTAAGGCTTGATAATTAAACACAAATTTAGCAAGCTATACAGGATAATGACGTAACTATGATACAATATTACCATGAAAATGGGAGAGTCAGCTGTGTTCATCGAGTAAACATCTCTAGTGTCTATCGCCCTTGATTCCGCTAAGTTAACCGGTAAATAATCGCCTATAAGTCACATATTACTTGATCTTGGACTACTATATATACCACGAGTATATTTACTATAATTTAGTGAAGGGTCCTTCTAGCGTCAAGAACCCGGCTGGCTTTCTCTCCCCTCCCCCTCCTCTTCTCTTCATAAGAAGAGGCAGTAGGTAGGAGTAGGTTTGTGAGCCAGCCAAGGTTAGGTAGTTAAAATTCTTGCATTGTATTTAAACATTTTTATCATTTTCTGATTAAGGCTGAATTATTCTATTGAAACCTTGGCTACATCATTGTGTAACTTGTCATCTGTACTTATTATTATTTTTTGTATTATTAATATTTTGTCATCTTTTAGAATCAATCATATACTGCAAAATGCAAATGTCATGTGTTAAGTTTATGTTACATGTCCCAAACCAATTAGGTAGAACTCCTGTATAGTTTTGTATTTGAATATAACCATTGCTTCTGTTTTCAATATCAAATCTTGTTTGGCTCTGTTATCCATTGACAAATTGCTATGTTTTGCGGTTGTCCTGTGGCTTTAAGTCTACCCTGTGTGGACATCCCGAAAAGAAGAAGAAGAACCATGAAAATGTTCTTCTTTTAAATAAAACAAGTTTCAACTTCATAACGTTCTTAGTTTTTTATTTATTAACAAATTAAAAGGGTTACTTAATTCTGAAACACCCTGTATATTATAACTCTGCGCTCCATCACATAAGTTGAGATTGATATGGTTAAAAAATCCAAAATATCACAGAGCCATGGGCACTCACTGGGCAGTGACTCTTAGGTGCAACTAGCAAGGCATTGCTATAGAATGTGGTGTTATGACAAATATGTTATGTTGTTCATGTTTCAAATATTACACATTTTTTCAAGTTTTAAAGCGGAATTCGTCTCGCCACGAAAATTTTTAGATGATTTGTTTGCCACTTTAGCTTTCTAAATCTAAACTTTCTAGAAGTATTTTATGGGTGTGCACCATCTAACTGTACGAATACTTCTTGGAGGAGGCAACTACCGCAGAAGGGTTCAACATGCAATTATAAGAGCAACAATCACCTATTTGACGCAAACAAATCGTCTGACTTCCCTGTAGTGCATGAGCACCACCCTCCCTGGATTTACCTGTGATCAAATCTGGAAGACCAGCTAGCTAATAGATCCTTCAACTTCAAGGATCATTGACACTTGACGCTGAAACTTTCTGCTGAGTCCAGGTGTAACGAGTGGTTATCTTCCGACTACTTCTTCACCTTCAAGCCGTACACAACAACACAACATAGAAGTATTTTCCTTGGGGTTTGGCGTTTTCAACGGTTAACGAGTAACGATAGCCACAGTTGAAGTCGAACGCTACTGAGTTACCTTGCATGATTTTGCCCATCAGAATAGTAGCTGCATATATATCTCGTTCTTTTATATATATCAGCATTATATGTAATTGTAAATGGGTGGGTGCGTCACGTGTGTGACTGTGACTGTGAGGAGCAGAAGTTGAGCTTCTAAGCTTGTGCTCCTAATGACACTTTGAAACTGACTTGGACAATGATGCAGCGCCATAACTAAAAGGGAGGGTGTGCGTCAATGCCAGATTCAGATGAGGACGCCAGCTTCTCCTTTGCCTGCTTCTTTGCCTTTGTTACCATGATCATCATCAACACTCAGCAGTGTGACAGTGTGACTGTGTGTGGAATTCCAGTTTCCAGAGGGGTAATATATTAACTGGTTACTGGTAAACATAGCAAATCAGAAAGCAGGACCTTAAAACTGGAAAGGCCAGCTAACTTCCACTTTCAGTTGATCATCAATCATCATCACTGATGAATCTCTGCAAGCTGCCAGTCCACAGCTGAGCCTGTTAGTGTTTCATTGGCAAAAACAGTGCTTGGCACTGCTTGCATTATCAGTTATCACAGTAGCGAGAATCCAGATTATCCAGTCAATGCTAGAATGCATGCAATATATAATAGCCACAGGAACTGAGGAATCCAAATATCAATCATTGCTAGAAACTAATCATGTGGCTCCTAAGTCTCATATTTTCAATGACTTTTCAATGTTGTGGCTTGATTATGCACTTTTGTCAACAATATGAATTAAATAAGATTTTATTCATCTATTCAATTAATCATTATGGGAATTAAATTGCATATCTGTCTGCTACCAGTCAAAATTTTCCTAGGTACTTGTCTCTGAAATCTTGCAGCCCCAATGTGACAAATTTTTAATACAATTGCATTCTTGCAGCCCAATCATGTACTTTTGTTAACAATTACTTGAATTAGATAGGAGGTAGTTCATCTGGCAGAAATCTTGCGGTCCCGGAAATGGCGGGAAAGCTATAGTCACCAGTTGCGGCCCTAAAGGCTAATTGCTAAAGGTAGGCGTTTTAAAAGCTTGTCTGCTACCAGTCAATCAGACATGCAATTGGCAACTTTGCCATTCTTATTTACTGACCAGTATTGTTTCTTTTGTTAGCCTCAGTTTGAATTCATATTTCTAAGATAACCTTGATTTTCCAGGGTTAGAATTATGTCAACATAAAAGAGACTAGGGTAAACAGTAAACACGGTATATTCCGACACATTAAGGACGCATCGAGAAATGAAAAACTATAAAAAAAAATCGTATGCGTTACGTAAGTTCTGTTGCCTTCACGTGACTCTCAAAACACTTCACTACGCGTCAGCAACAATGAAACGTCACAAAATGTTGCCATATTTATTAAAAAAACGCATGGAACTAAAACAAAGCTTAATATAAAGGAAAAACTAGAGAAGTGACGGAATTACCTACGATGTCGGAATATACCGCGTTTACCCTACGAGTCTTTTCAATATTTGCCAACCAAGTAAAACTATGACCAAGATTAAAAATTTGACAAAAGCTGCTTGTGGTTGTGAAATAAGGTGAATGATACAAAAACTTCCATGCTTGCAAACAATTTCAACCATTTCAATGGCCCTTGCCTAATTTGTTATGCAAAAATGAAGAAATTTGCAGGCACTTGTGAAGAAATTGCAGGCACTTATGCCTGCAATTTTCAAAAATCATGACAGTCCTTATTTAAGAACTGTTTTATGCATACTATGCATGCATTGCATGCATATTTAAGAGATATTTTTCATAAATTAATTTGGTAAACACATCTACATCTCTTTTTCAGGCTTTTCCCAAATAATTTCGTTATCAAGCATGACTCTAGTTTTATTCAAGCAAGCATATTTGAGTTTAGTAATTTTGTTTCATATTGGACTCGTTGTTGGTGTTGCAAGTGAGGCTGCCAGTGAGAAGCGAGATGAGTCTGGAGGATCTCAGACTAATTTGGAGTATAGAACTGACTGTTCCAAACTGAGACCTGGCCAGTATTTATGTTTAGACTTCAACATAGACCCAAACACACAACAACCCAAGAACTGTCATCATCAGCTACACTATGCTAACATTACGTGTCAGAGCGCTCCTGGAATTATCTGCAGCGAGACAGGCAACTCTACCTTTACCAGCACCACACCCTGTCGGTATGTTTCATGAACTTACACCATGTAATAAATAATGCCTTTGCAGTTTGTAGCAATAATGTGTGTTAAGTTACTACAATAATTGTATGATGATACTCAGCAGTCTCAATTAATTGGTTTTCATGCCTGCCCATTATTTGATGTTTGCCTGCCCATTATTTGATCAAATTACATGGATTTGCTTTCATATGCTTGCCAGTGAAATTAATTTCACTCATCCCTCTCTTCAATTTTCAAAATCATTCATTTTATTAATAACCAATGAATTATTCAATTAAATACGAAAGCTGTGCTCTCTCAATTGCTGACAGATATTCATTATTCCTTACTGAAGTGTTACATAGTTTGGGTTTATGTGCATAAAGTTCATAATAAAATAGAGTAACATCTAGCTAAACAAATTTTGCAGGATATTTTTTATTAATGATTCATATATGATTCTATCTGTAGTTCAACTGTAATAGTATAAAATATTAACCTCATCATATTTTACTTTATCAGTAGTAATTCTTATAACTTCATTTGAGGCAGCAATAAATACCTTCATAAAATCACTACCAGCATCAAGTTTATTTAAACCTACACGTCATTTTGTTTTAATTGTTTCATAATTTGCATATCTGTTTAACTGTTTTAATGCTGAAGTGCTTCAAATGGATTCATGGAATTGATACTGTACTTCATGCAAATATACTAATGCTGGGACATATTCCAGCATTAATTCAAATTGACTGTCTTGATGTGGCTATCCTTAACACTCTAATGCTCATGTGATCTAATTCAAGATTGACTCGCTTGAAAATTTTGTGTGCAGACCCACTAGTGGCCACAATTATGAGACTGCCCTGCTGCTCTCCATATTTCTTGGAATGTTTGGGCTGGATCGGTTCTACCTTGGTTACCCTGCAATAGGTCTGGCAAAGCTAAGCACACTGGGCTTCTTCTTCCTGGGCCAGCTGATCGACATCGTGCTGATAGCCACGCAGACCATCGGACCAGCAGATGGGTCTCACTACGTTATCAGCTACTACGGCCCTGCAATCTCCGTGGTGACTCGTGACAATGACACATACCTCATGCCACAGCCTGATTGGCTTGTTGCATCATGAGAGGGATATTGCCCCATTGCGCCTAGTTATAATGTCGTTTTATGAGAAGTCACTCATTTTTTACTTTATCATTAGATATCATGTTTGTACTCTGATGCGTTGTGATGTTACCTAGTACTCAACTGCATCAGAATGTCTCTTGTATCCAAGAGTTGTGCCATTCTATGAGTGCTTTATTACATTATTTAAATGATTGCACGTTACATATTGGGTACCAACGTAATGCGGCACAGTGCTGCCTTTCACCATTGAAATTATATGATAACTTGATGCAGCCACCAATGCACTCACGCATGTTTTGGATGATACCAAATGCACCCACGATTCTGCTCGTCAGTCACGCGAGTCGGGTGCCCCACTTTTTACTAACTGAGACTGTTGGATACTACTTAAGCTCTACATTGAACCGAATAACCTATTTATTTCAACGCTTCTGTGGTAGTATCCTATTTATTGTACATATCATGATCATACATAAATTGTAAATACATTAGATATGTTTACATCGAATGAAACTCAGTATTGTATAACTTTATAAAGAACCGATACAACATAGAATTGTATCTGCAATATTATTTATCACCAGAAAAATTTAATTAAGAATATGAGGATGTATGTGGGATTCAATCCAATAATTCCACCTCCCTATTTCGAATAGTTGTTTGCCTGCTGACTGGAAGTTTTATTGAATAGTTATTTAGTGAATATTCTGAAGATTACTTTTCAATGTGATACATTTCAGGGCAAATATTTCCAGCAGTCGTAAAAGCGAGGTTAGAAAAAATGGAAGTTTATTTTCTTATTTGACGTGAACTGCTACAATCATGCTTATCTATTTCTTCAAATCCGTTTTAAGGCTTTGCTGCACGAAAACGTCTTGTTACATGTCACCCATGGGCTGGAATCATGGTCGTGAATTGCAGCTGGAACTAACGACCATTCTTTTTTTTTCCTGCCCAAACTAAAAATCACACTTTAAATCAAGTCGTCTTGCAAATTACGACCACCTCGGGCATTTTTTATGTCAACTGCGGCCTTTAGCGCTATTCTTCTCCCTATCACCAAAAGCGTTCAGTAATTCATATAGAGAATTTTGTAATCTTCCAATTGATTTCCACGACACTCGTTTTAGCCCCTCCCTGAAAAACAGTCATTTGAATCAAGTAAAGTATTGTAGTGTCCGGCAGCGTTCTTTGGCTGACGTGGATGTTGTAAATGATATTCCTTGTTCGTTGGCGCCGCGGAATGGGAGACACACAGGCTCAAGCAACCTTCGGCGGGCGCGAACCTTAGTAGGTAACTATTATCAGCTGAAAGTTAGAGGGCGCAAAATATGAACTTGCCGTGCCAGAAACTTAGGGAAATGGTTTCCAAAATATCTTGTCGGTATCAAGGATTTTCATAGTCAATTAAAAGTTTTTGTTTGAAGCGACTACCAAACAGCTGAGCAGCTCCTAGTCATAGAAATTCGTTATGTCATTCGATTGCTTTCTTCTGAACGGTATTGAGTGGATGCGGATTTGATAGAGAATTTTCAAAATCGAAGCATTGGATTAGATGCGCCATCTATCAAAATAAGCGCGAATCTGAAATAGGTACAATTCAGCCTTTTGTCTATCCGTAGTTTGTAAGTCTTGGGTGTATGCAAATGAGATCAGATTTGTGACAAGCAATAATCGAACAAAAATTTTCATGCATGTTGTTAGTGGTTAAGATGACCATGAGGCCATGCCGACTAATCCAAATGCTCCACGTCTGCCCAATGATAAATAAAGACGATTCCGATAAAAATAAGTCTTACCGTGTTTTTAACTGTACTTTATTAGTTTTTTTTATCTCAGTTGCTAACCTATTTCATATAAAATGTGCACTTCAATCAAGAACTGGAAGATTTACTGAGTAATAGTATGCATATTATATACAATTCTGATATTTGACTAACCTTGAACGAATTCACAGACGATAGGAAGAGTGGGAGCAAATGCATCAAACGTCAACAAATTTCAGTATGATAGCATTCAGACGTCATGAACAGCTATGAAGCTGTAGCGTCAGTCAAAGCACAAAGAATTTCAGCACAGTTGCCTACTCGGCCTTGGCTCACCCGTTTCTTGAATAAGAGTCATTTTCCATGTGTATTACTGCAACTACATTCTAGCTTCAAATTTTCCCCGATAGCTCGAGTTCTTAAATCTCATTGACAGTGAAAAAAAGCTTTAAAAACCCAAGTCTGATCCTAAGCCTAAAATAGCCCAGGAGACAAGAATGACTAAAGTTCCTGTGTAAGTGCGATCATTGCCCACAAATTAGTTATAATACTCTTCCACTTGCTGCTAAAGTTACGTATATGATAAATGCAACATAAAATATTTGCTGCAAAACCCTCCTATCAGAACCAAAGTTTATTTGGGTTTCTACCTTATAACTACACATATAAGAACGGACACCATAAAGTTTATCTTGAAATAAGAAGTAAGTAAGATGCTTTACCAAGTAAGAAAAACCGTAAAACGACAAGGAAAGACGACTGGAAGCAGAACTTCAACAGATAGGCCTTCGGAAGTTTGCCTTGCGGGCTTAAATTCAGGTTTTAGCGTTTGCAAGCTGGTCTAGCAGGCCATGCAGCTGCTTGTTCTCAGTTTGCTGCTGGGTAAGAGCGTCCTGCAGCGAGGTGATGCGCAGCTCAGCGCGCTTCAGCAGCACCACCATCTTGTGCTTCTCTTGCTCGTGCTTCTGTCGCTCCTCGGCAGCTTCTTCCTCAGCCCTGCGGGTGAAGGCGGTTATGAATATCTTGTGTGTGTGGTTTTTAACACCCTTTAGTGTATGGAATAGCCGTCGATAGCATCCGGGTGTAATAGCTACGGAAAGCTTGCGGGTGGAATAGTCAATCAGCTTGCACATGGAATGGCCATTGACAGCTGACTAGTTTGTCACTGCCGCTTGGGTAGTTATAGCTGGCAATTGTTAGTACCAGTCTAACATAGTAAGTCACGATCCACCAACGAGTAACGAAGAGTCAAGAAAAAACTTTCATGCTATTGTCAATAACAGCCAATGATAATTTAGAACAATATATAACCATAGATGATGCATGAATGAAAACTTAACAATAAATGCACGATCAAGTTCAGTAAAATATCACATGGCACATACAAGGCAAAGCAATAGGCAAATCATTAACCGTTTATTTCAAAATTGGTCCGTAGTTAACTCGCATCATTATTAAATTTTGGTCGCACTTGTGGGAGCTGACAACAATCTTTAGTTCACAGTCACAAGCAGTGAGAAGACAGTTAACTGAATGAATGCAGAATTTCTTCCCCAACATCGTAAATTATGAATCTATAAGAATATACTCCACAATAAACGTACAACTCACTCGATTCCATAGAGAATAGCGGGCATTGGTGGAGTATAAAATGTTTTTCATGAACAATCAGAGCAGTAGCAATATGCAAGCAAGATACGTATTAAATTATGAGCAGAAACTAACTTTTTGAACTTTCCCTCGATGACGACGAGCAGCTCCTTGACTTGCTCATTCTTATTGCGAAGTTTGGTGTGCAGTTCCTCGACGCGAGTTTTGAGCTGCGTCTCGTTCTCACGCAGCGTGGCGGTTGCTTCGCGCAGGCGTTGATACTTCCTGTAAACACATGGTAAAATTTCAAGTCTATGATTCAGTGCCCACTGACTACTCTATATCCTGCATACAGTGGGGGGAAATAAATATTCGTACACTTGAAAAAACGTATTTTAATGTATGTAAGTACACAAACCTAACAGGAAAAGTGATTTAAATTATGCATAGAGACGCATAGTATTCAAAAATACTATCAAAAGAAATTAAATCTCAATGCAACAAAAAACAATGCAACATGTTCACTTTTCGGGTGAAAAAAGTATTCGTACAAAACAATAAATCCGCATTATTTTAGTCTTTCTTGGGGTGCGTGATTTTAATTCGTTTCTGTGAAGTTCATTGTTTATCGTTCGTTTGGTTACTTGAATTCCTGAGGCACTCAGGTGACTTTGCAACTCTCCTCGAGTAATCTGTGGATTTTCTTGGATTTTTCGTCCCAATAATCTAGCAGATCGCGCAGAAATCTTCCTAGGAGCACCTGATCGTCTTTGGTTTTCAACGCTGTCACGGGTCTTGAAGCGTCCAATGAACGAAGCAACTGTACTAAAAGGAACATGCAAGTGGCTAGCAATCTTCCTATAACTTTCTCCTTTCTTCAAACGCGATAGAATTAGTTATTTTTGGGAACTTGTTAGTTCTTTACCTTTAGCAATTTTTGAGACCTTCTTGTACTACGGGCAGTTGCAGATTGATCTGGTAGTTGCAAAATACGTTAACTATGGTTACTGATTACATTACTGGAACGTGCTACATGTTTCTAGTACATTCTGGAATGTTCTGGTGTGAAATATTAGTCAAAAGTTGTTCTGTACGAATACTTTTTTGACCCGAAGAAGTTAACATGTTGCATTAATTTTTGTTGCATTGAGATTTAATTTCTATTGATGCTATTTTTGAATACAATGCGCCTCTATACATAATATAAATCACTTCTCCTGTTAAGTTTGTGTACTTACATACATTAAAATACGATTTTTCAAGTGTACGAATATTTATTTCCCCCTACTGTATATGCTCAACTGATATTAAAAAAATGTAATGCATCACACATGTTCAAGGATATATTAACCGTCGTCAATGCTACTGATATCTTGAGGCATGGTACTGCGAGTTGCCGGTGGCAAACAAGTGATAAATAAAAAATTTAAAAACTTGTAAGGCAAGCAGACTAAAAAGGAGTAATTGCTCTCTCCATATTATATCATATGCATGACCCGTCAAACATTACAGCCACAATAAAAACAAGCATGAACTTCAAATTACATAAAGCAATAATGAACATTTGATTAGTCCATTTGATCATGGAATTAAACTTATATCGTTTAAATACGCAGCATCGAACAGACGTCGCCAGATAATATCCTGATGACTGGACTAAGAAGCACCATACTTACTTTTCTGAAGATTAATTTTTTATACCAATAGCATTTCAGCTCAAAAACTGGCGAACACAAGAAGACACAAATTATCACTTTATAGGCGTGGCCATTTAATGGTAAAAGCAGAAACTTACTGTACAAGGTCGAAGTAATTGGCCTCAAGAGTTTGGTATTCAACTTGCAATTTCTCTGTATCTTTCTTGGCTGCTTCCACTTCACCAGTGAGGGTCTGCACGACAAGGGTTGACTTAGTGATTCACATCAAGAAATGAGCAAGTGCACCAACAATAAAATATATTCAACTATTTCTTAAAAAATACGTCACAGTTTTCGGTTTTGCAATTACTGGGTATACTATCATGATAAGGAAGATATATATTACCCAGTACAACTCTTTAATAGTCATTTTGTTGACTGTGAATGAGAGAACATAAAATAGAACAGGTAACAAGATTTAAATCCACGTACGTTGATATACTGCCGGGATAAACAATTTTGGAATTACATATAATAAATTTGAAACATTTGTAACATAAATATTCGTATTACCACATTGTGATCTGTTGTAAATTGATGTTTCAGGGGAGTAGAAGAAACCATAAAAACGTGTAGAAATAATCACATCAAGGAAGTCACTTTACGTCACAAGTTTTTTTACATACTACTGAAATTAAGCTAAATAAAACCTAGGCAAGCCACTATATGCCTCGGTGATCCACAGAACCTCTTTTACTGCAGGCATCAAAGTTCAAGCAAGTTTCTACAAATACATGCAAGTTAAACACAACTATATAAATGTAACAGACATGTTCAACTTCATAAATGAACAACTCGAGAGGTTGTAGGGCGTAAGATCCAGTTAGAAGTTATGAACTGTCCACTAACCTTGCGTTGCTGGTTCAACTGCTCCTCGTGTTCAGTCTCAAGTAATTTTTTCTGTTCGACGATCTGCAGCATCATCTTTTGCAGCTGCCGCAGTGTGGCTCTGCAATGCAAGATAAGTTGGACCCAACGCACCAGAGTAATGTTTGTTATGCATTCACTCTGGGAACTGAACTCGCTATTGCTACAATGAAAAAACATGGAAGAGTGGAAAAGGGCTGATATTACAAGAGTTAGTTTGTGATCTTAGCCACCCAATAATTTACAGGCTAACGTGTAAACTCTGAAGCAACTGATTTGTTGGACTATTATTGATCCAAATAGTATTTTATTTTGTTTTTCTCACTGAAATTTCTACCGATACACCTAAAGCATTTCAAATTTCAACCCCAGACAATCAAGGGCTAGAATAATTTCAACTAAAAAATGGTTAAGTGCAGCTTACATTGGAGTCATTACATCGTACTAATATTTGTATGCAATGAACTCACACGCTCAAGACACGGCTGAGAATAATTTCACCACATCTCACATCACAACATGGTGTTGTACCTTCTATTCGCTAGTTGTAAAAAAACAACAGTGTACAAAATCAAACAAAAATTGCTGATAAGAATCTTCACCAGGTATGTTAATATCGTTTGGTTAATTCGTGTTGTAAACATTGCACAAACTGACTGCAGTGGAGTTCATGACACACCTAGCGCTGTATTCCGAAAACTTGCCCAAGTACACACAGTGGCTGATTTCTCATCTGCGATTGGCACATGTTTAGATTTTGAAGCCGTCAGTGATTGGCTGACAGTTATGAACTTATAACTATTTTTGGTAGTATTGGCTCATATCATGCCCAGACCAGGGACTCACTCAAGCATGGCCTTATTCTCCTGCAGGTCGAGGCAAGCAATGGACTCTTGTTCGAGACGTTTCTTGTAGTCCGCCACCTGCTTCTCGCACTGCTGCAGGCTCCGCAGGTGTTTGGCCTGCACAAGACCTACATTAATACGTACTGCAAAACTATTTATATCTTAATACTAAGTCCATGTCATGCAACCTCAACTACCAAAATAAATCCAATTGTTACCGTCATGCTTCAACTGTTAATTAATTTGGTAACAGGGATTGAATATGTCTCTTAATTCAAGGCGGCGCATCAGCTTTACCTTTGACAAGAAGTCCTTAACTCATATCATAAGGTCAGGGAGTTGAGATTTGAGAGAAATTAATTTTTTCAAGAGCGAATCAAGTATTTTAATTGCAGTTCACCAGTAACACTCAGTATTTCATTACGGCATCCTGGAAAACTTGTTGGGTTTTGCACCAGCTTATCCATGTTGGGAACATTAGAACACACGAGAACATACACAAGATTCTGCAGCTTTGCAGTTAATTCAGAACGTTATGTTCTTCCTAAAAAAAATTGATTCAAGTGAGAAAAGCGTGTCCGTTTTGTCCTACTCGAAAAAAAAAACAGCTACAACTGAATGCACAGAGGAAGATTTTCAGGAATGAAAAAATAACGAGTACCAATAAATTCATTCGCCAACTTTTTACAACGCAACAAAATGTCCATCCGGACATCCTGACAAAAATGTCAGGATGTCTGGGAGAGATGAAAAAAGAATAAAAAATTAATGAGTTGCTCCAGACCGACGATAATTAAGACTTGACAAGATCATTTTATTTTTGCTAACACGCAAGTTTGAGCGTATGGAAATATGTTTTTTTTAACTTTTAAAGATATAAGTAACGTCAAACATTTCAGGTGCATCTCCTGAACAGAGTGCTGCACCTCCAATGCAATTTCTAGGTTAGTAAGTTCAGGCTCAAGGACGCAGTTCTCATAATACATCACCTCCAATGCGATTTCTAGGTTAGTAAGTTCAGCCTCAGGGACGCAGTTCTCATAATACATCACCTCCAATGCGATTTCTAGGTTAGTAAGTTCAGCCTCAGGGACGCAGTTCTCATAATCCATCACCTCCAATGCGAGTTCTAGGTTAGTAAGTTCAGCCTCAAGGACGGAGTTCTCATAATACATCACCCCAATGCGATTTCTAGGTTAGTAAGTTCAGCCTCAAGGACGCAGTTCTCATAATACATCACCTCCAATGCGAGTTCTAGGTTCTTAAGTTCAGTCTCGGGGACCCAGTTCTCGTCGGTGCTGCAGCGGCAGCAGGTCGTGAGCGTCTGGTCTTCTCTGAGCAAAGATTGCTGAGCAGCACCCGGCACAGCGGCGCCCTGGGAGGCCAACACGGTGCTGTCCAGCACTGACACGTCCAGCAGATTCTGCGTCGTGTCACCAGCCTTAATGAAAAAAAAGAGAACTGCAGGTCAATATGCTGAGATATGCACATTGAATAAATATGTCTCTCAATTCCTTTGCTAAAAACAAGACATTAGAAAATTATGTCCGCAATAAATTAATACCAATATAATATGTCTTTTTTATGGTAAAAAATAAGGTTGAGGGAAATTTTTTAGGTATCGCTCGTTGTGAAATCCTTACAAGTGATACTAACAACATTTCCATTCCCAAGAGCAACAACTAGCACAATCATCAGCACATACTGACAGATCCAGATCAACAAATTAGACTTAAGTACCTACCGTGCAATAATTAAACAAAGAAAACTTTAATTGCGTGCACCCTGACATACTTTCTGGGGGGAGGGGCTGAAGGAGATGAGGCCGCTTGTGCGTCGTGCATTCGTTTCGTCATCACTTTGCTCTTCCAGGAGCCTGTGAGTATAGAAGAATTCTTTTACGATCCAGAATGACATGCTGTCCAAAACTATTACCATAATACTTGACCAAACAAAGCTCTGACATCTGATTACAGACCGATGGAATCTTTATATGTAATAATCTGTATATCATATCAATATTTGAATGAACTCTCCTACTTGTGTAAATAAAACTTGCTGTATATGAAGTTATTAATTTATCCAATATAATAAGAGACCTTATAAAAGCCAAGTAAACTTCTGGTCTGAACTCTAACTCTTTTTAAAATAATGTAATATTTTAGGCCTAGTTTTTCAGGTAACAAACATTTGTTTGAATATGGCTGGAATTTACAAGACTTCATTATTCTGCAACAAGTCATTATCGTGGTATCATTTAAGAAAAGATTTAAACCTGTTCTGATGAAGAAGAGGCGCCAGAGATGGCCGGCCGGCCACTAGAGGGTCAAACTTGACGTAGAGAGAGTTGCGGATGAGGTTATACTTGTAGGACGACTGACTGCCGTGGCATTCCAGCTCATCCAATTCTTGAGGGTTGTTGAAAACTGAAAATAGGGAAGCCAATAAGAGGTGCATTCGTAATTTGCGATGTTCCTGCAACATAATAACATTTAAGAAAGAATTTATAAAAACTGTGATGTTATTCATTATTATATCACACCTAAAGTTTCATAAGTCAAGCGAAAAATATATGAAGGGAAGGTAAATTTTTCCATATTTCTCCAGTGCAAGTTTGCTTGGAAAAACTAAAAACCTTTTGCATGTTCCGTAAAGACCAATAAAATTTGTCATCAGCTTTCCTGGTAAATGACAATCTTCTGTCGGCATTGATTCAAATATTATTGAATCTGTAATGTCCTTTTCAAAAGCAAAACACACGCTTTTGCAGTAAGGGAAGCAATAGTGAAGAAGTTAATTACATCACTTTCCAACATTAACAACCTAAATAACAGGAACTGGTCAAATGCGATACTCACACTTAGATGCGTCAGTAAAAGTAAGGGGAGTGGAGGGAGAATCACTACTGTTGGATGTTGGGGTTTTGGCAGCAGTGAAGCGGCGGCTGCTGCCCACACGGTCAGGAGTGACTTGCCGGACCAGGGCTAAGGCACTGTTAGTTATCTCATCGAACTCCAAACTTGTCATCGACTGCCGCATCCGTGCAGAGGCAGTTTTGCCGGCGCTGTGGCACCGCTCCTCCTCCTTCATTAACACCTGCGTCAGTTCTGAGCTGAAGTCGTCACGTGTCGAAGTGAACTCGTCAAGACTGCCAGACTTCGCAAAGTTGCCCAGCACAACGGGAGAGTTAGAGATGATGCTCTTCTTTGTGAGACTGGCTTGGAAGGAAGGCGAATCTGAGCAAACTTTATCGTCGTTCTTCATCAGTTTTTTGCCATATTTAGGCTTACCAGGCCCTGTGGGCGTTTGGAACACTTCACTGCAACAGCTTGTGTCACCAGGGAGGTCAAGATCAACTTCCTTTAAACCAGCATTGTGAGACATTGAGCTTTCCAGACCCTGATTTTCTTTCTTTGCCGAGTTTCGAAACTCATTCATCACGCTTTTAGCTGATGCAATAGCAGGAAGTGGTGGCGATTTATACACAGTATTTTCTGGAATTGAGAGAGAAACGTCTTCTCCAACTGTAATTGTATCATCAAAAGATTTCAAGGTTTTATCTCTTCTATTAAACAGTGCAGATTTAAGCTCGTTCTCTAGCTCACATAATGTAGCATCAGCAACAGAATAATTGCCTTTGCCCGACAGAATAGATTCATTACCCATTTGTGACCTGTTACAATTTGTGTCGACAAAAGAATCCGAATTGGAGGTAATGGTATTACTTGAGAGGGATTTACGTTCATCTGAAACTTTTGGCTTGACCGTGGCTTGAACTGGAGATAAAACCGCTGTACCGGTATATTTAGTTCCTCCACTAGCTTGATAATCTTCTGATGATGAATGACTGCAAGGAATAGATCCTGACTTTTTGTGATCGGTTGCAAATTGCCATTCAATTTCTGAACCTAATTTCAGTACTTCAACATTTGCTGATAGATTATTTGCTTCAGTTGGCTCTTCAGTAGAATGTTCCTCAGTTGCAGGCAGTGTGACTTCAGCACAAGCCTGATCAAATACGGCGGCAGGAAGTTTCTCAACTTCGGCGGCAGGGAGCTTCTCAACTTCGGCGGCAGGGAGCTTCTCAACTTCGGCGGCTGGGAGCTTCTCAACTTCGGCGGCTGGGAGCTTCTCAACTTCGGCGGCTGGGAGCTTCTCAACTTCGGCGGCTGGGAGCTTCTCAACTTCGGCTGTAGGGAGCTTCTCAACTTCGGCGGCTAGGAGCTTCTCAACTTTGGCTGTAGGGAGCTTCTCAATTTCGGCGTCCGGGAGCTTCTCAACTTCGGCGGCAGGGAGCTTCTCAACTTCGGCAGCTGGGAGCTTCTCAACTTCGGCGGCAGGGAGCTTCTCAACTTCGGCGGCTGGGAGCTTCTCAACTTCGGCGTCCGGGAGCTTCTCAACTTCGGCGGCTCAGCTTATCAGCTTCGGACAGCTTATCAGCTTTGGACAGCTTATCAGCTTCGGGCAGCTTATCAGCTTCGGGCAGCTTATCAGCTTCGGGCAGCTTATCAGCTTCGGGCAGCTTATCAGTTTCAGGTATCACCATTTTAGCCAGTACTGCCACTTCAGACGGCACTGTCACTTCAGACGGTTTCGCCACTTCAGACGGCACTGCCACTTCAGACGGCACTGTCACTTCAGACGGCACTGCCACTTCAGACGGCACTGCCACTTCAGACGGCACTGCCACTTCAGACGGCACTGCCACTTCAGACGGCACTGCCACTTCAGACGGTTGCGCCACTTCACAAAGCTGCTCCATTCTCAAAGATTTCTCACTTTCACTACACCCATTGACTCCAGTGGCATCATTAACATCAGATTTCATTACATCAGAAAACAATGCAATGTTAGGTACAATATCCACCGCAACTTCCATTCCCACTGCAGTGCAGTCCTCAACTTCAGACCTGCTCTCACTTGCAAAAGATTGCTCAGCTGTCATTTTACTGAAATCAATAGGGTCATAAATTTGAGATTTTCTTTTCAGTTCTTTATCTTCACTCACTTGACTAGGTTCAAGTAGCTCTCGGCGTTCACATTTGTCTTCATTTTGTATCACAGATACACTCTCACCCAGTGACATGCGTTCAAGTTGCTCAGGCAGACAATAATTATTGTCTGCCTGTAGTTCAGGTAAAGATGCTGTTACCGCAGTATCTGCAGATTGATTTACTAGTGAACATGAAGAGGAGATAGCTAGGATATTTTCTTCATTTTGGCTGGGGTCAAGGTGAGGTAATGCATCATCAATTGTAGTTGTGTCAAGATTTTTTGATGAAAAAAATGCACACTCAACATTCCCTGAACAGTCTTGAGAAGAGTTTTCAGGAAGGGAAACATTATCACAGGATTTATTGCTGGTTTGAATTTCATTTGGTGAGGCTCGAGTGGCCATTGAATTAAAATCTTGCTCCTCAATACATGTTTCACTCTCTTTAGTCTGACAGTTATTTAAAAGTTTTGTATCATCACTGAACCCAGGACAAACTGACTTAGGAAGACATTCTTTGTCAGTACGATCTGAAGTTAGAGATCTGTTGAAATCTTCTTCAGTAACCACTTCATGCGTAGGAGTAGAGACTTGCTGTGTTGGATCATTGAGAATTACTGTCTCATCCAAGTGCATCTTCTCAAAGCTGCTAAGCAGAGAATCGTTGAAAGTAGAACTTCTGTAAAAGAGTTGACAGATTTGAGTGGTTTATGAAAGAGTAAAGTAACTTGTGGAAACGGTATATGAATTGGAAAGTAAGTATCTCAGGTGGGGAGGAACCGTGTAAATAACCATTTGATAATTAATTGAGAACACAAATTTAAATCTGAATTTCATTAATAAGTAAACTTTCTAGTCTACCCAGTAAAACTTGATTGACTCTTATCTGGGGCAACTTTGGCAATAATTACCAAAAATTTTATTTCCATGCTATTTATCACTGACCAATGTCACATGTTCACGGTAGAAACACACTACAGGAAAATGATGTAACCTTGATGATACAATAACGTATGCTACAATAAGTATTGAATCAATCCTGATAACAATTATCTAAACGTGTGATGCATGGAAAAAAACTTCTGCCCAAAGAATAAACAAGACCAACCTAAAAGAAACAGAACAAGTGGCTGTATACTTTCTAGATGGTCTGAAGGAAATGAAACTTACACAACACAAGATTATGGAAATGAGACTTAACATAACCTAGGCAGTATAGTTATTGAATGTGTAAGAACCAACCTGTTGGCAACTGGAGATGCAAGTGAAGATGACAAGCATGAAGAGAAGGAGTTGTCAGTCACACCTGTAAAAAGTGAACTGTTTAGAGAATTTGGTACATGCTAGAGCCAAGGACAATTTGATTCTAAAACTACACAAATTAATAAGCATCATGTTAATGGCAGGTAAAACAATGGATTACAACAACAATCACTATTACCATTATCAGTATTGTATATATACATATATATATATATATATATATATATATTGCACAAAGTTTGTCAATGTCATGTCAAACCATTTAAAATTGACATACAGAAACAATTACACAGGTTTATGATGATAAATCTGTTGAATAATAATTTAATTTGTGATTAAAATGTCATTCAACCTAGAAATGTGCCTCATTAACTCATTTACAATGCACATTAAATAGTACTGTTCAATGGCCATTTGATGCTAAACCTTTATACCATTCAACATAGTGACAAAGGGTACAGGTCTTACTTGGGCTTGCCATTATGCCAGGATTTCGCATGAGATGAGCTAGTTTCAGTTTGTTGAGCTGAGGAGTGCCCAGAGTCACAGAGCTCTGTGGTATATTGGTCTTGTTCCTGAGCACTGTGACGTTCCTGACAGCTTCCTCTATCACCTCAGACGCATACTCCAGGTAAGCATGATGCGACAGCTTGGTGACCACCTCAGCTCTTTCCCTCCAATTCTCCTTATCCTCATCATAGCTGGTGTTTGATGCCATCACTAAACAGCAATGCTAATGTTCAAGTTCAGAAAATTTTTACTGAAACATTAGAAAGTGGTTGAGGAATTGTTCAGACATAAAACTGAATGGAATGGACACATATATATTGGAAAGTAATCTCTAAAACTTT
Source organism: Hyalella azteca (assembly GCF_000764305.2). Lineage (NCBI taxonomy): Eukaryota > Metazoa > Arthropoda > Malacostraca > Amphipoda > Hyalellidae > Hyalella > Hyalella azteca. The sequence goes on along the minus strand of NW_025945905.1, from coordinate 170,763 downwards.
GCGTTTGGCCACCTTCCCTGTCATAAAGGCCAAAATATGTTATTATTACAATGCGGCAAATACAATCAAAATTTTACTAATTCACTGAGCTACTTACTCATAGGGCTCTCGAAGAAAGTGCAACTGAAGTTGCCAGTATTTTCTCTTTATGTCTGAGCTAATATTTTTAGATTGAGTTAAGATTGGAAAAATCCTGCATCCTCATGGCATGAAAATCATATAATTTCAGTGTATTTGAAATAGTGTACCTCCAAACTCAAAAATTGAGTATTTTGGTTTGATCAGAATTCAGAAATATAGAAATCCAAACTGCTTTTTGATAATATTGAAGTTGCAATCTAATGTGAAAAAGATTGACTCTCTGAGCTGCAACTGTGTTTTTTGGTGCTGTCAATTCATCAAATTTGTAACTGTAAGTTCAGTTTTCAAGATGTGAATGTATTTTATAAAATGTAAAGTTGATGGTCAAATCCCAAAATGTTTAGAGTTATATCTTCAATTTTACCCTATAAAGAGCAACAAAAACCATTTGCTTTATATTCAACTAATTCAAGGCAATGTAGCAAGGAGAGCGCAGCCGTGCACCACCAATTTTGTGTACCAATAAGCCCTGAATTGAACGCCTTGGATCTCTCCGGACCTACACCAATCAGCCGCGCACCACTTGGCTTTGTCCTCTTCCGGCCTTGACCACCACCAGCCGTTTACCACCAGGCCGCGGATCGAATATGACTTCCAGGCATCGTTAAATTACGTAATTTTACGTTCATTGCATCTGAGGTTAGGTTTCAGATAGCATAGTTCTGTTCCAAAATTTACCTTCCTTCGACAAGTGGCCGTTCGACCGAGGGCTGGTTTGACCCACGGCCTAGATACAGGCGGCTTGAAGTGTTGAAGGCTACGTTCCGGAAGCTGGAAGGCAGGAATCATGATGGTCCATTACCAGAGGTGGGCAGCAGCGCACTACATGTAGCGGCCGCTATATTTTCAGTAGTGGTAGCGGTGCTACATTTAAGCAATTGTAGCAGTAGCGGTAGCGCCCGCTTCATATTTAAGTAGCGATACGAGGTTTTGCCACTACAGTGCTACCGCTACATTTATAGATAAAGCCTTTTGATTTTACCTAATAGTATTATATATTATTTGAAAACCAGCATGATACATACACAATATAAATTACAGAATAAAACTGTACGAAAGATTTTGGTGTAATGTTGTCAACCTCAGCCTGTTACTAATGTCAACATGTTAGTTGTTATTTGTTAAGTTGTTACCAGTTACCACTTACAGGTATTTGCCAGTTTGCTTATAGTTATTTTTACAGTTATTTTTATGTTTCACCTTCCCTACATAGATGTCTACTTTAATTTACCAATTTCAAGTATAATCCATATATATATACAAATAAAAGACTGATTTTTTATATGTATATGTGGATAATTTTTGAGATTGGTAGATTAAAGTAGACATCCATGTAGGGAAGGTAAAACATAAAAATAACTGTAACTTTTATTTACTGTATCTAACCCGTACTACTTCGGTTAGGTTATGTGCAATAAAGTTGCATTGATATGTTTTGAAAATGGTTTATTAACATTAAATATTTATGAGTAAATCCCAATAGCAGAACAATAAATATTTAGAGATTTCCAATAATTTTGGCCATTGTAGCGGCGCTACATTTTACTGTAGCAGTAGCGCTCGCTACAATCTAATGGGTGTAGCGGTAGGCTCGGTAGCAGTAGCCGCTGCTACATTTCGAGCATGTAGCAGTAGCGGCGCTACATTTCAAAGTAGCGCTGCCCAGCACTGTCCATTACATCCAGGGCAGTGGTGGTATTAGGCAGGCAACCCGTAGCAAGTTGTATTAATCATTTTGTTTTTGAAAAAAAAATGCAAAAATAGTTGTCATGCAGTTAGCAAACTGCCAGACTAATTGCTGAGTGCTGACTGACTGACTAGTGACTAAGTGAAGGAAAATATTGTGGTGTTAAATTTTGAATAAAACATAGCTAGATGTTAAATGCTTAGCAGAGCATTCAACAATAATTTTTCTATTCAAAATTATTTCTGTTTATATCTGGATTTTTAGGCCTAAAAAGCTCACACTTCTTTTCAATTTCCTTGCTGTAAATTGATGAGCTCAGTGCTTCACAAATTTAGTTACAGCTAGCCTGGCCTGGAGCCCTGGACCAAGCATGTAAAACATCTACCTTTAGGGCTGCAAACTAGAGCTTTTCTGCCATTTCCGGAACCATGAGATTTCTGCCAGATGAATTACGGTACCTCCTATTTAATTCAACAACAAAACAAAATTTAATTCAACTATCAACAAAAATGCAAGATCGGGCCACAAGATTGCAAATGTATTAAAAATTTATCACATTTGAGCTGCAATATTTCAGAAACAAATAGGAAAATTTCAATCCTGGCTGGGACAATAGATAAATCAATAAAAGATGTAATATACATAATAAAATATTTGTTTAAGAATTACCCTAGTTGGCTAGTGTAAAAATTACAAGTTGACTGAGACAGTGGGACCAAGTTGGCTGCTACTAGATCAATACTTTACTCACTCCTTTCAATACTGTGGCAGTGTCAGACATAGTGGCAAAGCAGAGAGTTCTTTAGACTCACCTTCAACTCAAGTTCAATTTTGAGTCCTATAAGTAGACTAGCAAAGTATCATGGATACCAGCATGGCATCATCATAGTTAAGATATTGGTTTAATTCTCTAGTACAGTGGTTCCCAAAGTGGGCGATATCACCCCCCTAGGGGCGGTGGAAAGATTTTTGGGGGCGGTAAAGAAGAAGAGGGCGATAGGGGAGCGAAAGAGGGGGCGGCAGTCTGAAGTCGAAGTCAGAAATTCGAACGTTTGTTTGACGATTTGTCCACATCGCGTGCAGCACATAACTCCCGTCAATGATTTTTTCACCCAGATCTGTTTTTAGAGCATTTTCTCATTTACGGAAAAAATGCACTATTGTGCTCGCCATGTCCGTCCATCTGTCTGTCCATCTGTCCGCCTGTCTGTCCGTCCGTGACTTCACGTTTTCGTGGACGATAAAATGCGCTTTCTGTCACTCACTGCAGTGAGTACCGAGTTATATTTTTTTAACCTCTCCTGGGTTTACGTCTCGGACAAATTAACTGCCGGACTCGCGGCCGGTCCCACAGCCAATTTCCAAATTCAATGATCAAGAAATATCTCTCAAACTAATGAACTTAACTCGATGAAACTTGATACACGTATTCATTAGGACCTAACGGTAATGTAAAGCTCGTGAAAATTTTTTGAATTTTGCCTTCAATTGTTTTTGCCATAATTATATGGCAATGCGGGCTGAAATTCACAGTGATCAAGGAATTTCTTCCAAACTACTGAACAGATTCGAACGAAATTTTGAATTAACAGTCCTAACTACCAAACGGTGATGTTTAGCTTGTGAAAATTTTTTTGATTGTGCCTTCGTTCGCGAGTTTCATTCGTGATTTAAACAGCAAGGCTGAGCAATACGTGCTTTGATTCGCAGTAATCAAGATATTTCTTCCAAACTACTGAACAGATTTGAACGAAATTTAGTATTTGGATATCTAACCTCAGCAACGGTGATGTTTAGCTTGTTACAATTTTTTTAGTTTTGCCTTCTTTTCCGAGTTATACGGCTATACATAAACGGCTCTTGGTTAAACCAGCCGGTAGAAAAGCCGGTCGTTCCTCCTATATCTGTATAACTTGCAAACGAAAGCGAATAAGGAAGTGTGACAATCATGAATGACGGTGAAATGAAAAAAGTCTCACAAACGAAGGTAAAATCAAAAAAATTTTTGGAATCTAAATAGAACCATTTGTTAGTTAGGAATCTAAGGAATGTATATTCAAAATTTCGTTCGAATTTGTTCGGTAGTTTGAAAGAAATTCTTTGATCACTGTGAATTTCAGCCTTTATCGCAAAATAACTCACGAATGAAGGTGATATTTAAAAAAAATTTCACGAGCTAAACATCACCGATAGGTTCTGATGAATACGTGTTCCAAGTTTTATTGAGCTGCCTCCATTAGTTTAGGTAGGAGATATTACTTGAAAATTGAATTTGGAGATTGGTCGTGTGACCGGCCACGAGTCCGGCCGTAAATTTGCCCGAGAAGTCCTAGGTTTCTAGTGCTCAAACAGTTAAAGCAGCTTAAAAACATATTGGTTCACAGCGTTCACTAAAAGGGTTCTATTTGTGAAATATACATTTGCGTTTAACCTTTATCTTTTAAAATTGCAGCGTACTAAATTGTATAGAAAGGCGCATGATTTTATATGTGTATGTGGGGGGCGCTTGAAATTCACTAGGGAGCCGAAGGGGGCGCCAGCCTGAAAAAGTTTGGGAACCACTGCTCTAGTATATAAATGGGAAAATAGAAAATGAACTGATTCTAAAAAATTACTGGTTTGCCACTATGGTATCAGACACTGACACAGACAGAGTAGTGAGAGTACAGACTGTCAGTTATGAGCCAAGTAATGAATAGCTATATCATAGGGGCTTATGAAGTTTACATAGCAAACAGTTAATGCAAAACAAATTAAAAATAAATTGATACAAATAAAAAATACAATACTTATACGGTCTATTCTATTTTAAAAATTCAAACCACAAAACTATGCAAGAATTCTAACTGATTAACTTGTAAACTCATTTTAAAAGGACAAAGTAAACACTGTAAAGTTACTACTACTACAGTATACACAAACGATAAACATAAATTACATAATACTAGTGATAAGTTACATAATGGTGAAGCCAGGGTTAAAAAAAAATACATCCTTAAGAAATTTAGAAAATATTGTTATAGATATACCTACAATGCTGGGATTTTAACTACAGACTAGCCTAGCTACCTAAATACTCCTAGCCTACTAAAATAGTAAATTCAAAACTTGGCTGGAGCCTGGCTCACGTTCAGTCATCACAGACCTAACCCCACCTAACTATATACTCATGGTATATATAGAATTATAGTCCGACTCATAGGAGATTTATAAAGGATTTTTTGCAAGTTAACTTTACGCAATCAAGAACAAAACAAACTAGTAGGTAAGTAGGATGACAACTCGATGAACGCAGCTGACTCTCCCGAAGCACAAGCGGTGGTAGGGCGTTATTTGAATTTGGCTCTACTGTTGCCAACTTCACTAACAATACCCTAAATATCCGTGTCCCTCGAGTTCTGACAGTCAATTTTTCATTTATTGAAATTTGACCATTTTATATTGTATTCAAAGAATTCTACATAGAATTTGAAATTCTAACAATTAATCAAAATAAAATTTCATGGGATTATTACCATTGCTAATCAGGGTTGCCATTTGTTATTTGTTTGGCGCTGAAGAAAGGGTGTCGAATCGGTTTTGGCGCTGAAGAAATAGGCCCATGGCCTGTTGCCGATTCTTTTACTTATCGTGACTTGATTCCACAAGGGGTCCGGCCTTCTGAACCCGATCTTTATATAACTGGCGATTGATTGTGATAGCTGCTGGACTTATTGCAAGGCTCGTAAGGTGCTAGACATTTCAAGACAAAACAAATGCCCCTGTATAGCTTCGCCAAGTCTGTTCTTGAAGACGTTCATACTCGGAGCGTCAGCGAGGTTATAATAATAATAATAATAATAATAATAATAATAGCGGTTTCGGCGTTTATTAGGCCATAGGCCTGTCGCCGATTCTTAACATCGCAGAACGTCCACAGCTTGTTGCGGTCTCGAACTCACAACTCACTGATTAAAATTCTGCTGTGCTTAATTAACTGCCTGGCCGCCTTGACGATTCTGACCAGAAACTGGCGCGCAGAGCTGGGATCGAACCCGCGCCTCTCTGCGCCAATCTTGGTACTCTGAACTGTAACCATTGGGCCACCCTGCCCGTTCCATGTTATCAGGGAGGCTGTTCCATACGTCGATGACTCGAAACGAGAAGAAATGTTGTTGCATAGATGAGTTACGACGCAGTTTTTTTTAATTTATAGCCGCGGCCCCTGGTGTTGGTTCTTGTTTCAAATTCTAGTAATCCTTCAGGGGCCTTTTATAAACCATATCTCGGACAAATTTACGGCCGGACCTGCGGCCGGTCTCAAGGCCACTCCCCAAATTCAGTGAACAAGGAATATCTCCCAAAGTAATGGATGGTAGCTCGATGGAAGGAACATCACCTAACGGTGATGTTTAGGTGGTAAAAATTTTTTCGAGTTTTGCCTCCATTCGTGAGTTCTATGGCGATACGTGCCAAAATTCGCAGTGAACAAGACATTTCTTCCAGAGTACTGAACGGATTTGAACAAAGTTTTTTACATGTTGCCTTCGTTCGCGAGTTTTTTCCTTTTCCCCTCATTCGTGATTCCCACACTCACCATTCCAACAAAAAAAAAGGAATTGATTTTATTAATTAAAAACAGGGAATGGTTTCATGTCAATGATCAGGGCCCCGACCTTAACGCCTCTGATGGTGGCCTACACCGACTCCGAGGGTCACTGAGAAGGAACACGTCACGTCGCAGGCTGTTGAATGCATTCGCCATGTCAACCTTGAAAAACACTCTCCGGCCCGAGGCACGCCCGAGGTACGCATGGGCTGTATGAGCAGCAGCCTCGCACCCACCCCTTGTGGAGAACCCCAATTGGACCGGCCGAAGTGCTTCCCCTATTAACGGAGACAATGGCCATGCTCCAACCTTGGTAGCCAAGCGACGCAAGGTGTTCCCAACCGCTACGGGGCGAATACCCCCGTCTTTTTTTCCGTAGGGCGCACAGTGGCTCCATAGAACACCGGTCTTGCAAACTCAGGAACCCGCCCTCCAATCACCAGGTTGACGAACCCGGTAAGGGAGGCCAGTAGCCTCGCGCCCGCCTCACCCGCCTTCCGCGAAATCAGGGCCACCAGATGACCCGGGCGGAGCCCGTCCGGGCCACCCGCCGAACCCGGCCTGAAGGAAGCGATGGCTTTCCTCACATCCCCTTCCCCCACGATAGAAGGAGGTGGGTAGTCCCCTCCCGCAGGTTCAGGGAGAGATAGGTCCTCAGGTGCAGGAGGATGCTTCTGCCGGAGCACTTCTCGGGTTCTATCGTCCCTCGGGGCAATATCATCCGATGATGCCAGCATACGCACAGCCCCCCTTATGTCACCATCGGCCAGCCTGCTGGCCACTCGCCTTCCGAGCTCTTGACCTCCGTTTCCCGACTCCCGCCTCACTCTTTCTTCCGGAGCCACCAGATGATCAGATTCAATAAATGCTCGAATCTGCCTCTTGACTACTGTGGTTAGTGAGTGAGACGAACCGCTGCTCTCCGGCTGCCGCAGCGCGATCCACCCAAATGACAGCAATCTACCCCACGCTAATGGAGTACTGTCTTCACTTAACGCCGCTTCCAGCAGTTTCTGCAGAGCATCCGCTGCGCAGACCACAGCTCCCCGGGGCACCCTTTTCAGTGCTCTACCATTGGCACAATACCGAGAAACATACCCCAATAAGTCGATATCTACGGGTCTTTCTACTATACCGACACTGGCTCTACCCAAGCAACCCGGGCACAGCCAACGCCCGAAGGCGTCTGCCTGCGCTCTAGTCAGCCCTACGCATGAGAGATGGTAACATCCCTCACACGAGGAACAACCAACTGTCCTCTTCCTGTTGTTAACAGTCGAGCAACTCAGGCACCCGCGTCCTCTCCCCTCCATCCCATTTAAACTGCAATATGTGCTTAAATTCGCAGTGAACAAGAAATTTCTTCTAACATACTGAACAAATTTGGACAAACTTTGCATAAGAATACCTAACCTCCCAACGGTGATGTTTAGCTCGTGACAATTTTTTCGATTTTTCCTTCGTTCGCGAGTTATACGGCTATACGTATACGGATCTTGGTGAATGCAAATTTAACAATTGGCCAGAGAAATGCCGGTCGATTCTCCGTATATCCGTATGACTCCATAATTTCTCCGTATATCTGTGAGACATTGTGATCCTGAAAGAACATTTAGACTCAGACCTTCTTAACAGCTAGCTGCTTTGCTAGCCGTACTCATTTAATATTGGTGCAGGTGATGAGAGAGAAAGCAAGGTTGGAGAGGGGAGATACCTAGAAACCGGTCAGAAGGCAGAGATGGATAGTATCAATTTATCAAGGGCAAGATGACTGCAGATGAAATTCAATTTATGTAGGAAATAATCAGAATTAGCAATAGAATATTGTTATATCCTATTATTTGGATTGCAATTTCGACATTTATATTGCATAAAGGAAGCTTATAGTAGTAACATACCTACTGCACTTCTCTTAATACTAATACGCTGTTGATTTATTCCTTAACGACCTTTGGGACACCCCTACTTCCTCTTCCTTGCATCATCCATTCCTTCTCCAAGGCTCGCTTTCCCCTCAGACTCTTCGCCACGTCAGCCGTCACTTGTGCTGTCTTGCCCCCATTACTGCAATCCATTCACCCCCGTCCTCTCATACACGGGTACACCACTTTATCAACAGTACTGTCATCAACCATTCATCACTTTTCCATTGTACCCTGAGTGTGCTCAGTTCTCATACGACTCACACATACGTGAGAGTTGGTGAGTTTTTATGTATAAGAATGGATGTTATAACGATCAGTTAAATTTTAATGATTTATGTGAATTAGGTTTTTGGGCGCATAGAGCAGGTTTTCAACGGTCTTTAAAAATCTTCTTCGCTGGTGCCGATAACTATTTTAAACTTGGTTCATCAATCGATTTTGTAGAGTCTCCTACAGAGATTTTACATCAGTTTGACTTGTTTGATTATAAGAATTACTATAATTACTTGTGATCAGGATCCCTCGCGAGGACTCTCTGTTTGGAATTTTGCAAATTTATGACATCTGTGATAAGTAAGAGATTCTTCAGAAAAATCTCTATTGTGTTTTGCTTCGATATTTAAAAAGCGATTTTCAGGAACAGAGTGTGTAATTTCTTGAAACTAATTTGTAGATATTTTTTTCGAAAATTGCAAACTTGTGAGAATCCCAGATTCGTTAAATTGATTCATTGTGAAGAAAGATAAATTTCAACGCAAGTGTTAAAATTGCGTGGAAATTGTCAAACCGTTCGGACGCTGTTCAGCTTGAGCCGGTGAGCATCCTTGACTGTCTTTGCAACACGGGTCCTGGTATTGGTATAAAAAATAAATCTGATCGGTCTATGGTACGATCATATTCATATATTAATTGGTCGTACCCATAAAGCATTTATGTTTGTACGTATACAGTTGGTAGTTTTAGGTACCACTTGGCCTCAATACAATATAAATAACTTCAATTCTTTTTTCCAGCCTTCAAGTCCCTGAGAATATTATTTAAAGTTTTAGGCGAAAAATTCACTATTTTGATGAACTGAAGGACGAAAGCACTGTCGTTTTCTAACCGATTTCCTGATCACAATAGAATCTACTGCAATCTGGTGGAATACTCATCTGTTCACAATACTCATCTGTTCACAATAAACCGTAATCAGTAATCTTACCGAAAAGGATTCAGTCTGGCACACCGTTGCAGACTATCATAACATAGATGTCCTATCAATACGTCCGATAATTATAGAATAGAAGTGTCGGCGTTGAAGAAATAGGCCCATGGCCTGTTGCCGATTCTTGAACTTTTCGTGACTTGTTTCACAAGGGATCCGGCCTTTGGAACCCGATCTTTCTATAGCTGACGATTGTATAGTCGAACAAGGTAGTGGACTAGTGGAGTAGAGACGTCTGTTCAGGTTGCATTTAGTTCATCGCATGGTCGGCGCAGCCTAGCAGCTATTACTAATGCAAATTTCGTTTCAAAGTCTCCTGCTTCCAGGTAACATCAGTGTTATGGGGCAATGATATCCGCCACGAATTTTAGTATATTTTTTTTCAATCGAAATTTACTCAGTTTTTATTCTTTGATTCATACTATTGATAACATCTATAGCTTCACAAGTACGAGAATTATGGAACATTGGTATCCGACATCTGCGTAAACCGAATAAATTATAAAGGTTGAAAAAGACTGAGGATAATGAGCTTTATCCAGAAACTTGACAAAACTGTGCAGCAAATTGTCAGGTCAAACTTGTTAAACCGTTTCGTCCACTCGTCAAGTACGGTCAAGTCACGTTATCAAGTCACGTCATCAAGTCACGTCATCAAGTCACGTCATCAAGTCACGTCATCAAGTCACGTCATCAAGTCACGTCATCAAGTCACGTCATCAAATCACGTCATCAAGTCACGTCATCAAGTCACGTCATCAAGTCGTCAAGTTGCACGGAACAAGACAGTCTGAATGGACTTGGCAGGCAGGACGATGTTTATGTATTTCTCTTGGGACATTCGAGGCTGGAGGCTCACGGTCGTCTCTGTTTCCTCACTGCGAAATGAAACAAATCTTTAAGCCTGTTAACTTGGGAAAAAGACTATAAAATAACAATGATAATTTTGATTACAGTCAAAATTCAGGAAAGGAACATAAGTCACTGGTCTTTGATGATCTTCATTACAAAGATTAGATTTTAAGAAAGGAATAGACGCCAATAACAACGGGATCAAGTCACACGCAGCATGAAAGATAAATCTTCTACGTGATGTGAGGCACTTTAAACCGATTTACGTTATAAAATTTGATAACTTTAATAACTATATTGAAGAATAAAAACTACCTGCATGGTCTTTCATCAATAAGTTAACCACCGGAAATCAAATTGCGACCGAATCTCGTTTCCGTCCACTATTTCTCCCTACCATCGGACAAGTCGATATGTTATTCCAATAATTGATGAAATTTTTTCAGTAATAAATTAAAAAGAATTTATAGATTTTCCGATGATAAATAGAGAAAATTTACCACTCCAGCTCGCAAATCAATTGTGAAGTCGCTCAGAAATAAGATTAAGCGGCGAATAAACGACTTTCAACTATTTATGCATAATTTTATGCATCCTAATCAAGGACTACTACACACAGGACATGCATAGCCTATGTCCAGCCTCTGCTAGCAGAGGCGATCGCCTACACTATGAAAATGCTGTTGTTTTAGTGGCATCAACAAATGATATGCCCATAATTGTTTCATACAATAGTATTACAATGTGTGTAGTAGTCCTTGGTCAGAACCATAGACNATACTATTGTATGAAACAATTATGGGCATATCATTTGTTGATGCCACTAAAACACCAGCATTTTCATAGTGTAGGCGATCGCCTCTGCTAGCAGAGGCTGGACATAGGCTATGCATGTCCTGTGTGTAGTAGTCCTTGATCCTAATTTAAAAATTATCAATTACAATTCACCTAAAGCGGGGAAAATGCATGCAACTTGGGAAAAACCAAACACATGCGGACCTGTTGAGCAGCACGACCACCACCCCGCCGTCCGGGTTCAGGAATGCAGACGCTGCGACGCCAGGTAGCGGCGCATGCAGCAGCGACATGTACACGGCGCGCGCGCCCCTCGCGACGAACTTGCTGAAGTGTCCCAGCGCGTAGTACATGGGCTGCCTGTAGAACTTGTCGTGCTCCTGTCACGTTGTTCAATGTCAGGTTATTATTATTTAATTCAGGGATGACACTACAGGGATGACATGACACTACAGCGCTTTTAATTCAGAGAAATATTTTTCGTTACTTTACGAACAGTGTATGGGATTGAGCATTAGATACTCAAGCTGAAGTGCGCCAGCGTGCAGTACACAGATGTCTGCATGTTAGCAGATATCTTAACCACCCACCACATCCCACGTTCACCCACCACACCCCACCACCCACTGTGTCCACAATAATGGGGGAGTCCACGAAGTTGCTGGCCCAGTTAGGGCCGCCCTGGAGGTCCAACGCCAGGTTCCAGTCCACCCAGCCGCTGGTGCCGCGGTTGCTCGTCTGTGATAAAATCACGATAAACAGGTTGGAGAATTTCGAGGTTAAATTTGAAGACAATTTTTAAATTAAGGAAAAATTCACTTCTAAATAATTTGGTTGCACTTTAATGGTGCCCAGTACCTCAATAATGCTGCTGCCATAGCGCTGTTACCGTGCCCAGTACCTCAATAATGCTGCTGGCATAGCGCTGTTATCAGACTGGTACCTCAATAATGTTGCTGGCGTAGCGCTGTTGTCGGGCCAGTACCTCAATAATGCTGCTGTCGTAGCGCTGTTGTCGGGCCAGTACCTCAATAATGCTGCTGGCGTAGCGCTGTTGTCGGGCCAGTACCTCAATAATGCTGCTGGCGTAGCGCTGTTGTCGGGCCAGTACCTCAATAATGCTGCTGGCGTAGCGCTGTTGTCGGGCCCAGTACCTCAATAATGCTGCTGGCGTAGCGCTCGGCTCGTCCCCAGTCGCCGAGCTTGACCCGCTCAGTAGGAGGCGAGTCGTAGCCAAGGCACGCCTCGGTGTGTAGGGTGAAGTAGTCTGGCAGGACGGCGCGGGTCTCCGTCAAGTGGTGCAGGTTTTCAGGCGTGTCCTGGTACCAGTGAATGCCGATGCCTGATACCCGGCGGCTCAGCTCATCGTGTGCCAGAATCTAGAATTGAAATAGCCCAAAATTACACTTGATCCATCAAAAAGTTGAATGCTCGGTAGACTAAAATCTGGAAAAAATTGTGAAAAGTTCTCGAAATTTTAACTCAGGAAATCACCAAAGTTTTGTGATTCAGGGAAGACTCTGATAAATTTAGGGTTTACGCAACGAAATCATGTGAACGTGTTTAGCGAATATAGAAAATGGAAATTATTTATGATATTGGAGATATCGCCAAATAGCTTGCAATGGTACAGGCTTGTGGCCGACCACGATACGTATATCAATAGTCATACTAATGATATTTTTGATCTCTGAGTTAGACGGCCACGATAAGCAATAGTCATCCCAACTATTATGCTCAAGAATATGGGTCATGCCAAGAATATCAAATAATTATAAATATCAATTGTCATATATATGAACTTTGTGTGTGGTCATGAGATTAGTTGGCATCGCACCTGGGCAGGGTAGTGAGGCAGATGGTCCCTGCCCTGGTCAGAGATGATGAGCTCGAGGTCGTCATGCCCTCCTGCGGTCAGCGCGGGCAGCAGGTTCTCCACCAGCCACGCGCGCATGTCTTCCGCCGTGAACACCATTGCGTTGAACGCCACGTCGAACTGCAGCGTTGGGGTTAGAATGGTTAACTGAGTGTGAACGCGTCAGCTGGGGCGTTGGGGTTGAAATGGTTAACTGAGTGGGATAGCGTCAACGGGCGTTGGGGTTGTAATGGTTAACTGGGTGGAAGAGTATCAACGGGCGTTGGGGTTGGAATGGTTGACTGGGTGGAAGAGTGTCAACGGGCGTTGGGGTTGGAATGGTTGACTGGGTGGAAGAGTGTCAACGGGCGTTGGGGTTGGAATGGTTAACTGGGTGGAAGAGTGTCAACGGGCGTTGGGGTTGGAATGGTTAACTGGGTGGAAGAGTGTCAACGGGCGTTGGGGTTGGAATGGTTAACTGGGTGGAAGAGTGTCAACGGGCGTTGGGGTTGGAATGGTGAACTGGGTGGAAGAGTGTCAACGGGCGTTGGAGTTGGAATGGTTAACTGGGTGGAAGAATGTCAACGGGCGTTGGGGATGGAATGATTTACTGAGTGGGAGAGCGTCAATTGGGGCGTTTGGGTTAGATGATTAGCTGGGTTGAGGAGCGTCGTGTCGAAGCGTTAGGGTTTGAGGATGAAGTTATTGAATTATTATTTATTGTGAATAGCATCAACGAGGGCGTTGGGGGACGATGGAGGTGCGACGAACTCGTTTGTTCGCAATGAATAATATAACAGAGTATAATATTAATCATCCGGTACCAAAACAACTCGATATCTCGTGCGCGTGAGCAGCGTCCAGCCATCAAAGTAATTACTTTGATTATTATAGTGAATAAATGAATAAGTAACTACTGATAAAGATAATGAGGACGGTCGAAAAATCTCACTGTCCGAGTTCAGAGTGAGTGTCTTTCACTGTACGACCCAGAGTGCGTGCCCCTCTCACTCTACGACCCAGAGTGCGTGCCCCTCTCACTCTACGACCCAGAGTGCCTGCCTCTCTCACTCTACGACCCAGAGTGCCTGCCCCTCTCACTCTACGACCCAGAGTGCCTGCCTCTCTCACTCTACGACCCAGAGAGCCTGCCTCTCTCACTCTACGACCCAGAGAGCCTGCCTCTCTCACTTTACGACCCAGAGTGCGTGCTCCTCTCACTCTAAGCCCCAGAGTGAGCATAAGGACGGACCTGTAAGCCAGCTAGCGGTTCATTCTGCGTTGTGATGCCCCACATCCGCAGCCCACGGCTGGAGTACTCGTCCAGAAACCTGCTTTCAGAAAAAAATGATGGTCATATTGTCCAAATAGATACATTTGATACACGTAGCACTGATATGTTTTTTTGACGGGCCAAAATGGGTGAGGATGACCCACACGAGGGCAATAAGTGCATGGATATTTGGCTCATTTCTTGAGTGTGGGGGGAGTGCAAAGGACGAATCAAGTTCGGCAAGTCCACGGCACCAAGAATAATTCTGTTTGCAATAAAGAGAACATCTGTAACTAGGTGCAGGCATTCAAGTTTTTATAAAGACGCGAGTAGGATATTACCGATACATTCAATTTGGATTAACTATACCGGATAGGATCGTGATGAAGCTCCAAAACCGACATAACAGCTAGCAACACATGTTTCAAGGGGAACCAAAGTGATGTTGTATTCATGAAGATTCATTTTATCGTGAATTTCAAGTAACAGCCAGGTTAATAACCGGATGATGCAGCTATTATCCAATTATTTCAGCTAACCGGATGATGATTGCGAGACGCATCGCATAACCTGCAGTGCGCTTAATCCTCTGCCGCCTGACACGAATAACCATAGCAATATCGTCACTAGCCTACCCAGAAATGATACATTCTAGTGAGCGCAAAATGACTTGCACTGATGGTTGCCGCCATGTACGTCAACTTTAAAATGTTCTCTGTTGCGTACAAACGTCCTCAGGTTGCTACACTCATTAGTTTACGTATAATTTATGTTGAAAGTTACTTTAAAATGTTCTCTGTTGCGTACAAACGTCCTCAGGTTGCTACACTATATAGTAGACTCCTGCGTCTCGAAATAATTTTCTCGAAATGAACCGGGACAGACGAAACGAGACGAGAAAATTCCGGGAAAAAAATAACGGGACAGAGGGTAAAATTTGTCCCGGAATAAACGTATGAACCGAGACAAGACTTCTGTCCCGGACTTTAAGACTTGTGTCCCGGTAAATTATGAACCGGGACGAGACAGACAGATTTATTTCGTGCCTTGTTCACAGAAGATCTAAAATCGTGTCATTTGACCGGATCTTTTCATGACTGACGTTAGTTTGAAGAAGCTACTAGACTTCCACCGGGTTCGATAAGGAGCTAGGCATTTCAAATCTGAACATATATTTTTCCATGGCTTTATCTAGTCTATTCTTGAACGCGTTCATACTTGGAGCGCCAACGATGTCATCGGGGAGGCTGTTCCACATGTCGGCGATTCGAAGCGAGAAGAAATTTTGTCGCGTGGATAGTTGCAGCGAAGTTTTTTTTAGCTTATAGCCGTAGCCCCTGGTGTTGGTTCTTGTTTCAAATTCTAGTAATCTTTCGGGGGACCTTGTATAGACCATGAGTATACTTGTATACTTCAATGAGGTCCCCACGCAGACGTCGATAACTTCATTATCGGAGCTTCATTATCTTCAATCTTTCTTCATAGGACTTGCCCTTCAAGCCTGGAATTATCCTTGTTGCACGTCTTTAGCAAAATTTGTCTGACTAACTGACATGGCAGTTAATTAGTGGTCCGACAAACACCGCAAACCCGTCGATGTATGCATGGCTAAGTATTGAGTCACAAATGTAACTCTTAAGTCTTATCTAAGGCTTCGATGGCACTTATGGGAACCGTACGAATATGAGTCGAGTTTATTACGCGTTCGGAACGAGTTCAGGCGCCGTGGAAGCGCATAGGGAGTAGGGACGCAGTGCCTAGATTAGTCGGCCAATTAGTAGAGAGTGGAATGGAGACCTGGCAAGATATTCCTAATAATACTAAAGCTAGTATTAGATTATCTCTGCCTTTAGTAAAATTTTGTGCTAAGCCTGCAGGAAATCTTCACAATTGCGCAGTTTCCTGAATTGTTATCAAACACTTGGGCTTGTCTAACGTTGTTTATTATATTTTTTCCAATTTGAATTTCGTTGTATTTTAAAATGTTGTTGATTTTTCTTTCAAAACTTTTTGTTGAAGGAGATTGCTTAAGGCAAGATCGATGAATCTGATTCTGTGATTAAGCTGGAGGCAAATCAAAGTCTGTCCAGTCAGCCGATGTCACCAGCTACAGCTAGTATGGCCTCCTCCAAACCATCATAGAACACTATTTTTGAAAAAAAAAATGTTTTCCATTTTAATTTGCCTGTCTAGATTAACTACCATATTAAACCACAACATGTATTCGTCGCAAAAAATAATTTCAATTGCCGAGCTCCAATCAGAATAGTAAAAGGATACGTCTCAAGTTATTATATAAATGCAGAGGTGGGCAGTGGCGCGCTACATGTAGCGGCCGCTACATTTTCATTAGCGGTAGCGGCGCTACATTTAAGCAATTGTAGCGGTAGCGGTAGCGCCCGCTACATATTTAAGTAGCGATACGAGGTTTTGCCGCTATAGCGCTACCGCTACATTTATAGATAAAGCCTTTAGAGATTTTACTTAATAATATTAAATATTATTTAAAAATCAGCATGATACATACATAATATAAATTACAGAATAAAACTGTACCGTTACGAACAATTTTGGTGTAATGTTGTCAACCTCAGCCTTTTAATAGTGTCAACATGTTTGTTGTTACCAGAGGTGGGCAGTAGCGCGCTACATGTAGCGGCCGCTACATTTTCGGTAGCGGTAACGGCGCTACATTTAAGCCATTGTAGCGGTAGCGGTAGCGCCCGCTACATTTAGAGCATGTAGCGGTAGCGGCCGCTGCATTTCAAAGTAGCGCTGCCCAGCTCTGTATAAATGTGTGACGGTAAGTCAAAGTTTACACCACACCAATAATTGATTAGTCTCGTTATGCCTCGTTAAAATGTCTGTAAATTCCGGGAAATTTTAAGCTACCTATTTTAACCGGGACGTCTCGTCTCGTCTCGGTATCGTCCCGGAATTCCAACGGAAGGCTGAAAATTATCCCGGTTTTTATTGTGAACCGGGACAGAGCCTGTTGTCTCGCCTCGTCTCGTCTCGGATTAGAAAAAATACCAAACGCAGGAGTCTACTATATAGCTTACGTATGGTAATTTAAGTTGAATAATTTAAGTTGAAACTTATATTCCCAGAGAGTCTAATACAGCAGTAGAGGGTTAAGAGCGCACGCGAGAGTTTCGTGATATTTTGTCTCCAATTTGACGTCGATGCAAGAACTGACTTGACTATGTAATCGGCGTACGGCTGCCGCATGGCCGGAATGAGGGAGCCGGAGCCGTTGAAGCGGCCGTTGTTCTTCATCCAGGCAGGGGGCGACCAGGGCGATGCGAAGATCTTCAGCTCGCTGGTCTCTTTGGCCAGCGTCTGCGCCCGCTTCAGGAGCGGCACCTGTCGAAGGCCCGTACTCTCAAATCTAGTAAAGAGTTTGTTACTCCATCAGCCAATCACTGACGGCTTTTTGAATAAATCCACTAATCACAGACAAGGAATGAGCCGCTACGTGTGCTCAGGCCACGATCTAAGCTACTACGTGTAGGTACGTAGACCACTCCTTGTACGTATAAGCCACTACGTATACTGAGGCCGCTTTGTATACTGAGGCCGCTATGTATACTGAGGCCGCTATGTGTACTGATGCCGCTATGTGTACTGATGCCGCTATGTGTACTGATGCCACTTTGTGTACTTAGAACGCTATGTGTACTTAGGCCTTTACGTGTACTGAGGCCGCGACTACGTGAGAGTTTAAATAGTGAGTGCATGAGTGGTGGGTAGGTTAGTGACGCACGTTGAGCAAACGTATTATAAGACGCATGTTGCCTCGAGCACAGAAAGCGAGTATCGACAAGGCCGGCTTCGACAATACAAACGGTTTTATCCTTATAACAGCGGCAAAATTACCTCTCCCAATGAATAATTTGCCCTTACAATTGTCATCATTATACTCCGAATCATTAAGAACCAATAGCCCAACATTAATATGTCAAGTATTAAATAGCATAGAAGTGTCGGCGTTGAAGAAATATTTTATGGCAAATTGCCGATTCTTGTACAGGGTCCGCCATATTTATTGCAACGGATGTTTGCTATATAAAAATAAATTGGTTTCTAGGAGACTTTTCTTTTATAATGAAACTTAATATCATCTATTAATTCATCTATTTTATATTGCAAAAGTCTAAGGTGTTTAAATTTACTATTACTTATGGCAGTAGATAGAAATGCAATTGTAACCCTTCATGAAAAGGGCAAGAGTAATTCAGTCAGTGCAAAAAAGCTCCAAATTCGTTGTGAAACTGTGTGGAAGGTGATAAAAAAATTCAAGGAAACTGGTGAAACATAGAATCGACCTGATCAAGGAAGGAAACGAAGTGTCCGAACAAAACAATTGGTCAAAAACACAAGGGAGAAGTTGAGGAGAAACCCTCGTCGCTCAGCTGCAAAATTGGCTGCAGAAGTAGGAGTCAGTCAGACATTAATGCGTAGAGTCCTCAAAGATGACCTCAAAACCTCCCCTTACAAGATGCAAACAAGGCATGAACTAACAGACCGTCAAGAACGAATGAGGCTTGAAATATGCCAGCACATTCTGGATCTCATTGAGGATGGCACGCTGCCCAACTTGGTGTTCAGTGACGAGAAAAAATTTGACATTGAACAAAGCGTTAACCGTCGAAATGACAGAGTTTGGAGTCGGGATGGATCTGTGGCAACCAGAACAGCAACACGACGTCAAAATGTCCGTGATGGTTTGGGCCGCGGTAACCGCCACTGGGAGGTCCCCACTCGTGTTGTCCCCTCAGGAGTGAAATTGAACAGTCAGCAATACATTTCGGACATTTTGGAAGCTGTGTTGTTACCTTGGGCCCGTAAACACTTCAACGGCTCACCATGGAGTTTTCAACAAGACTCTGCCCCATCACATGGCTCAAACATGACCCAAAACTGGATTCAGGGTCACATCCACGCGTTCATTAGCAAAAATGAATGGCCCTCAAGAAGCCCTGATTTGAATCCTCTCGACTTTTCTGCGTGGGCTATTTTAGAAAGTAAGGTCTGCACCTCATGATTCTTCGGATAGTTTGAAGTCTAAGTTGACACGAGAATGGGACTTGATCCCTCAAGAAATGCTGCGTGTTTCCAGTGTAGATTGAAGGCTGTCATTAAAAATGGTTATTCTTGGCTACTAGGTCATCCAATAAAAAAACAATGCACCTGTTTGTTTCATTGAGAAATAACAAAAAACATGCTTTGCCATAAATATGGCGGATCCTGTACTTCTTGTGATTTGTTCAGAGGTGATAAAAAACCGGCCTATAGACAATAATGAAGTTGGACTGTGATAGCTGGATAGTCAAAGCCCTTATTATTAGCGTACGTTAACTGCGATGGTAAGAGAGGTCTGCCACCTTGTACATGAGGTCCTCCTGTGCGAGGGCGAAGTGGGCGAGCGCGACGTCGCCGGGGCGGTCGTCGTAAGAATACGGACGCTTTGAGAAGTCCGACCCGCCGATAGGCGTGCGGACGATGTTGTAGGCGATGCCGTCCGCACCGAAGTAGGACCTGCGTCACACGGCGTTTTGGGACCTTACTTTCGAAACTATTTCCGTGTTCGTAATTATGTCAGCCAATCACTGACGACTTAGCAAGCTAAATACACCAATATCAGATAAGAAATCGGCCACTGCGTGTACATAGGCTGCGACGCGAAGTTAGGCCGCCATGTGTAGGTATTTGAACGACCCCCGTAACGTAATACCACGCACGAGCAGGATGTGTATTTTGAAGAACAAATTCTCGTCCCATATGTGAACACATCTTTATTGATTATACAACATGATCAATAAATATTTTCCATGTAAACCAAACGATAACTATGACTGTAAATTATAAAATATTAGTATTTATCACATAATTAACCATAATGTGTCTCGTATAAACAAGCCGCAACATATTAAGAACATCACAGATATACCAGGCAAATTAATCCTAAAGCACCACGGTGCGTCCCTAGAAAGACCTGATCAGAAGATCCTGGACGGCTTCGCTGAGGCCGAAAAAAACGATGCCGGAGGCGTCGGTGACAGAGCCACCGAAGCCCAGCATTTGTTGGTAGGCGATGCGCGTGTTGAGGTGCACGACGTGGCCGCCTCCTGCAGTGGAGGGAATTCGGGGCGAGGCTAACAAGCGGCTAGTTAAGTATATAGCTTCTCTGTTACGCTGAACGAAATAAATGCGAAAAAGCATAACTCAGAGTGCATATATAACTGCAGTGGGTTACAGAGAGCGCATTTTCTCGTCGACTAAAACGTAAAGTCACGGACGGACAGACAGACGGATGGACGGACATGACGAGCACAATAGCGCCTTTTTTCCATAAATGAGAAAATGCGCTAAAAACAGTTTAGCCAGACTGACCGGCGTTCTAGCGGCCCGACGCCGCGCGGAGTGAAACGATGTCGCCGCTTCTTTGCAAGCATGGTTCAGGTTTATCATGCTACCATATCGCATGGTTTTATTTCAAGGAGCCTGTCACATTGTTTTATAGCGTTCTTCAGAAAAGTTTTTCAGCAACGCAGATCCTGCTCTATATATACCGTACTGTGGTTAAGGCAATCGACATCAGCAGCAACGCGAGTAGTAACCAATCATTCTAGACGACATACGGTGATGTGTAACAAGTTAACAACGCACAGAATGAATGGCATTTCAGTGTTACTTATATGTCATTTAGTAATAGAATCGTTCCATTCAATTAAAGGAACGAGCGCCCCTGGAAGCCCTGAAAATTTGCACGCATAAGTAGGTAAATTTTGACAACGAAGCGGCGAAATGATAAATAGAGGTGATTTATGGTAATCACCAAAGCAGCTACCATTGTGTATTAATGTTAAAACACTAAATCGTAAAAGATACAGAATTAATTATTACAATCATTAGTGATGACCTGCGTAGGAGAAGTGTTTGGTCGAGTAGACTGCATGCTTGCAGCAATAATGCACTAGACTGTAAGGTAACGATGAAGGCTGTCACGACATTATTTTCGAAGGACCTCGTATTTACAGCCTTAATATCTTAATTGCTACGTGAAAAGTACCTGTAGGTGCAGTAGACATGGTTCCGTGCGTGACGTGGAACCGATGGTGTTGTCTGTCTGACGTGACCACCGTGTACACGTCTGTCTGCTGGGGGTGCGGGATGCTGCCTGGCATGTCGCAGACCGAGGCGGTGCATACGCACACGAAACTGTCCCACCCCATCCGCTCCTGCAGACATTCTCCTGCCACCATAGGCCATCACATTGAACCTAAGATCACTAAGAAATAAATTGCCGATAGCACCTCCTAGCCTGTAGTAGGACAGTTTCCATATTGACTATGCACAGAAACATTTGTACATGCATTGAAACCTAACGCATTCGCTAGTTCACTCACGCATTAGGCAACAAAAGCAAATTTTTAGCTTACAGGTGATATTACAGGTTTAATTGAAATCGTTTCATTTCGCAAGTGAGAAATCTCATGGCCAACGAGGATGCGAACTAAAGTCGTATAAATGCAGCCGCAGCTAAACGGGTCTTTATGTTGTCAACAAGTTTAGGGCGCCTATCCCATCTTTAGTTTCTTACTTGAAATACTTAAGAAAACGATATACTTTCTCGGTACCAATCTTTCCGTATTACCGGTACTCTGCTTATTTTAACCTTCTATTAATTATACGCATAACTTCATCACATTAATAAATTAATTCATAATTTAAGCCGTTCTTTCAAAGCGGCTTGCGTTGCCACGAATTGAGAAAAATCCATTTTAATTTCATACAAACATCTGTTTGGGTTCTCGCAAATGTGAATGTTGGGTGCCTGGAAACTGGCGATGTGTTATTTTGTTCTGGATGATCCATGAGAAAATATGGCATGGCTATACAGTTACGCTGATAAGATTCATCATCTTCAGTCGCACCATCACGATATCGAGATACTGAGGTGGGTACCAACCATACCATGCCAAGCGACGGCGAACCACAATTCTGGTTAAAATTTCAGTGAGCGGCGTAGCTTCAAGGCATGGCAGTGCGAAACTAGGTACGAATAATTTTGACTAATTAATTTACAGCACTCGTTTGTGAGTCGGCCAATGACTACGTCAGGCGATGAATAATATTGAATGATTGGTGTAAGAGGTGAAATGCACTTTTCCTCACGTTTGCTTATTTATCTTCTTAACTGAGAGCATTCTTTAGGATTCGCGATCGTTGAGTAACTTTACTTAATGATAACAGCACAAATATACGAGGTGACAACTAAATGAGGATTGGCGATAATTAAATGATAATTTACGGTAAGTATGTACTGATTGACGGTAAGTGAATGATACTTGACGGTAAGTAAATGATAATTGTCGGTACGCAAATGATAATCGACGATCAAAAAACTGTAAGCGAGCATTGCCCCCTATTCCGATCTCCAGCTGGGAAGAGCCACGACCTCTCGAGTCTCAACTGTTGTGCCGATTCGGCCGCGTTTCAAGCAAGCGCAGTAGTTTGACCTTTCATTCGTACGCAGGCACTTCATTATTTTCGGTGATGTTCTGCGCATTGCAATGGATCCAAGCTGATTTGAAAGCACTTGCGATTTTTCGTCTTCATTAAATTTATGATACATGGAATGAACGGATAATTCGTGTAACGATTCGTTCATACATTATAGCTTGGGTGATAAGGCTACACCGACACGTCTGTACATCTAGCCGTGTTTGAACCACCTAGACTTCTAGAGGGACTCACGAGACGCTATTGACTGCCTGCAGCCACCAAAGTTAGGTAGCCAATGTACACATGCTGTTTAATAATTATACATCGGGGTCCGTTCAATAAAAAATAGTTCTAGTACGCTTAGCGGCAGATTTCTAGTCAGTGATTGTTGGGTTAGCTAAAAAAGCAATCAGCGATTAACTGTCGGAACTCTCAAGTATTTATGAGAGCACGGCCCCATACTATTAATCAGACTTACCCTGACTTGTCCAGGCGTTGTGCCGTTCTTCACAGCCGTCACCATCGCATTGACCATCGGCGTCTGCAGCCGCCACTGCACACAACTCCACGCCTGTAAAGAGCTATGACACTAACATGAAATGACTACCGTCAATTTGTGTCTAACACGAGTCGCCACTGTGTAGATACAGTACTGCACCTAACTTGATGCTCGTCAATAAAAACCATATAATACAAGTGAGACTACGCGTTTGTCGGGTTTGAGTAACGCATAAAAACGTTATAGAGTTATATAGTGTTGTTATACGTTGTTATAGGGAAGTGGCTAAGTTTTATTCATAAAATAGTTTTTTTTTCTGAAAGTCGTTGGCATTAGGTCTTTGGCGATTCTAATGGCATAGACTTTAGTGTTATACAATTAATCCAACTGTATTAAAATAACGCTCGGGTCATATTAGTTCAAACCTCAACAAAATCGCAATTTTGTGTTCGAAGAAATAATCCTCCCTATAGTTGAAAAAATAATAATAAAAAACATAATTATTGCAGCCTGCAGGTAGGTTCTAACTAACAGTAACAGCTAACTGTTACAAGCTCAGTCATTGGCGATCTGAAAAATTGACGATACAACCTGAAATTGTATAGTGAGGAATAGAAGTTATTACGGATTATAAAAATTGCATTTATCTATAATTTAGTTATGCGACACACTTTGGTAGTCAAGGGTGAAAGGTCATCAAGAACGCTCATTGAACGGAAAGATGCCTAGAACCTTTCCTCCTTCAAGAACAGACTAGTCAAAGCAGTGCAGGAGCATATGTTCAGTCTTGAAATGCCTAGCACCTTACCCGGGATCCGACATCAAGTCCAGCAGCTATCTCAAACAATCGTCAGATATGGAAAGATGAAAGATCGGGTTCAAAATGCCGGATCCCTGGTGAATTCCCATGTAACGAAAAGTAAAATAATCGGCAACAGGCCATGGGCCTATTTCTCATTGCCGACAATTCTATACTGTTCTATTACTATTGTGACCTTGGACTAAGAAATGAACATTAGCTTAGTCTCCACATATCCTGAACTGAATAAGTGTTTTGAAATTTAATCACCATGATAGAAAATTATTGCACACGGGAAAATACTTACCAAAAAGAATGATTAACATCATCCATGATCTACCTTGCCGTGATATGTACATTATGAGCGAGATTTTAGCAACACTAACACTGCTTATTGAAAGTTTTCATTGAGCAATAACCTGAATAGCGTCACATAACGACATCACTCAGCAACCGGTACCCGACTGACCGAGTAGTCTCGTCTGACTCGGCTCGCATGCAGTTGATAAGATTCAGCAACAAAAGATCGCTGTTGTCACTCTCCATAGCCAATATATCTGACACGTAGCTTAGAGTCGAATAAAAGCTATCCATGTGGTCAACCATTGACTAAGTAAGCAAAATATTATTGGTTCTATATCTTTACTACATAATGAAGAAATCCATATTCAAATCACCAGGAGAAAATTAAATACAAATGACCGAGATAAACCGGTTTACTTGGCCTTGAGATTTCTTTAACATTTTCAGGGCAGAATCTCAAGTATGACGGACAGATACTCCATCGTAAGAACTTTTTCAACATTTAATTCACATTTATCACAGAAGGTGACTTTACTTGGCATGTTAGTATCTTTAATTAGTTTATACATTGAAAATGAATTTCAAACAAGATGAAGGCGAAACAAAATTTGCAGCAGCTGTTGTCACACGGTTCCTCTCAACTGCCAAACGCACGGTTTGCCGAACTGTGAAATCTTGACTCATGTGCAGAGCACCGGCCAGGTGTCCAGCGGCTCTGTTGTGTTCTGCGGCTCTGCCGTACCCTGTTCTCTTTGAAAGGTGTGCTGTGCATGCTGGAGCTTTCTGTCTTGGGGCCACTTGGACGTGTCTTCGAAGCCCCCATTAAACAAGAACTAGAAGAAGAAGAGTTATATGAGACCCTCGTTGGAAGATAAACATTGCACAATGCATATGCCAACGTAAATTTTAATTAAGCTAAACAAAAATTTTTTTGCCTCACCCGGTATACTTCCAATCAAAAGTGTTGCGAGAAACAATCCTAGGTATGTTCCATGCAACTAAGCTCAGAACAAAAATTATATTAAACGATTGTTCATTACGGCAGCGGCGTTACAGACAGAGTTGGCAGCGCTTTCATTTGGCAACATGTTTCTTATTACTATCGGTATGTCAGCAGAAACCATGGATTTTAAATTTGACTGCCAAAAATCGTAATAAACTCTCTATGTAAGATCTCTGCAATGTTTAGTTCTCGAAAATTTCTATTCTTAAAGATCAAATGGGACTTGAAACAGTTTGTTATTTCCTGACATACTGCATTCGTAGTTTTCTCGTCCGTCATAAAGACTCGGAACCAAATACAATTTCAGCGATAAAAAAATAAGAAAAACTGTGTGAAACTTTGCGACGCCATTGTATGCTTGAGGTCAACGAAGATTGCCCGATTGCTTCGCTTGATATTTGTGGTAATTCTGCTCAAATGCTGCAAGCCAAGAATGGCTAACAAGAAGTGTTAACGCTGAATGTTTTTTTTTTAACGTAGAGAATGCTCGTGAAATTGAGAGAAGACTTTTTCTGAGCATTTTATGTTGGTCATCGCGTAAATATTTTTGAAGATATATAACTAAATTTTGCAAGAAACATTAGAGGGTCTTTCTATCTACGTTTGGAACCTTTCAAATAACTATCGTTACTCATACACTTATTTTCATGGAGATAAAGTCTAGGATCTACAGAATATTCCCGTCAGTTTTTTTTTATTTGATACTTTGAGTATAGAATAATAAACGGATCACAATTTAATAAGTTACGCATATATAAATACGTGCATCTGCACGTATCACATGTAACATAACATAACATATTGATCTCGGCGCTGAAGTGTAGGCCTGATGTGGCCTGTCGCCGATTCTTTTCCTTTTCGTGCCTTGTTCACAGAAGATAAAAAATCGTGTCATTTGACCGGATCTTTTCATGACTGACGATAGTTTGATGTAGCTACTAGACTTCCACCGGGTTCGATATTTTGCTAGGCATTTCAAATCTAAACATATATTTTTCCATAGCTTTATCTAGTCTGTTTTTGAACGCGTTCATACTTGGAGCGCCAACGATGTCATCGGGGAGGCTGTTCTGTTCCAAATGTCGGTGATTCGAAGCGAGAAGAAATTTTGCCGCGTGGAGAAGTTGCAGCGCAGTTTTTTTAGTTTATAGCCGTGGCCCCTGGTGTTGGTTCTTGTTTCAAATTCTAGTAATCCTTCGGGGACCTTGTATAAACCATGAGTATACTTGTATACTTCAATGAGGTCCCCACGCAGACGTCGATAACTGAGGCTTGGAAGCTTCATAATCTTCAATCTTTCTTAATAGGACTTGCCCTTCAAGCCTGGAATTATCCTTGTTGCACGTCTTTGAACATTCTCTATTAAATTTCTGTCCTTTTCAAATCTCGGTGACCACACAACGTTTCCAAACTCTAGATTCGGGCGCACGACAGCAACAAACAACTGATCAGCCCAGTTAACTAAACTGTCAAGATCATCTTGTAATTGCGCTTTATTTGACGCATCCTTCACTGTATTATAAACTTTTGTGTCGTCGGTATACATGGAGCACACGCTGGAGACTGCTTCTGGCAAATCGTTTATAAAAGCAACGAACAAAATAGGACCAAGAACGCTTCCTTGTGGCACGACACTGCGCACTGATGCCCAGTCCGACACGGCTCCGTTAATACTGACACGTTGTCGTCTACCTACTAGAAAATCTCTGATCCATTGGAGTACGTTTCCCTCAATTCCCAAAGACTTCACTTTACGCAACAGTCGCTCATGCGGAACACTCTCAAATGCTTTGGCAAAATCGAGGTACAATGCATCCACGGGCTCCCTTTCGTCCAGCAGACGAGTCCAATCGTTCAACGTAGATAATAAGTTAGTGGTGCAGGATCTACCGGCGATAAAACCATGTTGACAATCTGATATAATAATAATAATAATAATAATAATAGCGGTTTCAGCGTTTATTAGGCCGTAGGCCTGTCGCCGATACTTAACATCGCAGAACATCCACAGCTTGTTGCGGTCTCGAACTCGCAACGCACTGCTACAATTCTGCTGTGCTTAACCGCCCGGCCTCCTTGCCGATTCTGACCAGAAACTGGCGCACAGAGCTGGGATCGAACCCGCGGCTCTCTGCTCCAATCTTGGTACTCTGAACTTTAACCACTGAGATGGTGAGCAGTCAAGTGATCGATAATCCTATCCCTCACAACAGATTCCATTAGCTTACAAACAACACTTGTCAGACAGACATGGCGATAGTTGCCGTGGCTGTTTTTGTCACCTTTTTTGAACAATGGTGTTACTTGAGCTTCTTTCCAGTCGGACGGCAAAGTTCCTTCGTTCAAGGTTTTTTGAAAGAATACTGTCAATGGGCCGGCCAGAACAGTTGCTAATTCTTTGAGCAATCTGGGATGGAAGCCGTCTGGTCCACAAGACTCGTTGGGATTTAGAGCTACCAGGCGCTTGACAACCTCTTCTTCGTGTATTTTAAAACATGTTAACTTCGAGCCGACTGAGCGCTCCTCAATATCTGTGGAATACTGTTCAAGCCAAACTGGTAACTTGTTACTTGGAATGAGATAATTTACAAGAAAACAAATATATTTAAGGAGATCATGATAGATTTATTTGACCAGCTCGCAGGACCGCTGGACCGGAAATGCCTTGTGATTCTGTGGTCAGATTACAGATGTTAAGGGACTATAGGGATTGTATTGTGTCATTTTTTAGATCAGTGGTTCCCAAACTTTTTCAGGCTGGCGCCCCCTTCGGCTCCCTAGTGAATTTCTAGCCCCCCCCACAGACACATATAAAATCATGCGCCTTTCTATACAATTTAGTACGCTGCTATTTTGAAAGATAAAGGTTAAATGCAAATGTATATTTCACAAATAGAACCCTTTTTAGTGAACCAATATGTTTTTAAGCTGTTTTAACTTTTTGAGCACTAGAAACCTAGGACTTCTCGGGCAAATTTACGGCCGGACTCGTGGCCGGTCGCACGACCAATCTCCAAATTCAATTTTCAAGTAATATCTCCTACCTAAACTAATGAAGGCAGCTCAATAAAACTTGGAACACGTATTCATCAGAACCTATCGCTGATGTTTAGCTCGTGAATTTTTTTTAAATATCACCTTCATTCGTGAGTTATTTTGCGATAAAGGCTGAAATTCACAGTGATCAAAGAATTTCTTTCAACTACCGAACAAATTCGAACGAAATTTTGAATATACATTCCTAACTACCAAATGGTGCTTTTTAGATTCCAAAAATTTTTTTGATTTCACCTTCGTTTGCGAGACTTTTTTCATTTCACCGTCATTCATGATTTCACACTTCCTTATTCGTTTTCGTTCGCTAGTTATACAGATATAGGAGGAATGACCGGCTTTTCTACCGGCTGGTTTAACCAAGAGCCGTTTACGTATAGCCGTATAACTCGGAAAAGAAGGCAAAACTAAAAAAATTGTAACGAGCTAAACATCACCGTTGCTGAGGTTAGATATCCAAATACCAAGTTTCGTTCAAATCTGTTCAGTAGTTTGGAAGAAATATCTTGATTACTGCGAATTAAAGCACGTCTTGCTGTTTAAATCACGAATGAAACTCGCGAACGAAGGTACAATCGAAAAAATTTTCACGAGCTAAACATCACCGTTTGGTAATTATATAGGACTGTTAATTCAAAATTTCGTTCGAATCTGTTCAGTAGTTTTGAAGAAATTCCTTGATCACTGTGAATTTCAGCCCGCATTGCCATATAATTATGGCAAAAACAATTGAAGGCAAAATTAAAAAAATTTTCACGAGCTTTACATTACGGTTAGGTCCTAATGAATACGTGTACCATGTTTCATCGAGTTAAGTTCATTAGTTTGAGAGATATTTCTTGATCATTGAATTTGGAAATTGGCTGTGGGACCGGCCGCGAGTCCGGCAGTTAATTTGTCCTAGACGTAAACCTAGGAGAGGTTAAAAAATATAACTCGGTACTCACTGCAGTGAGTGACAGAAAGCGCATTTTCTCGTCCACGAAAACGTGAAGTCACGGACGGACAGACAGGCGGACAGATGGACAGACAGACGGACGGACATGGCGAGCACAATAGTGCATTTTTTCCGTAAATGAGAAAATGCTCTAAAAACAGATCTGGGTGAAAAAATCATTGACGGGAGTTATGTGCTGCACGCGATGTGAACAAATCGTCAAACAAACGTTCGAACTTCTGACTTCGACTGCAGACTGCCGCCCCCCGTATCGCCCCCCTATCGCCCTCTTCTTCTTTACCGCCCCCCCAAAATCTTTCCACCGCCCCTAGGGGGCGATATCGCCCACTTTGGGAACCACTGTTTTAGATGAAGCTTTATATCCTCCTTTATGACGCCCTAACGACGCTGTTTCTGAATGATATTTTATTCAACTGATAGATATAAAGTGAATGCATAAGTGAAAAATTAATGAACATTTTCTCAGTTCTTGGGTAGCATGTCGTTCAACAGTGCGGAACCGTACATAAAATCTCGTAAACGATAAATATTAACTTTATAGCAACTCAAATTGGTTTCGTTATTGATATGAAAAGACTATTGTGTTAATTCATATCAATAATTAAGCATCAGTATTAAATTTTTGGAAATCCTAAAGAAAAATTGTGTATGAAAGATATATACGACTATTTCGTCGTGGGAAATATAGAGTAGTATTAAGGAATAATAATGGAATCGTCTCCTCATTCTAGGTATTCGATCTTGAAATAATTTTTCCAAATAATACATTTATAAAACTCAAATATGATTAAGCTAATAATTTGCAAACATGAAATCATTGCCATTACAATCGCATGTCATGGGAACGCTGTGTAACATACCGAGCAAACAAGCTTAGCTTCCTGCCATGACTTGATAAAACGACATCGATGACCAGGTTACGGATCAATGCTGGGTTTATCGGCGCCGACACGGCCTCTGTGCTAGCAAGGCGCATGTTTGTTTGGCTTCATCGGCGCAGCCAAACAAACAGTGTCTCGATCACTGCGGCCGTGAACACCCAATCTGGCCAGTGTCTCTCACTGCGGCAGTGAACGCTTCTTCTGGCCAGGATCTCGGCCACTGCGGCACTGAACGCTCCTTCTGGCCAGTGTCCCGGCCACTGCGGCAGTGAACGCATTTATCCGGCCAGAGTCCGGCCACTAAGGCCTATTTTCGGCCTATCATTAATTTCAGTAAAAAAACGTATCTCCTTGCTTCAGTTCCGTTAGTTTGTCGCGTTCATAATTACATGAAGCAGATTGTGTTTAATTGTCAGTTATGTTGCGGTGATTGCCGTCTAATATATAGGACACATCTCATTAGAATGTTGTTGTCCGTGAGATACCTATTTTCAGGTTTTTGAAAGTATAAAACACCGCAATAAAATAGTGAGAGGGAAGAATAGAAATAATTAGATTAGCACCATAAAAGTTAAAGTTTTTGTATTGTTTAAAACTTAAGAACGGGTTAATGTAGCTTGATGGTATCATCATGTTGACATCTAATCATTTCAAATTGGTAGTAATCTGACTAAGTGTGTACATAGGAAAATGTTATCTAGTGTAACATATTTATAGTGAAATAATTCCTCATTCTTTTCTATCATTTAAAATATCTTCATTTACATCGGTGAATGAAAAACTGAGTTTGAGTTGTACGTTAAAACCGTGTCCATTAATAAAAGTTTAGGCTTTCCCGTGGTGTCGGGCATTGCACCCGCGCGTGCCTCTGCGCGTTATAAGAATAGCACTGACACAGATGATCTTAGCCAGCAGATCGACATTGAACGGCTTGATGCCATACTGTCGTTTTTATGACTGAACTGTAATTAATTCGAGTGACACTCTGTGATCATAAGATACCCGACTGGTGCTGTTAATTCCAACCCTGCAACATCAATCTGCGCTGGCACAGACGTCGATTTTTTAACTTGGAAGCGCCACCTACAATTTCGTTTGAAGCTGACTTCTCCCTACAGGTGTCTTCAAGCGAAGCGGTTTTGAATTTATTTAATGCAATACCTACTCTCTCTGGTAGAAGAAAAGCTGTTTAGCCCCTCGTTCACGCAACACTCTTGCTCAGACTCAAGAGTAGCTGTTTCGACTTTCGTTCACACAACTCTTGCTCAGACCCAATCGTAGTAGCTGTTTCGCCTTTCGTTCACACAACACTCTTGCTCCGATATCTCGCAATGTCTTTGTCTGGCTCGTACACACACTGCAGGGATGAAAATTTTGAAGAATTTCTAAAAGCAGCAGGTAAAGAAAATGCAAGATTTAGAGTTTTATTTGATAAGATGAAAATTGATCTTTATATAGTTCTAGAATTGATAAGTTATAGAAGCATTTATTGGTCTTAAATAGAGTTGTGGAAAGTGCTACATGGCTTCTTAAGGACGCTTAATGACAAAAATATCAACGTGCAACTGTCATCATTTTGAGATGATGGGGGTTTACCTTTTGATAACATGCAAAGTTCTAAAATATGAGGGGTCTCAAGACGTCTCGGACGAATTTACGGCCGGCCCCCTGCCGCTGTGTCCAAATTCAGTGTACCTGGAATATCTCCTAAAGTATTGAACGTAGCTCGATGAAACTTGGTACACGTATTCATTATTGCCTGACGGAGATATATGCAAAGTTTCGTTCAAATTTGTTCAGTATTTTAGAAGAAATCTCTGGTGCACTGCGAATTTAAGCACAATTTTGTTGTTCAAATCACGAATGAGGGAAAAGGGAAAAATACTCGCCAACGAAGGCAAAACGTAAAAAATTTTTATGAGTTAAACATCACCGTTTAGTATTCAGAAATTCATATTCAAAATTTCCTTCACATCTGTTCAGTACTCTGAAAGAAATGGCCGGTACACTGCAAATTTCGGCACGTTTCGTCATAAACTCACGAATGAAGGCGATATTAAAAAAATTGTCACGAGCTTGACATCACCGTCAGGCCATAATGAATACGTACGTGTACAAGGTTTCATCGAGCTACGCTCAGTACTTTGGGAGATATTCCAGGTACACTGAATTTGGACACCGCGGCCGCGAGATCGGCCGCAAGTTCGGCCGTAAATTTGTCTGAAACGTGGTCTCTCGGACGAGGTCCCGGCGCCCGCGGCCGCGGTGTCCACACTAATGATATTTCACAACCCTCTATTGGTCCAAAAAATTCTACAAGTTATCACAAGAGATGATTTACCGCCAGTTTGGGAATCACTGCATTCCATATCGTAAAGTAACTTCTCTACTGCAAGACAACGCTTACTGTCTAGGAAATATACACATGATAGGAAATATTTGGGCTAAGGAACCATTGCCTAGAGCTGTTCGGCCTCTTATTATTTTTGTATTAAAATTTTTCCTATTTCATGATATTATATGAGACGTTTAATTACAACTACTTTTCAATTTCAGGCGTAAACGATTCCATGATTCGCAAGATGTGCCCCAGCACACCCACGCTGGAAATGCAAGAAACTACGTCTGGCGTGACTATCACGTACGGCCACGGTGGCGACACCTACACCAACGTCGTGACCTACGGCCAAGAATCTCTCGTCGATGTCGCGGGTTTCAAGTATTACGTGGGTTCATCCGTCAATTAATATACAGACTAGAATGTACTTCTGATGATGGTCGCTCACGTTCTCCGAAGGAATCAATGCTTGAATGACGAGAAATCCGTTGTAACTAAGAAATAACGAAAACGAATATTTATTCCTCACTTCCTACAAAAGAAATGCGCTCATCATAAAGAAACTCATATCCGTTTATAGGGAGGAAATTTTCTAGATCACCTTTTTATTAACAGGTAAAGGCGTCGAAGACGCCTAACGGATACGAAGGAACATATCGCCTTGAGAACAAAACTGGTACGTCATCGGCTGAACTCATCGGTGATACCTTGACCAGGGTGAGTGCTGCGTGGAATTTAGGCAACGCTTAGGAAATGCGTGAATATGTAAATTGGATTTCAAGTCTTGCGTTGCAGCCACTCTTAAAACTGATTAATTTTTTTCATTTTTAACTTAAAGCATAGGAATTAAATTGCACTTTGAATCAGTATTAAGTGAGCCATCTCGCAATATCCTTTTATACCGTAAACGCTAAAATATCATTTTCCAGTATTTCTAGTGAAATGTCTCAATCGATACAACTTCATTGCCATCACTTGTTGATGTACAAATAATTGCGTACTGTATTGTTGCATGATACTGATCGTCATAAACAAGTTGAGGTCTTGAAATTAATGTATTGTAGAACGAATATCTTTCTAATTAATAAACGGAAATTTTTAATTCGTTTCATATTCTACAGACGGAGACTCTCAAGTCAATGATTGTTGTGAATGTGATACATGACATATATTTCCATAAATAAAAAACAAGAGCCTTCAATTATATATACATATGTTCTATTTACCATGGCTCTCAATGAATGTGATGGATGTTATCCTAGGACATATATTTTAATAATTAATATGCATATATATCAGAGCCGTTCAATATTTTTCTGTTTTACAGACCATGACTTTGGACGGCGTCGTGTCAAAGCGAATCTTCACGAAGCAGTAGCTATAAGCGTGCTGTCCTTGTAACTGTGCGCCGGCATTTTCGTCTGCAAATCTCTGAAATTTGATCTTGGACAATGGGCACTTGTGTGAATTCATAACACGCAAGCTGAAGGACTTTCATGGCATAGTAGTTTTGTTTTACTTTTAATTATGAATTATGGTTCCATAGCTGGCGGGAAAAATTTCACGCGGGAAAAATTTCACGAACCGAGTCCATGCAAATGTAAAACGGCTTCATCTCGAGCAGATGAAGAACCTTTGTCACGTTGTCTGGCTTGTATTTTTAGGTTGCGAAATTTGTCGCATTGCTTTCACAATTTTGTCGCATGTGCTTTCACAGGATGCAGCAGTAAGATCGCAAACATTCCGGTTAAAATCATCGAAAGATATTTGGGTGACACTTACGAATCTCAGCTTTCGAAGGACCCAATGAGCCATTTCGGGATATGAAATTTATACTGATAAATTTAAATATTGATAGATGGTTTCAAAGCTCGCATTAAGCTTCGTAGAAATTCGAACGCACAAATTTGATTGTTCGGCTTTTAGGCAAGATGGTGAAGTTTTATTAGCTGATTATCTCTATAATTGTCGCTGAGATGATTTTGCAATGCCAGTTCATCAAGAGTAATTCCACATTCCGCCGTCTGAAAAAAAAGAATACAACGTACAAGAACTGAATTCAATGCAGTGAGCAAAATTTTATTTCGCTACAACTGATGATTTGTAAAATTAACAACAGCATACATCTTATGTAAACGAGTAAGTGTTAAAAATATATTATTTTATTTGAAGTGAAAAAATTAGCAGGTATATGACATTTACGTGTAGAGTTCGGCGGTGAACCTTTTATAGGAGAAATCCTGTATGCAACAACCCAGCCAATATGAGGTCTAATTAACGGCTATACTGATTGGCTAGGTTAATCAATCTTCATTAAAATTCAGACTGACATGAATTATTGGCCTTGTGTACCAAACTCATTTACCTGGTCAGTTCCAAATGATAGGGCATGTAGCATGTCATCCAGCAATAATTGAATAACCAAGTAAACTCCAAGTAAATGCATTATAATTTCTTCGAAAAATTTCGGAAAGCAACTATAATAAGGTTTTCAATTATGATGGATTTTCTTGGCATTTTCCTATATACACGTTATAAATTTCGCAAGGACAATTTATTCAATCCGGTGTTTTAGAAATATGGAATCATTTACCGAGGGTATCCTATAGTATCATTATATCAACTTCTTCGAATGCATAGAGATATGATAACAGTTCATCAACAGTTTCGGAAAAATACACGTAATCTAATAAAATGGTGACTAAATGACTATTTTTCACCTCTAAATGCACCCTTTAACTATTTTACCTCGAACGACATCTCATTCAGAAATACACTGTGGGAATCGGAGCTTATTTTTTGGCTTTGCTGCACTCGCCACGTTCCAACCCTCAGGGTCTTGTATTTACTCCTGCTTGTAAACTGGAAGGATAAATACTCAACATGAATTTGTTCTTCAATGAAAAATATTCAAATGAACTTGAATATTTGTACACATTTCGACACAAACTTTTGATGCCGATTTCGTCATGAAAATGATGCGCACTCAGCACCTAAACAATAAATGTCATCACCATCATGCTTTATCGTCATGATCAATTCGACTAGATCGCATTTACCAGGATAATAAAAGGATTAATAAAAAGTTTCATCAAGTCATTGTGTCAGTCGCTAAATTTTTTCTTGACCTTCTGACATTCGAGTTAGTTGAAAATAAAAAAATTACTACCTTGAGGATAAGGGACCACGAGATTGTTTTAATTGTGGACAACGAATTCTCGAGCTGAAAAACTTTTCTATTGTAGCAAAAGTTGCGCCATGTCAACAGGAAATTTGCGAAACTGTTCGCGTAGTATTATGAAGTAGCATTGAACATTTACTTCGATTATGTAGTTCTGATTCTAACCTCGGCATTGCGTTAGAGACATATATATAGCGCAACCATGGTTGAACTAGTATAGTTCAAGCATGAACGCAACGGCGACATTGTTTCTACGAGGACTTTGCAGTTGTCGTACACGTCTATCAGCTGCTGACAGATCGTATAATGTCCATATATGTGCTGCCGAGCTTCTCGAGCGCTTTCAGTTTGTACACTTCTACGCCCGACGGAGTACGGATGTTGCAGATGTGTGAGGCCACTCGTAAGGTAGGGCATGCGTCGATGCGGTTTGTATATCTTTATTATAGAACAATAATGTCAGCACTGGTAACAGGGGGCGAATTAAAACGTGCAAATGTGTGAAATTTTGAATGCGAAGAATGATTTCACGATCAATTCAAGTTGGAGTCGGGAGGTTTATGCAATGAGACGTTGGTCTAAGACTCTAAGTGTATGCAGTGTACGTTGTAGCGCGGGTTGTAGCGCGGTACGTAAGTATGCAGTGCGATGTTGGCGTTCAATGCAGTGGTCTAAGAGAGACGTTAACTTCCGGATGCTTTTGTTGAATAACACGCCGAGCACCAAAATTTTTCTAATTGTAATCTAGTTGGTAAAACATGTGCACGCTTTGAGTCTTTTATTTCAAGTCGTCTAAGATGTTTGAGAATGTTTTTGATACCTATTTTAAGCCGTGTTTTCTAGTTTCTACGTGGCCTGAGTAGCCCGTGTTGCAAAGCGCCGACACCTTCACATATGATACTGATAGTGACTCGCTAAATGACGATAGAACTGCAAATCTTAAAGATGACTCTTTACATACATAGTTTTACGTTCTTTCAATTCTATACTTGGGCTGCAAAGCCTCTTAGAAGCTGATAACTAATCTTATTACGAGTACCATGTATGAGAATCTGATGGCCGACGATGAACTTGGTTCTTATCGTGCTAATGAGCCAAGATCCTTGATGCCAGTTACTTTGCTTATCATGAACCATGATAAGTATTCGTTCATTATTTTTCCGCCTTGTTAGGTAATTA
The DNA here is from genome assembly GCF_000764305.2 of Hyalella azteca. Taxonomy (NCBI): domain Eukaryota; kingdom Metazoa; phylum Arthropoda; class Malacostraca; order Amphipoda; family Hyalellidae; genus Hyalella; species Hyalella azteca. The sequence continues at coordinate 133,734 of NW_025945905.1, read as the reverse complement.
ATTGAATCTTTGTGAATCTACCTTGGTTTGAATCACTTTAACCACAGGTTTCCATCGAGTAGATTTGATCCGAAGCTTTGTTAGAAGAATATATATTTCAAATTCGGTTTACCGAGATTAAAGCGGTAAAATTCTTTCTTTTGCAGACTGCCAGAGGTACGAAAGAGTATCAACTTCCGTCAGCCATGGCTACATCGAGTGACTTCGAGGAGCGTAAATTGCGCAAGCTTAGCCCAATCGAGAAATTTTTCCAGTTTTCCAACGATCATACAGTAAATGTGACGGTTTACTGCCTAACAATTGCGACTCTGAGCCCTTTACAACGAAGCTCAGTGCACTCTGTCCTCCTGCACCTGTACAGGTTAGAGGATATTATAATATTTGTACTATGATTACCATGATATCGACTTATCGAGGACGACTGGAATAAGATCTAGAGAGCTGAAATCGTTTATTTTTCATATGATGAACACGATGCACTCAGAAATCACTACCAATATTTTCCAATTTCAGTTTTTTAATAAAAAAATTGTCGTATTTGAGTGGATAAAATTGCAGTCCAGAACTTGTTATGATTTAGGATTTAGTTTCCACAGTTCATAATTAATTTAGCAACGAGGCATGATGCCTCATTGTCATCGATGACTCATAATCTGAGGAGGCCAAAAGTACACTCATTTGCTACTGTATGTACAATTCAAAGTGTATAAATTTTACTACAGAATAGTGTTACTTCATTCTGCTTCTATAAAAAGATAATTCTATAAGCAAGCAATTTTCTACATGGGAATGTTCCTTAATGAGAAAGAAATGTTCCTCAATAAACAATGGATTCTTTCACGACAGGAAACTGCCAAATTTGCGAGTGTGCATCGAAGAGGACAGAAATGGCGAGCTTTGGCTGTGTCAAATGGCTCAAGAAAACATACTTCTGAAGGTAACATTTTATTTACATCGTAAATACATCGCTATTGACTGAACTAAAATTATTTTGAGCACTAATTGAAGCCCATTGCCGATTATTAATTGTCTGAAAGTAGTTTTCACATTTTATACAATATGTTGGCCAAATTTCACGCATTTGTGTGCATTTTTATTCTATCTTCATTTTCCCCCAAAGTTTCGAATCGATCTCGATTAACATGCCTTCTGTTCTGGTATATCACTTTTTAGCGCATTTTCTCCTTTATGGAATAAAGGCGCTATTGTGCTTGTCATGTCCGTCCGTCCGTCTGTCCATGACTTCACGTCGTTCACGATTTTAAGAATACTTTAAAACGTGTCGTGATTTAGATTATAGTTTGAGATTGGCTGAAGATTTGCCTCTCCAAAAATATGTAACTTGACGCAGGTCTTGGTCTCAGATCCTTAATACAGGACTTTGCCTTCCTTGCGCCACGGAAAGAAGTACTTCAACTGATTTATGCACGAGAAAATGCGCTGTCCGTCACTCACTGCAGTGAGTACTGATCTAATTTTTTTGCAGTGGCTGACTTCCCCAGAGGATTTCGACGCTGTGTACATTGGGGAGACCCGCAAGCCCCACGATGCGAGGGTGGGTCCATTATGGCGCGTGACAGTCATGCCAGCTCAGGACGGGCCGACTCCTGATGCAGAGTTCAAGCATCATTATAGAGTGATGTTCGGACTGCATCATTCCATCACCGACGGCCACTCATCCATGCGACTGTGCGGTCACTTTCTATCTTTACTCAATTCTGAACTTGAAGGGAACGAAGTCGACGACAACGAACAGTTTGCTGATTACGTGGGGCCAGAGTTTCACGATAAGCTTGTAGAAGAAGCCAAGCTCACCCTCAGCACGAACTTGTACTTGCAATGTAAAATGCGTGATGATTATGCGGCTATTGCTGCGGCCGAATCTCTCCTCACCAAGGTTTTTCCTCCAAAGGAAGAGGTAGCTGATCCGAAAACAGAAACACTCTTCATCAAATTTGACGAGGCTTCCACTACAAAGTTTGTAAAGAAAACGAAATCAGAAGGAGTGAGCGTGCATTCAGGATTCTGCTCGGTGTTGCACAGCGCATTTGTCGAGTTGTTCCAAGAAGCAGGAGCTTCTTCTGAAAAATTTGACATCTTTTCTTTCCACGACGTGAATGAGAGAAGATACTGGAACTCTGAGTCGGAGAAATCTTACGGCCCACATTTATCTCTGATACGAATAATCTTAACCGTTGACAAAGATTGTCCCTCCAACGTGTGGGAAAGCGCCCGCCAGTTCCATAAGGTCTTCCTCGAGTGCTTGGACAACAAACAGACGTTCTTCATGGAAATTATAGATGCTGAAGTCTCTCCTACTGTAGAGAAGTCCACAGACTTTTACAGTCAGAAAATTTCCAGCCCAAGCGTCTATAGCACCTCGAACATGGGCAACGTCACCAAAATATTCCTAGCACCAGACGGGGCTGAATATCCTCAGGTGAAGGCAACAGAGATACGGCGGAGCACGTCATTACACACATATTTGAATAATAACGGTTTTTGTTTCCAAACATTCCGCGGAGAGTTGCTTGTTTCTTTTGATTACAATACGCGGTATATTTCAACTGAGCTTGCTAACAGAATTGTTGAGAAAGTCCGAGCCCATTTTCTGCGCCATTTGTCTTGAATTACGCATTTAAATTTTTACTAACATCTTGCTCATGCATTAGCTTGTAAAAACCTTGGTTTTTATCACCGTGGTGCAGTTGAACGGTTGAAGCGGAAATAAAGTAAATTAACTCATCACTAAAGTAGTTTTAAAATGCTTTCTATTTGAAAATTGAAATGACGATTCTTCCGATGATATGAATTTTACGATATGAATAGTTGGAAAATTGATTTTACAAAATGCGAAATAATAGCGAGAGATCAATGATAACGACATAAAAATGCCTCCAAACTAAATTTGCATGAATTATATTAAAATTATTATTTGGTTAAATTCAAAGGTGTGGAAGTTTTTTTATACAAACATTTGTGTAGAAAAGATAGCTTCATTTGGGTCAGCTATTGACTTAGTTATGGTATGATCGTTAATGGTTTATTTGTGGTGACTCTTGACTTCGTGAAACAATATTATTTTGCCGTGGTTGTTTTACTAAGCTGATTTTTATTTACTGCAATAATTTTTTTTAATTTTCATAATTGTTGGATTTTAAACTTTATTACCTTTAATTGTGGCTTGTCCATTTCTTAACAGAACTTATTATTGAAAACATCGAATCATTGTCCAACAGTTCAAGACCTTGAAACATAGATATTCTTAGGTTTTAAACTAGAGTCGTTACTTTTAATGAGTTGTTCACTTTATATACTATAGAACATAACTCGCATCGGCATTCATAATTAAATTAAAATATTAAACTGATGAGCTGGAAAATTACCTTTTTTCGGTGTGAATATGTGAAAAAACAACCTGGATCAAGGACCCACGACGACAAATGATTTAGCAATTAAATATACTCATTGTGCAAGTAAATGCAGTGATTTCTTAGCTACGAAATATTGAAAAGTTTTTAGATGTAAAACCTCAAGGAGTTCATTATTTACCCGTTGAATGCGATACGAGCAGAGCACACCGGTGAGTTGTAGCGCACGCAACGGGTTAAGTGGGAAGACGACAATAAAATAAAAATAAATTTTATTTCCTTCTCAAACTTTAATTTATTGGATTTTGTAAAACGGATATACGGCAGTCCCAAGATGAAGAAAACTATCGGTTAAGCCTCTTAATTAGTAGAAGATCGTTGGTTTTTTTTTTTAAGGGAAGAGTCAAATTGTAGGAACATTAGACCTTATTTAAATCAGGTCCTATTTTCATCACGGTGCTAGCGGTATGATCTTATATAACGTACATAATGATATTACAGATGAAGAGGAAAATTTCTGTGAGGGTGGGCGAACCTTTAGTTGAACCATTGAAATGCTGCAGTTGTCGTACGCGACAATTGAATACAGCAGTTGTCGTACGCGACCATTGAAAACAGCAGTTATCGTACGCATCTCCCAGTTACTGATTACTGTGTTCTCTAGCCTCTAACTTCCCTTCACTGCGCTGCCGAGCCCCACGACACCAAGAGTGCCATAACATTTGTTGAACTCGAGTGCAGCTGAAGCAGAAGCGCAAGGTCATTCATGTGGTTAGGATTGCGCGTTTTTTCGTGCGTAGCCGGTAATCAGTTGTAATTAAAATTACTACCTAAATTCAATCGTGTACTTGAGTAAATTTGAATGGAGAGATTAAGATCAAGTGAATTTACTTCTATGTGCAATTAACTGCTATTAATCTACCGTGACCATTGACATTGTCCAGTGCAGTGAAGTGTCAACGGTCGATGACTTGCAGATCTACACAAGTGTGCTCTTGTGTTACTAGGAACTCGATCATTGGTAATGACTAATGAGATATATTAATAAGGCTCAGTGAGAACCGCGAACCCTCAGGCAGGCTCGGATGGTGCCCTATGGAATTCTATGGCTACGAGTCTACAACCGTCAACTACGGTGACTCGGTATAATCTACGCTAGTAAATGATATCTCAATCTGAAATTTTTTCATGAATATTCAGCAATTTATTTGCATTTTCTATACAAAAAGAAAATATATGTAAATATTGTACAACATCAGTTATGATAGTTATGTTAAAAATCGATCTTCATTTTACATGCGACTTGCCTAAAATTTGTGAGACACAAGGAAGTAGTACTATTTATTCTCTATTGATCGGTAGGTATTGAATGCATATCTGAATCAACCTCTATTTTAATGATATTTTTCACCAAAAACGAGTTATATACAAGCACACTCTCATGTGGAGTAGAAACCCCGTATACTACCTGCTCAAATGCACGCGTTGTAGAAGATATGAGGGGAAACAGATATCGTACTCAATTCCTCACCTGTCAGTCCAAGACGGGCGATGCAGAGAACTCAATGAGGGGCGACTCAATGAGTGATACGTGGCCTGAGGTCGGCAGAAGCCAAGTATTAGTTCTAGCCGACCGCTAGCCATTCCTCGGCTACCTGAAAGACACCCGTTACCGCAAGAAAAGGGCTAAAAGACTACAAAGACTACAAGCTCAAGAGTAGCAACTGGCCGATTTTAGGACCGATCGAGTATTTCACAAGATGGTCGCGAATACCCCGCGCTCAGTGCATGGATGCTTGCCGGTCTACGGCTTCGCATCCGCTCTCAGCTTTGCCGCACTATATATGACTACTAGTCTTAATCTATAGATATCCACATACTCACTACATTGCACTCCATTTCAGGTATAATGCATCTCATTTTAATGTTAATTATAAAATTTTAGGAAATCATTTCAATGTGGCATAGGGAGACCGCATAGCTAAGCACCCATCTACTCAAAGCATATGCGCTTGGTTATTTTTTTTTAAGAGGAGACGAGATGATTGTACTCGTATAAGCTTTGTCCCAATTATCAATAAAAATCTGAGAAATTTAAACTTTCCTTGGAAATCCGAGACAAGATGTCCTAGACTGTTGAGGAGCTTAAACATTTTCTGAATTGTCCAGCTTATTGGCGGGACATAACTGTGACGATACTTGGTGACACTAGTTAATCCTTAAAATGAAATCTAAATGAGTATTCCAAAATTATTTTCTTATGGATCAAAATTTTGAGTATTATTGTCAGTAAAACGATACTGCTGATGTCCATCGAAAATGGTAGCAAATTTGAGGTACTGGAGAAAGTAAGTTTTTGCTTTTCTGACAGCCGCATCATAGCGGTCAGACCCGAGCAAACACCATTACATTTGAAATGCGTGCTTACCTCGTACGTTTCTCTCTATAGCCCGCGAATGATGGAAGAGTGTCAACTATCATATATTATGAGAGAAAGGCTAAATGATAGAATTATTTTGCCTGATATACATAGTCAAGTTTGTCTATTAAAATTTACTGTCTAGTTGGTTTTTCAGCCAAATGTCGTCAACTCAGCCCATCAATGCTCAATAGTTTAAATTGTGTAATCGTTAATCCGCGCGGAATATCTCGCTTTATCTCGCATCGTAAGTAACGTCTTGTTTCGATCCTTCTTTACCGTAACGTTTCATAATATTTGGGGCGCAATTTTTTAATTTCGCTACACAATTATTGCCAGGATTGATAACTTTTATCGGACGGGACAATTTAATTTCCTCGTATAATAATGGCGAATATTCCGGCTTCCTGCATCATTTTAGTCAGGCTCTGTGAGACTCTTGATGGGTCATTCTAACCATTTATTTTCGTTCAGAATTTTTTGCCAATTATTCAATCCAGAACGTCCATGGTTTCAAAGTTCGTTTAGACTTTAGAGAGATTACAGCCTCAGACAAAAATTTTCGTTTCAGACTTCCAGACTTACAAGAGATTCAGCTTCTATAAGCACTGGTCATGCATTCTAGTGACTCCGAGAAGCGCAAATTACGCAAGCTCAGACCTATCGAGAAATATTTTCATTATTCTAACAATCATAAGATGAATTTATCGGTTTATTGTTTAACTATTGGGACTCAGCGCCCTCTACAACGAAACTCCGTGCACTCGGCCCTCCTGCACCTGTACAGGTTTGAATATATTATAACCTTTTTACCATGAAAAAATTTACAGCAGGGAGGTCCAGATTATTGAACATAAAGTAGGTAATCTGAGGACATTTATAATATTCACCGGGTAACAGAATTTATCAAAACTCTATACAATATCTTTTTTAGAAGCATATATTCCTCAAAGATATGATTTTATTGGCAGGAAAATGCCAAACTTACGCGTGCTCATCGAAGAGGACGAAAATTGCGAGCTCTGGCTGTTTGACATGGCTCAAGAAATCATACTCCTGGAGGTAACATTTGAAGTCTGAGTCTAAATGTGGGAGAAGTCGCGCAACTTCTTCAGCAAGTTTAAAGATTATAATAATGAACCAAGAAAATAACTAACATGGAATGGATTGTACTGAATATTTCTACACTGTTTTAATAATATTTTTGTCCAATTCATCCAAGATTGTTTGCATTATCAGCGTTTGTAATATCTATTTTCGTGTTCCTACAGTTCTTAGTCGCGCTCGGTTGTCTTTTTCTTTCAAATTGGTATCAAGGTTTTCCTTTTGTGCAGTGGCTGACTTCTCCAGAAGATTTCGACGCTGTGTACATTGGAGAGACCCGCAAGCCCTACGATGCCAAAGTGGGGCCGTTATGGCGCGTGACGGTCATGCCAGCTCAGGACGGGCCGACTCCTGATGCAGAGTTCAAGCATCATTATAGAGTGATGTTCGGACTGCATCATTCCATCACCGACGGCCACTCATCCATGCGATTGTGTGGTCACTTTCTGTCTTTACTCAATTCTGAACTTGAAGGGAACGAAGTCGACGACAACGAACAGTTTGCTGATTACGTGGGGCCAGAGTTTCACGATAAGCTTGTAGAAGAAGCCAAGCTCACCCTCAGCACGAACTTGGACTTGCAATGTAAAATGCGTGATGATTATGCGGCTATTGCTGCGGCCGAATCTCTCCTCACCAAGGTTTTCCCTCCAAAGGATGAGGTAGCTGATCCGAAAACAGAAACACTCTTCATCAAATTTGACGAGGCTTCCACTACAAAATTTATAAAGAAAACGAAATCAGAAGGAGTGAGCGTGCATTCAGGATTCTGCTCGGTGTTGCACAGCGCATTTGTCGAGTTGTTTCAAGAAGCAGGAGTTTCTTCGGAAAAGTATGAAATTGTTTCTTTCCACGACGTAAATGAGAGAAGATACTGGGACTCTGAGTCTGAGAAATCTTACGGACCGCACGTAGGTAGGCAACGAATAATATTCACGGTTGATAAGGATTGTCCCACCAATGTGTGGGAAAGTGCCCGCCAGTTCCACAAGGTCTTCCACGATTACTTGGACATCAAACAGACGCTCTTCATGGATATACTAGAAGCAGAAGTCTCTCCAGCTGCACAGAAATCCGAGGACTTTTACAATTACAATATCATCTGCCCGACAGTCTTCAAGATTTCCAATATGGGCAACGTCACAAAATTATTCCTTCAATCGGAAGGAGCTGAATATTCTCATGTTAAAGCCCTTGAGATCCGGCGGAGCACGTCGATTCACAAATTGAAAACCAATAATGTCTTCTGCTTGCAAACATTCCGCAGAGAATTGCTCTGTTCTTTCGACTACAACACGCGGTACATAACCCATAAGCTTGCTGCCAAAATTCTGGAGAAGGTTCAGGCACATTTGAAGCGACACTCGTCTTGAGTTACCATTTTTTCACAGTGTGTGACATCTCCATCGAGGTTGATCAGCCGCATCGCGTTATTCTTCCATCAATGGCTAGTGGTGCTCAGCAAACCTTGAAAATAATTGGTGTTTGTTAAACAACACGTTGATGAATATTATCATTGTCAGATACAATAACAAAACTCGCTCCTTCATTATAACAACAAAGAAAAGGGCCTCGTCTTCGAAATTTTAGCTAAACCAGGATCGTTTAAGAGCTTTAGATTGTGAGTATTATAGATGTTGACCAAGAATTTATTTGCCCGTAATAGGAGTGACTGTCAGTAACCCGCGTATGACGAGTTTCCAGGTTTTTTCCTTTCCAGAGTAAGTTTGGCCAGTACTATCTACATTTCGATGGTGAATAACTATCCCTTCCGTTTGCAGAGTTTAGTAGCTCTATTTTCGACTTTTCGCTCGCGTCGCATAGGTCATGGCCTCATGGGTTATGCGTGACTTTCACTGAATTTTGATTTTTAACTGAACGAGTCTGTCCAAATTCAGGGGCGTCTGTATACGAGAGGACGAGAATGAAAAGGGACGGAAGAATACCTGCAATATTCACGTAATTCTTTTGAATTTCATAGCGAAATGACTATAATTTTTTCATATAATTTTTCATTTTCATCATTTGTTACCTAGAAAATGATCGCCTATGAAGAGAAAATGAAAAACCTTTCGCTAAGTTCACATACTGGACAATTGTTACACTGGATCAACATTCCATTTCAAATTAATTATTGTAAACATTGGTACCTGCTATTGGTGCGGGCATTGCCGAACTCTGGTCACATTTCCACCATTTTGGTTGTCTGCTAAAAGCTGAAAAGACATATACCTGACATAATTTTTTCATTAGCTCAAGAGATATGAAAAATTTTTACTTATTTTGGCAGCAAATCGGATCTGTAATTTTTATTGGAGTGCTCGTTCCACGCGCCGCGCGTGAGCCTTTGAACACCGATTATGGCAATCACTCCAATGCTGAATGTGCCTTGCTAAGATTTTGCTTCTGTACTAATCTCGCAATTCACCCACAAAATCACTTAAATTTGACCAATTCGGCTGAAGTAGCACATGAATATATGTACTTAGAGTTTTCTTCGAGTCACGACGGTATCTCGGAAACCTATGGTTATCCTCTAAGTTGGTTGAAAATCGAGGCAAAATTCGTTGCACAAAATTGATGAGAACGCTTGATAGATTTTGGGAACTTTAGTGACGGCAGTCACAACTTGAAAATCGCTTATTGCGTAGCTGCTTATCAATACGGAAGCGAATCTGATGAGCTTCTTTTCAGTTAACATGCCTCCTTTTATTAAAGTCAGGTTCGATTCTTAGCACAGCTTTAGAGATATAAGTCGGTGAGACTTGAAAGTGCGCAAAATTGTCAGGTAAAATTTCTCTGCAGGTAAGCCAACAATGTAGAAGCTAAACTAAGTTACTGAAGTTTTTCGGGCAATCTCGAGCTAATGTCGCAGTTGTCGTACGCTTCTCCCAGTTGCTGCCTATGCTGTTCTCTGCACTCCGCTGCCGAACCACTTAAGCGTCATAAGCTCATAACAATTGCTGTTAGGGTACGCGACTATACGTCTGCTGCGTGCTGCCTACAATAGATGCACGCGGTCAATCATGAGGTTAGGATTACGTCGGTGTATTGCTAATGATCTATGACTATGGTAATCGTGTAGCCGACGAAAAAGCAGCCGAATTCAAACGTCTAGATGAGAAAACCTAAAGGGGGGTAATCGTTTACGACCAAGTGAATTTAGTATCATGTGTTTTGTAATGGTTAAAATTATACCGAGACTATTGGTGGTGGTGTGACGTGTCAGTTCAAGACAGTTGTGTCAACTGCCATCTGCAAACGTCAACGACTCGCGGAGCTCCGGACTGGCAGAAGTGTTTTCTTTTGTTTCATACAAGGCAACCTTTGGAAATAAATTAAATTAAGTGAAATAACCATGCAATTGCTGAGTTTATCTCCATTTTCAGGTATTCTGTAGTTTTTTCATTTGTTGATTATAAAAATTCTAATCAATGATTTCAGCGTGGCATGGTACACTCGTGTTTTATAATCGCCAATCGAAGCATAGTTTTTGTTATTTTTTTTTTCAAGAGAGGATTGAGACGATCCTGAAACTCCTGCTGAAATGTGCTTACTAGTTTTCTTGCTTGAATCATCCGTAGGAGACTTATATAAAACTCAGCTTGAATCTGATACTCGCTCCGCCGATTCGCTCGACTCGAGTCAAGATCCTTGAAGCCAACTGTTTCGCTTATCATCAACCATGATAAGTAATGACGCTACACATGTCTCTTCACCCAGCTTGATTACGGAGATGAAAGTTAAATTTGTATTGCATGGTATCCAGACGTTAGCTAATGCAGAGTGGTGACTCGTGCGTTTGATGCATTACGAATGCCGTTTATATTTTACTTCGAAAAAAAAAAAATGATGATCGAAATTCGATATTTTTGTTGTTCTGCTGGGCAAATTGCATCAGCATTACGGCTTGGACAACGATATTTATTTACAATATAATCCTCTCCTAGGAGATTGGATTTGGCTTGATTATTCCATTTACTACTTATAATTTAGTTTCTTGAGTCAATATACTCGTAGTCGTAGATGCAAGTCAAATGAGGAATGAAAGTTACAAGTAATTTTTACTTGAGTTTTTCCTTGAGTGAATAGCGGGCTGCACTGCGGGAGCTATTCCAGCCAAGGTCGCGATGATTTGTGCGTACCAGGGGCGTTATTAGATTTTACAGACACGGGGGCTACAGATTTTACAATTTTACAAATGTGAATGAACGCTTAATATCGCAAACGGCTAACATATTTAGTACAAAGAGTACAACTTCGGTACACATGAACAACGCAGCTGTCTTCAACTCCAATGTCTTTCCATAATGATAATGATAGATAGATCTTTCCATAGATAGTATAATATGCTGCCGACAACACTGTAGTGTTGTTTTTACCGGCACGTTGGAACCATGGTATAGCCGTTGTACCGTAAAAAAAATTCTACTCCCCCCTATCATGGCTATCATATTAAAGTATTTTACATAGGTATTATTATAAATATTATTTCATGTATACAGGACATTTTAGGTTGATCAAAGCACATTGAAAACCAGCAGTAGTTATACTGTAGTACATGTATTGTTTTTACCGGTACGTCCGACAGTTTAAAAGCGGTTGCACCGTAACCAAAACATCGTGTTTTGAACGTCAATTCGTTACCTGGGGACTCCTTGTACAGTACAGCAGCAAAAACTGTAATTACTGTACTAATTACATCATTGACAACATCCAGGCTACATTATATTGAATTTCTCGGCATTTTATGTAAATAATAATGATATTACTTTTAATAAATGAACATCAAATATTTAGGGAGTTTAATAACATTTTATTAGGGCCTGAAGTCCCAGAAAAATACACAATAACGGCGCTGGTATATTGTTTCTGTGAGGTTCCGATATGCCTAAGTTATGAGCTGAGACATCAGTTTCGCACGCCACCATATTCAGGCCATTTTCAACCCTGAGACAAATTTCTATTGCAGACTGCCAGACGTACGAAGGTGATTCAACTCTTGTTAGCCATGGCCACATCAAGTGACTTCGAAGAGCGTAAATTACGCAAGCTTAGCCCTATTGAGAAATATTTCCAGTTTTCTAACGAAAATAACATAAATTTGACTGTTTACTGTCTAACTATTGCGACTCAGAACCCTTTGCAATGGAGCTTCGTGCACTCTGCTCTCCAGCATCTGTACAGGTTAGTGGACCTATCCGACCTAATAATATTTGTACGTTGAAATAATCAAAAGCCGGGATGGCTTGATCACGAATAAGGTTCAGCCGCCAACTGCAACGGCCGATATAGTTTTTCGTGTAACCACAATGTACACATTAGACATTTTAACATTCGTCTGGTAGTAATTTTCTTCATAGATGCGTGCAAAATTGGGTTGGAGAATTTTGGAGGGTCATATTTTGTATTCTTATGTGGTTTTCATCTTTCAAAATTTGACTTTCTGGCTCGACAAGACGACGCTAAACATACTCTCTATTTTAGCTAAAGAATGGAAGAAGTATATTTTACTTTAGAACTGAAAAGCGTCGAAACTTGCGGCCTCTTGTTCACCAGCAGATAATCTACTAGATATGAAATACTAAACTCCCCCTTATTTTACGTCTTGTCAAGTCAAAATGCAAAATAAATTCGTTTCCCTGAGTGGATATGTAAAATTTTTTGCGTTATCCCACTCCTGCTATAGATCCGAAAACGGAATTTTTCAAGGAACAAGTTATCCTCAAAAATGTATTTTTCTACGACAGGAAAATGCCAAATTTGCGCGTCTGCATCTGTGAGGACGGAAATGGCGACCTATGGCTGTGTCGAATGGCGGAAGAAAATATAATTTTGAAGGTAAAATGAATGTTGTGTTTAAGCGCAAATGCGGCAAAAATCGTGGAACTCTGCCGGCAAGTTTACAAAAAAATAATAATAAAACGAGATGATTTCTAAGAAGGCACTCATTGAGCTGAAAATAGTTGAGCATTTATGAACCCACTCATGTTTGTCTGTATTTTTAATTATTATTTTTGTATGTTTCTATTATTCTTACTGGTCTTCGGTCATCTTCTCCATCCGTTTTGTTATCAGTTTTTTTTTATGTACAGTGGCTGACTTCTCCAGAGGGCTACGACGCTGTGTACATTGGAGAGACCCGCAAGCCCTACGATGCCAAAGTGGGGCCGTTATGGCGCGTGACGGTCATGCCAGCTCAGGACGGACCGACTCCTGATGCAGAGTTCAAGCATCATTATAGAGTGATGTTCGGACTGCATCATTCCATCACCGACGGCCACTCATCCATGCGATTGTGTGGACACTTTCTATCTTTACTCAATTCTGAACTTGAAGGGAACGAAGTCGACGACAACGAACAGTTTGCTGATTACGTGGGGCCAGAGTTTCACGATAAGCTTGTAGAGGAAGCCAAGCTCACTCTCAGCACGAACTTGGACTTGCAACATAAAATGCGGGATGATTACTCTGCTATTGCTGCTGCTGGTTCTCTCCTCACAAAGTTTTTTCCGCCGAAGGAAGAGGTAACTGATCCAGAAACTGAAACACTCTTCATGAAATTTGATGAGACATCCACTTCCAAATTTTTGCAGAAAATAAAATCAGAAGGAGTGAGCGTGCATTCAGGATTCTGCTCGGTGTTGCACAGCGCATTTGTAGAGATGTTTCAAGAAGCAGGAGTTTCTTCGGAAAAGTTTGACATTGTTTCTTTCCACGACGTAAATGAGAGAAGATACTGGGATTCTGAGTCTGAGAAATCTTACGGACCACATGTTGGTATGCAACGAATACTCTTTACAGTTGATAAGGACTGTCCTTCAAAAGTGTGGGTAAGTGCCCGCCACTTTCACAAGGTCTTCCATGAATGCTTGAATAACAAACAGATGTTCTTTATGGATATTATAGACGCCGAAGTCTTTCCTCCTGTGAAGAAATCATCGGAACTTTACAGCTATAAGCTCCCTTGCCCCACCGCCTATAACACTTCCAACATGGGCAACGTCACCAAAATATTCCTAGCACCAAACGGGGATGAATATTCTCACGTGAAGGCCACGGAGATCCGGCGGAGCACGTCGATTCATCCATATTTCACAAATAACGTGTTTTGTGTGCAAACATTCCGTGGGGAATTGCTATTTTCATTTGACTACAACACGAGGTTTGTCACAGACGAGCTCGCAAAAAAAATTCTGGAGAAAGTCCGTCAACATTTTCTGCGTCACTCCATTTGAATAGCTAATTTTCACATATCTACTCAGTTTGGCAGAATGAGCTTGTATACACTCTAAGTGTCAGTGCAGCGATAAATAGCGCTATCCGTCTCAAAAAGCATTTTTTTGGGGGGGGGTTAGTGGACCTATCTTTTTTTTTTATCACGCGGAGGTGAACTATATGGTTTTACTTCAGCAATATGATAAAAAAAACACCATTCTGACATTTATGGAGCGGTCGTCCAGCCGATTTCCAATGCGTAGTGACTTTTGCATGATGCATATCTTCTGAACTACTACACAGATGTCAATTAAACCTTACACTTGAACTTCAATCAAACTGCAGCTGTCGTTTAGTGGTGAGGCTGTTTCGATTTTATTCACAAGTTTTCGAGCAGTTCCTAGAGATATTTTCCGTAAATAATTAAGGAACTTCTACGGACTCTATTTATTAATCGTTATCTCAGGATTTAGACCCACAACGTCACTCAGATAATTTTTATTAATCAAAATTGACAGTGTATGGGATCACGACTGAACCGAGGTCTCCACCACAACTCGAGTGGAAAGTTGATGAGATGTTCACGAGTCCAGTTTAATTTAAATTTGAGCATTACTTATATATCATGGCCAGTAAAACATACCGTAATTCCTCAAGCGGACATTTTCGGCTGCGACGAAAAACTTAGAAAAGCTGTTTTGTTTCCATGCTCACTGACGCATGATTTAAATACGGCCAATGGCATGTAGAAGTATGATTTGATGTTAAAGGATACCTATGCGGTTGAGCTCGGCAAAAAATGTTGTGAGTGCAGTAAGTCGTCCAATTCTCGACAAGAGGCAAATATAATAAACGCGACAGAAAAATGATTTATAACAGCAGCGTTCACGAGACCATGTCGCCTAAATATTTTCGGTAAACTATAAACCACAATTAAATTCATAGGATACAAATGTTGACTATTACGCAGGGATGTATTATGTATGTTTTTTATTATATATAAGCAGGTTTTTGATTGCGCTGATATGCAGGTTTACCAGTTCTCAGTAACAACAGCGAGTGATGTTCGTAATGATCGCGTTTTGTGTGTGATTTTACTGGAGGAAGATCGTAATATTTGATTAGTTGATGGGAATTAAATGTTGACTTTTGTGGTACGAATTGGATTAATAATTTATCAAATAGGAAATGTTATAGAGCGATCAACGATATAAAAAAAAGTATCTCTTCAAAATAAATACGCATGCAGTAGCTTAAGATTTTATTGAGGTTAAATTTGATTCTTGGGTTTGTGTTATTTGTGTGTTGGTTTTTTATTTGTGGTGACACGATTTGGTCGAACAATATTATTTTGTGTCATTGATGTTTTATGTAATTGCAATATGATTCGTTTAAATCCTGTAATCGCTTGGTTATAAATTTAATCTCCCTCTATTGTAGCTCCTCTATTCTTATCAAAACATAACTTATGCGAAATTTAAAATGATGCTTTGTTTCAGGCTTTGAAATACAGCTCAAGAAAAGGCTCTGAGCTAGAGACGTCGTTTTGAATTGAGTTGTTACATTTAACACTTTTGATTGTAACTCAAAATGTGAGATGAGAAGCCGACATGATTAAACAACAGGAGTTTCAACAGCATTTTGGGCGCGATAGTTGTTCTTATACTGTACAACTATTTGCGTCATTGACTGAGACGGCTGGCGTTGGAAAAGTTGCAACTAAAAATTTCCTCGTAAAGAAGCGCTATGAAGTAAATTTACGAACAAGACAGGATAATTTAAAATAATTATTCCTCTCACTGGGTACACATAAGCTTTGTTAACATCAAAATACAATTGCCTCTTCAACCCTCGACTAGAGAGGCAAGCCGTGGCTTGGATATTTTATCCTCGCCATTTTTTTGACGATGAAAGTTGATAATAATCTTTATAATAGTTTTGTCGGGGTCGAGAATTTCAAGCTGGGTTGTGAGAGATCTAATCAGCAAGATAAACCCGCTATCGGGAGACTCATGCAATTTTGTCTCGGCTGAAAAGTTTGAAAAATCTCTGAAGAAGTAATTTCAGTGTCGAAGATACAACGAACTTCATTTGCTATATTCTACACCGCTGGTTTGAATTATTTTAACCCCAGGTTTCCGTCGAAAAAATTTGATCTGAAGCTTTGTTAGGTGAATATGTTGTGCGAATTTGGTTTAGAAAAATTATAGCCTTGAAATTCTTTCTTTTACAGACTACCAGAAGTACGACAGAGGACCAACTTCCTTGAGCCATGGCTACATCAAGTGACTTCGAGGAGCGTAAATTGCGCAAGCTTAGCCCCGTCGAGAAATTGATCCAGTTTTGCCACGATCATACAGTAAATGTGACGGTTTACTGCCTAACAATTGCGACTCGGAGCCCTTTACAACGAAGCTCAGTGCACTCTGCCCTCCTGCACTTGTACAGGTTAGAGGATATTATAATATTTTTACTATGAACACCATGATATCGAGGACGACTGGAATAAGATCTAGAGAGCTGAAATCGTTTATTTTACAAATGATAAACACGAAGCACTCAGAAATCACTACCAACATTCTGCAGATAACAGTTTTTTAAATTGTCCCATTTGTGGGGATAAAATAGAAGTGCTGCACTTGTTATGATTTACGGTTTAGTTTTCACCGATCTTAATTAATTTCACCACGAGGCAAGATGCCTCATAATCTGACGAGGCTAAAAAGTACACTCTTTTACTACTGTAAAATCCAAAATGTATAAATTTCACAACAGAAAAGCGCCACCTCTCGCTGCTTCTCGAAAAAGATTTTTCTGTAAGCAAGCAATCTTCCACAAGGAAATGTACCTCAATGAGAAAGAAATGCTCCTCAATAAACAATGAATTCTTTCATGGCAGGAAACTGCCAAATTTGCGAGTGTGCATCGACGAGGACAGAAATGGCGAGCTTTGGCTGTGTCAAGAAAACATACTTCTCAAGGTAACATTTTATTTACATCGTAAATACATCGCTATAGACTGAACTGAAATTATTTTGAGCTTTTATTGGAACCCTATCCAAATTTGTAATTTGCCTGAAAGTAGTTTTCTCATTTTATAAATAATTTTGGCCAAATTTTACACATTTATGCACATTTTTATTCAATCATCATTTTTCCCCAAGGATCGAATCGTTTTCGCTCAACAAAACTCCTGTTCAGGTATCACGTTTTTTTACAGTGGCTGACTTCCCCTGAGGATTTCGACATTGTGTACATTGGGGAGACCCGCAAGCCCCACGATGCGAGGGTGGGGCCGTTATGGCGCGTGACGGACATGCCAGCTCAGAAGGGCCGAATCCTGACACAGAATTCAAGCATCATTATAGAGTGATGTTCGGACTGCATCATTCCATCACCGATGGCCACTCATCCATGCGATTGTGTGGCCACTTTCTGGCTTTACTCAATTTTGAACTTGAAGGGAACGAAGTCGACGACAACGAACAGTTTGCTGATCTTGTGGGGCCAGAGTTCCACGATAAGCTTGTAGAAGAAACCAAGCTCACCCTCAGCACGAACTTGGACTTGCAATGTAAAATGCGTGATGATTATGCGGCTTTTGCTGCGGCTGAATCTCTCCTCACCAAGGTTTTCCCTCCGAAGGAAGAGGTAACTGACCCGAAAACTGAAACACTCTTTATCAAATTTGACGAGGCTTCCACTACAAAATTTATGAAGAAAACGAAATCAGAAGGGGTGCGCGTGCATTCAGGATTCTGCTCGGTGTTACACAGCGCATTTGTGGAGATGTTCCAAGAAGCTGGAGCTTCTTCAGAAAAATTCGACATCTCTTCTTTCCACGACGTGAATGAGATAAGATACTGGGACTCTGAGTCGGAGAAGTCTTACGGACTGCATTTATCTCTGATACGATTAATCTTAACCGTTGACAAAGATTGTCCCTCCAACGTGTGGAAAAGCGCCCGCCAGTTCCATTAGGTCTTCCTTGAGTGCTTGGACAACAAACAGACGTTTTTCATGGAAATTATAGATGCTGAAGTCTCCCCGACAGTGGATAAATCCACGGACTTATACAGTCAGAAAATTTCCTGCCCAAGCGTCTATAGCACCTCAAACATGGGCAACGTCACCAAAATATTCCTATCACCAGACGGAACTGAATATTCTCAGGTGAAGGCCACAGAGATACGGCGGAGCACCTCATTACACATATATTTGATTAATGGCGGATTTTGTTTCCAAACATTCCGCAGAGAGTTGCTTGTTTCTTTTGATTACAATATGCGGTATATTTCAACTGAGCTTGCTAACAGAATTGTTGAGAAAGTCCGAGCCCATTTTCTGCGCCATTTGTCTTGAACTACGCATCTTGACTTTTACTAACATCTTGCACTTGCATTAGCTTGCACAAACCTTGCTTCTTACCACTGTGGTTGAGTTAAACGGCTGAAACAAAGTAAATTAACTCATCACTAAATCAGTTATGTTGTTTTAAAATGCTCTTTATTTGAAGCTTGAAATGACGATTCTTCTGATGGAAAGTTGTATTATTTGAACCAATAATGGTATCCGAATATTCCAGTGGATGTCACTTATAGCATCTGAGGAATGAATGTTTTGCGGTATGAATAGGTGGAAAATTGATTTTACAGAAGGCGATCTAATAACGAGAGATCATTGATAATTACATGAAAATGCCTCCAAACTAGGACAATTCCCATGAATTATATTAAAATTATCATTTGGTTGAATTTAAAGGTATGGAAGTGTTTTATTTAAACATTAATGGCTTCGGTTGGTTCATCCATTTATGGGGTATGGTCGTTTATACTTTATTTGTTTGTGGTGACTCTTGACCCCGTAGAACAATATTATTTTGCTGTGGTTATTTTACTAAACTGATTTTTTACTGCAATAAATGCTTCCAATTTGAAAAACTGTCGGCTTATAAGCTTTAATACCTTTCATATTGGCTTTTCCATTTTTAAGCAGAACTTATTATTGAACATTGATTCATAGTACGAAGAGTTGTTCAAGACCTTGAAATATGGATATCGTGAGGTTTTAAATTCATACTTTGAATGAGTTGTTCACTTTATATACTATAGTATAGAACATAATTCGCATCGGAATTCAGAGTTGAATGGAAACGTTGAAATGATGAGCTGGATAATTATAATTTTTCGGCGTGGTAATGTGCAAAAAAACGCCTGGATCAACGGCCAACGACAACAAATTATTTAGAAATTAAATCCCCTTATTATGCAAGTAAATGAAGTGAATTCTTAGGAATGAAATTTTGAAGAGTTTTTAGATATAAAACCTCGAGGAGTTCATAATTATTAACACGTTGATTGCGATACGACCAAAGCCCACTTGTGGGATGTAGCGCAAGCAACGGGTTAAGTGGGAAGACTACAATAAAAATAAAAATAGTTTTTATTACCTTCTCAAACTTTAAGGTATCAGGTTTTGTAAACGTATATACGGCAGTCCCAAGATGACGAAAACTATCGGCGAAACCTCTTAATTAGTAGCAGATGATCGTTGGCTTTTTTGAAGGGAATAGTCGAATTGAAGGAACATTAGACTTTATAAATCTGAGGTCCTATTTTAATCACAGTGCTAGCGGTATGAATAGAATAGAATAGAAGTGTCGGCATTGAAGAAATAGGCCCATGGCCTGTTGCCGATTCTTGAACTTTTCGTGAGTTGATTCAAAATGGATCCGGCCTTTGGAACCCGATCTTTCTATAAGTGACGAATGACGATTGATTGCGATAGCTGCTGGACTTATTGCCTGGTCCGTTTAAGTTGCTAGGCATTTTCAACATATGCTCCTGCATAGCTTCGTCTAGTCCCTTAGAATAGAAGATCTTACATAACGTTTATAATCATATTACAGATGGAAAGAAAATTTCTGTGAGGGTGGGCGAACCTTTAGTTGGTTATGCCATTGAAATGCTGCAATTGTCATACGCGGTCATTGAATACAGCAGTTGTCGTACGCGACCATTGAATACAGCAGTTGTCGTACGCGTGTCTCCCAGTACCTGATTGCTGTGTTCTCTAGACTCAAACCTCTTCACTGCGCTGCCGAGCCCCACGACACCAAGAGTGCCATAACATTTGTTGAACATGGCTCAGTGGCTGCTGGCTGCAGCAGAAGTGCAAGGTCATTCATGAGGTTAGGATTGCGCGTTTTTTTCGTGCGTAGGCGGTAATAAATTGTAATTAATTACAATCTAAATTGAAGAATGTAATTGAGTAAATTTGAAAGACGAGATTACGATGAAGTGAAATTAGTTTTATGTGCTATAAACTGCTGTTAATCTATCGTGACCATTGTCCAGAGCAGTGAAGTGTCAATGAAGGGCGACTCAATGAGTGATACGTGGCCTGAGGTCGGCCGAAGCCAATTAGTTCTAGCCGACCGCTGGCCATTCCTCGGCTACCTGAAAGACAGTCGTTACCACAAGAAAGGGGCTGGCTAGGTTAAAAGACTACAAGCTCGAGAGTAGCGACTGGCCGATTTTAGGACCGATCGAGTATTTCACAAGATGGTCGCGAATACCTCGCTCTTAGTTTCGCCGCATTATGACTACTAGTCTTAATCTAGATATCCATTCACTCGCTACATTGCACTCCATTTCAGGCATAACGCATCTCATTTTAATGTTAATTATAAAATTATAGGCAATCATTTTAATGTGGCATAGAGAGCGCGTATTGCTAAGCATCCGTCTACTCTATGCATATGCGTTTTTTTTTTCAAGAGAAGACGAGATTATCGTATAAGCTTTGTCCTAATTAGCGATAAAAATATCAGAAATCTAAAACTTTCCTCGGAAATCCGAGACAAGACATCCTAGACTGTATGAGCTTGAAAAATTTCTTTATTATCCAGCTTATTAGCGGGATATAACCGAAACGATTCTTGGTGATACATATTAGTTAATCCTTAAAATGAAATTTAATTAAGTATTCCGTAATTATTTGCAAAATGTTTTCTCATGGTCCAAAATTTCGCGTATTATAGTCTGTAAAACGATACTGCTGATGCCCTTCTTGAAAATGGTAGCAAATTTGAGATTCCGCTACACAATCATTGCCTGGATTGATAACTTTTATCCAGGACAATTTAATTTCCTCGTAAATAAATGGCGAATATTCCGGCTTCCTGTATCATTTTAGTCAGGCTCTTTGAGATCGTTGATGGGACATTTTAACCATTTATTTTTGTTCAGTATTTTATCGGCAACTATTCAATTTAGAACGTGGATTAAAAGTTCGTTTAAAGATTAAAGTCATCAGACATCAATTTCCGTTTCAGACTGCCAGACTTACAAGAGATTAAACTTCTATCAGCACTGGCCATGTCAAGTGACTCCGAGAACCGCAAATTACGCAAGCTCAGGCCAATTGAGAAATATTTTCATTTTTCTAACAATCATAAGATAAATTTATCGATTTATTGTTTAACGATTGGGACTCAGCGCCCTTTACAACGAAACTCCGTGCACTTGGCCCTCCTGCACCTTTTCAGGTTTGTATATATTATACCTTTAAATCCTGAAAAAATTGACAGCAGGGACGTCCGGATTATTGAACACGTGGTACACTGAAGACATTCATAATATACACCGGGTAATAGTATTTCTCAAAACTATTTACAATCTCTTTTTTTAGAAGCATATATTCCTCAAAAATATGATTTTATTGGCAGGAAAATGCAAAACTTACGCCTGCACATCGTCGGGGACGAAAATGGCGAGTTCTGGCTGTTTGACATGGCTCAAGAACTTATACTCTTGGAAGTAACATTTTAAGTCTGAGAGTAAATATGGAATAAGTCGCGCAACTACTCCAGCAAGTTTAAATATTCTAATAATGAACCATGAAATGTAACTGACATGGAACCGATTGTACTGTACATTTCTCCACTATTTTAATAATATTTCTGTCCAATCCATCTATGATAGTTTGCATTAATTATCAGTGTTTGTTAGATTTATTTTCGTGTTCCTACAGTTCTTACTCGCGCTCGGTTGTCTTTTTCTTTCAAATTGGGATCAAGGTTTTCCTTTTGTGCAGTGGCTGACATCTCCACAAGATTTCGACGCTGTGTACATTGGGGAGACCCGCAAGCCCCACGATGCGAGGGAGGGGCCGTTATGGCGCGTGACGGTCGTGCCAGCTCAGGACGGGCCGACTCCTGATGCGGAGTTCAAGCATCATTATAGAGTGATGTTCGGACTGCATCATTCCATCACCGACGGCCACTCATCCATGCGATTGTGTGGCCACTTTCTTTTTTTACTCAATAGTGAACTTGCAGGGAACGAAGTCGACAACGGACACAGATTGCTGCCTACTTGGGGCCAGAGTTCCACGATAAGCTTGTAGAGGAAGCCAAGCTCACCCTCAGCACTAACTTGACTTGCAACGTAAAATACGGGATGAATATGCGGCTATTGCTGCGGCTGAATCTCTCCTCACCAAGGTTTTCCCTCCGAAGGTAGAAGTAGCTGATCCGAAAACAGAAACACTCATCGTAAAATTTGACGAGGCTTCCACTACAAAATTTATGAAGAAAACGAAATCAGAAGGAGTGAGCGTGCATTAAAGATTCTGCTCGGTGTTGCACAGCGCATTTGTCGAGTTGTTCCAAGAAAGAGGAGTTTCTTCGGAAAAGTTTGACATTGTTTCCTTCCACGACGTAAATGAGAGAAGATACTGGGACTCTGAGTCTGAGAAATCTTATATACGGACCACACGTAGGTAGGTAACGAATAATATTCACGGTTGATAATGATTGTCCCACCAATGTGAGGGAAAGTGCTCGCCAGTTCCATAAGGTCTTTCACGATTGCTTGGACTACAAACAGACGCTCTTCATGGATATACTAGAAGCAGAAGTCTCTCCAGCTGCACAGAAATCCGAGGACTTTTACAATTACAATATCATCTGCCCGACCGTTTTCAAGATTTCCAGTATGGACAACGTCACAAAATTATTCCTTCAATTGGAAGGAGCGGAATATTCTCACGTTAAAGCTCTGGAGATCCGGCGGAGCACGTTTATTCACAAATTGAAAACCAATAATGTCTTCTGCTTGCAAACATTCCGCAGAGAATTGCTCTGTTCTTTCGACTACAACACGCGTTACATAAGCAATGAGCTTGCTAACAAAATTTTGAGAAGGTTCGGGCACATTTGAAGCAACTCTCGTCTTGAGTTACCATTTTTTCATAGTGTGTGACATCTCCATCGAGGTTTATCAGCCGCAGCGCGTTATTCTTTATCAATGGCTATAGTGGTGCTCATCAAACCTTGAAAGCAATTGGTATTTGATTAACAACTCATTGATGAGTTATCATTGTCAGATAGAATAACAAAACTCGCTCCTTCATTATAACAACAAAGAAAAAGATCTCGTCTTCGAAATTGTAGCTAAGCCAGGATCGTTTAAGAGTTTATAGATTGTGAGGATTATAGACGTTGACTAACAATTCATTCGCCCATTCAACAACAATTCATTCATTTCATTGTATGACTCGAAATTGCGCAGAATTGTCAACTTAAATTTCTCTGAGGGTAGGCCAACATTGTAGAAGCTAAACGATATGTTACTGAAGCATTTCGGAAATTCGGGCAATCTAGGGCTAATATTGCAGTTGTCGTACGCGTCTAACAGTTGCTGCCCACGCTGTTCTCTGCACTCCGCTGCCGGGCCACAATTGTTCTACTTAGTACTTTGACAACGCGCTGCAGTAGAGGCACACGGTGAGGAATGAGGATAGTGTTGATGTATTTTGTGTACTGCTACTGCTAGTGATCTATCGTAATTATGCAGCCGACGATAAAGAAGCCAAATTCAAGCGTCTAGCTGAGATAACTTGAAGGGTAATAGTTTACCAAGTGAATTTAAATCATGTGCTTTGTACTTGTCAAAATTTTACTGTGATTATTGGGGGTGGAGTCAGTTGTGTCAACACAACTGCCAGGTGCCAGCGACTCACACTCACAGATGTGCCGTCTGCAGAAGTGTTTTCTTTTGTTTCTAGCAATTCAACCTTTGGAAATGAATGACAGTAGTGAAATAACCATGCAATTGCTGATTTTATTTTTTTAGACATTCCTTAGTTTTTTCATGTATTGATTAGAAAAATTTTATTCCTTAAATTCAGTGTGGGCACGATTCTCGCGGGTTTCAAAAACGTCAATCGTAGCATGATTTTGTCATTTTTTTCAAGATTGGCCAGAGACGATCCTAGAACTCCTGCTGGAATATGCTAACTAGTTTAATTCTTTAACCATTCGTAAGAGACATATAACTCAGCTTGAATGATAGGCTCAGTTATCTGATACTCGACTCAAGATCCTTGAAGCTGTTTCGCTTGCCATATCATCAACCATGATAAATACCTAATGACGCTACAAATGTCACTTCACCTAGCTTGATTACGGAGATGAATGTTAAAGGTTTATTGCATTGTATCCAGACGTTAGCAAAATAAGCAAATGCCGAGCGATGACTCGTGCTTGATGCATTACGAATGCCGTTCATATTTTACTTCGATAATTTATGATCGAAGTTCGCATTTTTTTGTTCTGCGGGGCAAATTGCAACAGCATTACGTAAGTCATGGAC
Organism: Hyalella azteca; assembly: GCF_000764305.2. Classification (NCBI taxonomy): domain Eukaryota; kingdom Metazoa; phylum Arthropoda; class Malacostraca; order Amphipoda; family Hyalellidae; genus Hyalella; species Hyalella azteca. The sequence continues at coordinate 108,964 of NW_025945905.1, read as the reverse complement.
AACAATATTTATTTGTTTCTTAATCCTCGTCTTTAGGAGATGAAATTTGGCTTTATTTTTGGTTTTACTACTTATACTGTAGATCAGTTTCTTGAGGCAATATAGAAGCAAATCAAATGAGGAATAAAAGTTACCGTACAAGTAATTTTTACCAGAGTTTTTCCTTTAGTGAATAACGGGCAGTGCTGCGGCAGCAGGCAGCTGAGGGAGCCAAGGTCACGGTGATATGTACGTACCAGGGGCGTTATTACATTTTACAGACATTTGGGCTATAGATTTCACAGATGTGAACGAACGCTTGATTTAACAAACGGCTAACAACATATTTAGTACAACGAGTCCCCTGGGTACGAACTTCCAAGTGCGAACTTCGGTACATACGAACAACGCTGTCCTCAACTTCAATGCCTGTCCATAAGGATAGTTCGCATGCCTGCTGCCGAGTAGTTTTACTGTAGTATTGTTTTTACCGGCCTGTAGGACAGTATAGCCGTAGTACAATAGCCCACCCACCCCACAAAAATGTAAGAATAAAGCCTATAATGTAAGAATAAAGTATTTTACTTATTATGAATTTTATTTCATGTATACAGGGTATTTGAAGGTAGTTCAAATTATATTAAAAACCAGCTGTAGTTTTACTGTAGTACAGGTATTGTTTTTACCGGTACGTCCAACAGTATAGCCGGTTGCACGCAGCAACCAAAACATACCTACTGTTTTGGACATGCGAACAAATGTATTTACGAACCGCCTCCAGAAAGGAACTTATTCACCCTCAGACATAAATTTCTATTGCAGGCTTCCAGACGTACGAAAGTGATTCAACTCCTATTAGCCATGGCCACATCAAGTGTCTTCGATGAGCGTAAATTACGCAAGCTTAGCCCCATTGAGAAATTTTTCCAGTTTTCTAATGAAAATAACATAAATTTGACTGTTTACTGTCTAACTATTGCGACTCTGAATCCTTTGCAACGAAGCTCTGTGCATTCTGCTCTCCTGCACCTTTACAGGTTAGTGGACAATAATATTTGTAGGTTGAAAAACTAAAGCAGGAATGCTTGATCACGAATAAGGTTCAGCCGCCATCCGCCCCCGCCGATTTCGTTTTTCGTGTGAACACAATGTACACATTAGACATTTTAATATTCGTCTGGGACTGGTGGTAATTTTCCTCATAGACGTGGGCGAAATTGCGTTGCAGAATTTCGGAGGATCATATTTTATATTCTTATGTGGTTTTCATCCTTCCAAATTTGACGTTCTGGCTCGACAAGACGATGCTAAACATACTTACTATTTTAGCTGGACAATGGAAGAAGTAAATTTTACTTTAGAACTGAAAAGCGTCGAAACTTGCTGCCTCTTGTTCACCTGCAGATAATCTACAAGATATGAAATGTTAAACTCCCCCTTATTTCACGGCTTGAAAAGTTAAAATACAGAAAAAAAAGTTCGTTTTCCTGAGAGGAAATGTAAATTTTTTTTTGCTTTTTCCCAATCTTGATAGTATAGATCCGAAAATAGCATTTTTCAATAAATAAGTTATACTCAAAAATGTATTATTCTACAACAGGAAAATGCCAAATTTGCGCGTCTGCATATGTGTGGACGGGAATGGCGAGCTCTGGCTGTGTCGAATGGCTGAAGAAAATATAATTTTGAAGGTAACATTTTTTGTTTAAGCGTAAATGCGGCATAAGTTGTGGAACTCTGCCAGCAAGTTTACAGATAATAATAATAAAATAAGATGGTTTCTAAGAAGTCACTCATTGAGCTGAAAATATCTTGAGCATTAATGATCCCACTCATGTTTGTCTGCATTTTAAATTATTTTTTTTGGTGAATTCTATTGTCCTTAATGGGTATTCGGTCATCTTTTCCATCTGTTTTAATATCAGTTTTTAGCGCATTTTCTCATTTATGGAAAAAATGCACTATTGTGCTCGCCATGTCCGTCTGTCTGTCTGTCCGTCCGTCTGTCCGTCCGTCCGTGATCTCAAGTTTTCGTCGACGAGAAAATACGCTCTCTGTCACTCACTGCAGTGAGTACTGAGTTATATTTTTTATGTGCAGTGGCTGACTTCTCCAGAGGGCTTCGACGCCGTGTACATTGGGGAGACCCGCAAGCCCCACGATGCCAGGTTGGGGCCATTATGGCGCGTGACGGTCATGCCAGCTCAGGACGGACCGACTCCCGATGCAGAGTTCAAGCATCATTATAGAGTGATGTTCGGTCTGCATCATTCCATCACCGACGGCCACTCATCCATGCGATTGTGTGGACACTTTCTGTCTTTACTCAATTCTGAACTTGAAGGGAACGAAGTCGACGACAACGAACAGTTTGCTGATTACGTGGGGCCAGAGTTTCACGATAAGCTTGTAGAAGAAGCCAAGCTCACCCTCAGCACGAACTTGTACTTGCAACGTAAAATGCGTGATGATTATGCGGCTATTGCTGCTGCTGGTTCTCTCCTCACTAAGGTTTTTCCGCCGAAGGTAGAAGTAACTGATCCGGAAACTGCAACACTGTTCACCAAATTTGATGAGACATCCACTTCCAAATTTTTGCAGAAAATAAAATCAGAAGGAGTGAGCGTGCATTCAGGATTCTGCTCGTTGTTGCACAGCGCATTTGTAGAGATGTTCCAAGAAGCAGGAGTTTCTTCAGAAAAGTTCGACATTGTTTCCTTCCACGACGTAAATGAGAGAAGATACTGGGACTCTGAGTCGGAGAAATCGTACGGACCGCATGTTGGTATGCAACGAATACTCTTTACAGTTGATAAGGACTGTCCTTCAAAAGTGTGGGAAAGTGCCCGCCACTTCCACAAGGTCTTCCATGAATGCTTGAACAACAAACAGATGTTCTTTATGGATATTATAGACGCCGAAGTCTTTCCGCCTGTGAAGAAATCGTCGGAACTTTACAGCTATAAGCTCCCTTGCACCGCTGTCTACTTCACTTCCAACATGGGCAACGTCACCAAAATATTCCTAGCACCAAACGGGGATGAATATTCTCACGTGAAGGCCACGGAGATCCGACGGAGCACGTCGATTCACCAATATTTCTCAAATAACACGTTTTGCGTGCAAACATTCCGTGGGGAATTGTTATTTTCTTTTGACTACAACACGAGGTTTATTACAGACGAGCTGGCAAAAAAAATTCTGGAGAAAGTCCGTGAACATTTTGTGCGTCACTCCATTTGAATTGCTAATTTCTACAACTCAGGTTGGCAGATTGAGCTTGTATACCTCTAAGTGTCATTGTAGTGATAAATAGCGAAATATGTCTCAGACATTTTTTTGGGGGGAGTGTATATCACGCGGAGGTGAACTAGGTATATGGTGTTACTTCAGCAATATGATAAAAAACACCCTTCTTACATTTTATCGAGCGGTTGTCCTGCCGGTTCCCAATGCGTAGTGACCTTTGCATGATGCATATCTTCTGAACTACTATACAGATGTCAATTAAACCTCACATTTGAACTTCAATCAACCTTCAGCTGTCGTTTAGTGGTGAGATCGTTTCGGTTTTATTCACAAGTTTTCGGGGAGCTCCTAGACTGATGTTTTCCGTAAATGAATAGAGAACTTCGACGGATTCGATTTAGTAATCGTGATCTCAGTGTTTAGACCCACCCCGTCAGTCAGATAATTTTTTATTAATCAAAATTGACAGTGTATGGGACCACGACTGAACAAAGGACCCCACCCCAACTCGAGTGGAAAGCTGATGAGATGTTCATGCGTTCAGTTTAATTTAAATCTGCGCATTACTTTGTTAGATATACTGTATCATGGCCAATGAAACATACCGTAAGACCTCAAGCGGACATTTTCGGCTGGGATGAAAAACTTAGGAAAGCTGTTTAGTTTCAATGCTCGCTGACGAATGATTTAAATCCGGCCAATGGCCTGTAGAAGTAGGATTTAATGTTGAAGGATATACGGTTGAGCTCAACAAAAAAAAGTGAGTGCAGTAAATCATCCAATTCTCCACAAGAGGCGATTAATCAACACGACAGAGATATGATTTATAACAGCAGCGTTTTTGAGACCGTGTCACCTAAATAATTTTGGTAAACTATTAACCACAATTGTATTCATAGGATGCGAAGGTTAACTATTACGCAGGTTTTTTTATTATATATAAGCAGGTGTTTGATAACGCTGCTTTGCAGGTATAACTCTCAGTTCTCTGTTACAACACCCAGTGATGTTCGTAATGATCGCGTTTTGGGTGTGATGTTGCTGGAGGAAGATAGTAATATTTGACCGGTTGATTAGCATTAAATGTTGACTTTTGCGGTACGAATAGTTTGATTATTAATTATTCAAATAGGGAAATGTGTTAGAGCGATCAACTATACCAAAAAGGCATCTCTTCAAAGTAAATACGCATGCGTTAGCTTAAGATTTTATTGGGGTTGAGTTTGATTCTTGGGTTTGTGTTATTTGTGCGTTGGTTTTTTATTTGTGGTGACACGATTGGTCGAACAATATTATTTTGTGTCATTGATGTTTTATGCAATTGCAATATGATTCGTTTAAATCCTGAAATTGTTTGGTTATAAATTTAATCTCCCTCTATTGTAGCTCCTCTATTCTTATCAAAACATAACTTATTATACATTTAAAATTTATGCTTTGTTTCAGGCTCTGAAATACAGCTCAAGAAAAGGCTCTGAGCTAGAGTCGTCGTTTTGAATTGAGTTGTTACATTTAACACTATTGATTGTAACTCAAAATTTGAGGTGTGTAGCTGACATGAATAAACAATAGGAGTTTCAACAGCTTTTTGGGCGCGATAGCTGTACTGATACTGTAAAACTATTTGCGTCTTGACTGGAACGGCTAGCGTTGGAAAAGTTGCAAACTAAAAATTTCCTCGTAAATAAGCGCTATGAAGTAAATTTACGATTATATCGCTAAATGTAAGCTATTGGTATTAAAGGGGAGAAAATACTGAACACTAATCCATAACTACAGCGCGAATGCTTCAGTAGGCCTGGTAACATTCAGTCACAGATTTACCAAGCAAAAGACGTCCGTAAACAAACTGGCGTCGTCAACACACGTCAAGTTGCTTGTGTCGAAACCGACATCGGTAGAACACGAAGAGTCGAAACTCTTGCAAGTTAAGTTATTCCATCAATCACGATCGCGTGTGTGCAACATCACAGACATTTTCGATCTACGCGGCGTGGATGTCTGGATGAAGTAACTGAAGGAACGGCGATGGAGGGGATATGGTCTCAGCAGCGGGATAGGAAGAGGCTGCAAGAGTACGATGGAGGTGATTCAATCTAAGTAGCGAGATTAGAAGAGGCTTTAAGAGTAACTATATAGGACGCGGAGATATACTGGGCCGACTGCTGGATGTTGCTTGCCCACCGTGTGCGCAAAGGACCCCGCATCGAAACAGATGCAGCTAAGGAGAAAGTTTCTGTAGAGTTACGATGAAAATTATGCTTTGTATGAAATGGTGGAGGAATGGTTTTCAGTGGCAGCATATGAAGTCAGCTTCGCCTAGACAATGGGGGATGAAGAGGCTTTAGGGGCGACGATGGCGGTGATCCAATCGAGGTAGGATGCGACTTTGGTGTAAGCTCCCAAACGACCGCACAGCGGCCCAAAGCTGACGATGCCGGCCACCTCCCTGGGCATGCAGGTGCCCGCTAAGACCTCCGGGAGGTTTGACTCTTGCATCAGAGGCCCCCCGCTGTCGCCCTGCCCGTCAAATGTTGGGATTACGGACGTGAAATTTTGGAAAAATTTCATTCGACTGATTTCCTTTAAGACTCGGCAGGAAATACAAATCGTATCAACTATCTCAAGGAAGTATGGTAGGAAATATGAATTATGTATCATTCAATGCATGGGTGATGCTTATGAATTATTCTTTACATGCGACTGGATTTATGTGTGATGGGAGCGAAACGTTGTATTTGCGTTGGAGATTCATTATATTATCACATGTATCACATTTCGATCAAGGAAAAGTACAATTTGTGAAATATTACGTACTTACATACGAATAACCCTCGTGCATTAATCATTGTTTCGGATGTGACGGAAATACATGATGTAGAAAAAGAATGTTGCTCACTGGAAAGTTTCCTATGTCGGCGTAGTGTATTATAATAGAAGTCCTCAAATATCATGAACGAACGAAGCACATTTGGCAGATTGGATTTAAATCGATCAGTTAAGGAACGTTTACAGGCTAGACAAAGTAATGTGAATTATATTATTCATCACTGCAAGTTATTCAAAACAATCAGCAATTTAAAAAAAGTAACTGCTTCCATGCATGGAAAACCCAGAAGACGTTTTTCATAACGTTTGGTAAAATTCAGATTGCATAAGTGAATCACAACCCAAATGTTAGGGAAGCACAACCCCTACTGTGTTTAATAGGTTTTTTAGCACCGAATCGCCTCTCGCACTAAAATATCCTAACACATTTTCCAATTCTCGCCCAACATTCGCTCTTTCACAACGTTAATAACACTCCATACCTACCTACATGTACGATGTACCATTGTCGGTGAATGGAGCGGGCCGGGGTATATGTCAACTTTCAGCCCTAATCTCACATTAAGACATGTTTTTGCAAAAGCTGGTCCTTTCCTAACTTATAAGTCACTAAAAATATTAAGAGCTTCTCTAGGCAGTCACCTTGGCGTCCGTTAAGTGTGTGCCACAACGGACGAATGCGGATTATTTAATTATCATAACCTGCACATTAGACCCTGGTTCTGATCTAAATCTTTTTTCGAAACCGAGCACTCACCGGTTTTTATCCAATTTTTTTTTTCTGGAACCAATGACTCACATATTTTTGCAAAATTTTGTTTTTGCAACCAATCTCTCACAAACTTTCTTCTAATTTTGTTTTAGCAACCGATCACTCACAAATTTTCTTTTAAATTTTGTTTTCGGAACCAATCTCTCGTATATATTATTTAAAATTTTATTTTTGGAATCGATTTTTCACCACTTTCCTTCAAAATTATGTTATCGCAATCGATCACTCACCCTACACGAATCCTTCCCCTCAGCGCCGGCGCAGATGAGGTCGCTGGTGATGCCCCAGGGTGGCCGGACGAGGGGGTTGGAGCTCCACATGTCGATGCACTCGTTCGGGTCGATGTAGTTGATCTTGGCCTTGCGTAGCTTGTCGCTGTTGTCGCCATGAGCTGACGGGCGGAAGCGAGTGGATCTTGTTATTTATGTTTGTTTATTTATTTGTTCTATTTTTAGCGCATTCTCTCATTTATGGAAAAAATGTACTATTGTGCTCACCATGTCCGTCCGTCTGTCCGTTCGTCTGTCTGTCCATCCGTGACTTCACGTTTTCGTCGACGAGAAAATGCGCTCTCTCTCACTCACTGCAGTGAGTACTGAGCTATATTTTTTTACCGTGTTAAGAAGAGTAGGGAGTAGGATATTATTTAGGGATATGACGTAATATCATTAAAGTATATGTTTCATAAGTTATTATAATATTTTAGCGTAGTTATGAATATGTTATTCGTTCCTGTCACAATATATCGGAAATTTAATATAATAATCCCAATTTGGTTATAAGTTGATGTACTGCTACCCGCCTATATATTGATATAACAATCTCCTTTTCAATATATTTTGACTATTTTATCAATCATATAGGTTTAATAGTATCATACTTCACTTTTCTTTAGTTCTGAGTCCAGACATTGTAAATGTTTCAAGCATTTTAAACTAGAAAAGTGATCAACGCAATTTATTGGATGATCATGAAGCGGTTTCCAAATGTAAAATTTCACTAACGGTTCAACTCAACTCAAGTTATTTTTTAGCCTGTAACATGTCGCAATGAATATTGACATGAAAAATGAACTTATTAGGTATTCGCCGACCATCATTGATTGACATTACGAAATAGATAATGGTTTACGTAATGAATAACACAAAAAATATTAATAATATAAATCGAATAAGTTGCAAAATTTTATTTAGATTAGCGCCAAATTAAAATGCAGTAGGCTAGATCTATTTAACAGTCCTCTAGAAAGTTTTCAAGTATGTAAAATCAAACTGTTGCATAGCGCCCCACCTCGCCACTGCATCGAGGTAACTCACGTGTAACAGCGCCCCACCCCGCCACTGGCATCGAGGTAACTCACGTGTAACAGCGCCCCACCCTGCCACTGGCATCGAGGTAACTCACGTGTAACAGCGCCCCACCCTGCCACTGCATCGAGGTAACTCACGTGTAACAGCGCCCCACCCTGCCACTGCATCGAGGTAACTCACGTGTAACAGCGCCCACCCTGCCACTGGCATCGAGGTAACTCACGTGTAACAGCGCCCCACCCCGCCACGATGAACGAGACGCTGGTGTCGAAGTGTTGTACCCTCGAGTTCGGCAGACATGACGGCAAGACGCGAGCCGTCAGCGTCGCCTACAGGAAGTTAGATACGAGCACTAGAAAATAAGTTGTGTATTACAAAATTTTAAATCATAATATTTCATTGCATGGTAAGTTATTATTGACAAAATCCATCAACTGCACCGCCGTTTGAAGAGGGACAATAGGAAATATTTGTGGAGTGATAAATATTTCATCTAAATTTTCACCAATCAAAGAAGCAATTGTAATAATTGATGTGGTAGGTCATAACATTAGCCAAATAATTATACAGTCTACAACTATTTTCCTAGTAAATCCTACACTGCAAGTAAGCATATAAGTAAAATCGTTCGTACAGAAATAGTAATAACGGATTCAGCGCTTATTAGGCCGTAGGCCTGTCGCCGATTCCTAACATAGCAGAACATTCACAGAGTGTTGCGGTCTCGAACTCGCAACTCGCTGCTCCAAATAAAAATAGTAGGGACAAGCATCCTGCAGCAACGCAGGACTCACCGGATACTGGAGCTTGAGTAGGGCGATGTCATGATAGCGGGATTGGTATTCCGGATACACGAACACCTCCGTGACCTGCCCAGCACAGTCGTTAGTCTTATGACCACACATGGTTATGCGCACGGTAAGAAGTTACACTTAATGTGGTGATCAACCTTTATCATAAAATTTAGAAGTTTATCCTGATTTATTACCTTTGAGAGAACCAGAGCATACGTTCTAATAAAACGCAAGTTATACTTTGCACCGATGAAAGTGTCAGAAACTTTAAACATATTTTTTTAGTTTCAATAACTCACTGTGCACCACGCTTCAATATATAAAGACTTTAACTAACTCTGTTTCAAAAAAATGAGCATACGTTTCAGTTATATTTCTCACCAATGGTTTTATTATCTCTAATTATAACTATACTGAAAGTATTGCTGCTCTTAAATCGATTGCGTTCTTCGCTGAAGTGCGTCCATGTCTTGATTGAGTGACTTCGCGAGTAGGACTTCCAGCAATTATAGAATTGCGTCTATTTCTGAACGGTAACGGAGCTAAGCTAACGTCTTGCTATGTCACTCAGCACATCACTAATCTCACTTACTGGAACATATTTGTGATATCTGAAAATGTGATCACACTAAATCTGGAAAACTAACGTTCTAACAGGTGCACAGGAACAGTGACATGCATTCATACCCAAAGACTCACTGATTCTCTTTCCACAGCTACACTGAAGAACCTCTTGGTACACTGACACAATCCTGATGTTCGGAAACGCCCTCAGATACGGTGATCTCATGATCTCACCAGGTAACATCTACCCGGAATTTATTTTGAGGGACCAATCAAGGCCATGCTGAAGCACCGTCCACGACGGCTACCAACAAATGCCCGCCAGCGAAGCCGAGAAATGAACTGATTTTTCCTGGACTCGATCTAATGGCTACCTTTTCTCATTTCGGTGCCGCTGCGGCGCTGCCACTCAGCTACATTGGTAAACGAAGAACCCCCTGACATGCTGACTCACGTTGATCATTTGCTCGATGCTGGTGTGCGGGACGGCGTTGAAACGGAAGCGTTCCTCCCCCCACAGTCCCGGTGGGAAGCCCAGGTCGAGACGAGGCAGCACTCCGGTCCCTGGCGCGGACCTGTCGTGCTCCCCCAGCGTGACCACATGGTCCGAACTGAGGAGGAGGAGGGAAGAGATGGTAGGTGGGTGAGGGAAGTCTCACTTGCCATCATCGCTTCACCTAACAACACACTATACACACGGATTAATTGGTCGGCGTCTCTTTCCGAATGTTTTCTTACATGCTGTGTTCGATTCTAATGGCATTTATATATTCACTAAGTTGGATTCTAATCTCGATGAATGCTCACGGTTTTATAACTCATTCGGCTGACGGCAGATCACTAACTTGTCAGGCCTTCAGTTAAGGAACCTTATCCACCAACTTTAGCTACGCACAGACTCACCTGATACAGTGGGCGGCCGTGAGGACGAAAAATGGCGTGATGAGTGTGCCGCCACACTGCCACTTTCGCTGGCCGTCTTCCCACTTGCCCAAGGAAACCTGCGGACACCTTGGTATTAAATAGGTAAACTAGCGTGCGCACCATAGTTGTTCTTAATGCATCACAAGTCACAGTGCGTTTTAATTTAATCATTACATTTCACCACTTCAAAAATCCCATTGTTATCACAACATCGTTATAAATAGCCATAGAAGTTTTAGTCATCTTTTGCAACTAAGAGTTAATTCGTTCTTCAATTAAATGGAATCAATTGTTTAGCAATGACTTATTGTACATCCATTTTGCTGATGAAGCGTTTGATGTTAAGATTGCGAACTCCTCCAACACCCACAATGTTGGTGGACTCGTCAGTATCGGCGTGTTTGGGAGCTTCCTCATCACATATTGCTTTGGGGAAATTCCCAGGCATCCATCATGTTTGGGAACTCTCTTAGCACCCATCATGTGGGGGATTTTACCCCGCACTCGCAATTTTAGAAACTGCATCGAGGAAATCTTGTAGCACCCATGATGTAAGTTAAACTTTCCATGCAGCACCCACCATATCTGGGAACTCCCTATCACCCACCATGTTGGTCCCCATCACCCGCCATGTGGGTCCCCATCACCCACCATGTTGGTCGCCATCACCCACCATGTTGGTCCCCATCACCCACCATGTTGGTCCCCATCACCCACCATGTTGGGTCCCCATCACCCACCATGTTGGTCCCCATCAATCCCCATCACCCACCATGTTGGGTCCCCATCACCCACCATGTTAGGCCTCCATCACCCACCATGTTGGTCCCCATCACCCACCATGTTGGGTCCCCATCACCCACCATGTTGGGGAACTCCCCCAAGATGGCCTCCTCCCCGTCGTAGATAAGCGGTCGCTGAGTCACGCACGTGTTGTTGAAGGTGCGAGAGGCGGCGCTCCAGTAGCGCGACCACACGGAACACACTGCAAGAAGTGGGTCAAAGGTACACACTGCTAGAAGTGGGTCAAAGGTACACACTGCTAGAAGTGGGTCAAAGGTACACACTGCAAGTGGGTCAAAGGTACACACTGCAAGAAGTGGGTCAACGGGACACATTGCAAGAAGTGGGTCAAAGGTACAGACTGCAAGAAGTGGGTCAACGGTACACACGGCAAGAAGTGGGTCAACGGTACACAATGCAAGAAGTGGGTCAACAGTACACACTACAAGAAGTGGGTCAACGGTATACACTGCAAGAAGTGGGTCAACGTTACACAATGCAAGAAGTGGGTCAACGGTACACACTACAAGAAGTGGGTCAACGGGACACACTACAAGAAGTGGGTCAACGGTACACAATGCAACGAATTAAGGCTGGGAAGCAACTAAGGGGCGGGAGTTGCTAAGTAAGAATTGACGCTGCATGTGTTAATATCAATATATCAGGATACATATCATAAGTCCCAATATTATATATCAGGATACATATCAATAAGTCCCAATAAATTGATAAATAATCACCTTACGAGTAGAGGCAAAGCTGTTCTAGCGATAAATTGTAAAAAAAAATCAAATCTTCATCATTGAGAGGTCAGACTGACTTGATACCGCACTCTGACAGACTTAATTCATAGCTGGGGTTTAGCTGATTAGAGTCGGAGGTACATCAAGGCTAAATACTGCGCCGGGCTGGCGCTAGGAATATCGTCTCCAAATAGGACATTCCTGCTCTGTCGTGCTTGAGATGAACTCACTGTTTTCGGCGATGATGTGCGGCCGCCTGCAGCAGATGTAGACGCCAGTAGAGGAGCTGGAGCAGACCGATGCGGCGGCGCCCCTCGTGGTGGTGCTCAGGCGCCTGATCACGCCGCCTGAGGCGCGACAAGCGCGCAGTTCCGTGCACTCGCCCACAACACCGTCAGCAAATTCACACGGATCCCCGGGCTTGCCACGCGTCCGGATCACAGCTGCGCGCGAGAGGTAAATGTCCAGGAGCCGTACTATCATAAATAGTAAAATAGTATGCGTTCGTAACTCCGTGAGCCAATCACTGTCATCTTTTCAAGCTAAACACACAAATTTTGGATGCTACGTGTGCATTGGCTGCTACCTGTTCTTAGGCCAGTTTTGAAAGGACCTTTTGCTATCGATTTAGGTTGTCGTCTATTTTCAGCACACGCTGTGATGATTTTATAGAAAAATTATCATTTATGGCCATTGGCAATCCTTCATCGTAATTCATCATGTATTCATCGAATTCATGTATGACCATACCTCGAGTGTAGTACCATTTCTGAGCAATTTTGTCGGGTGAAATTATTTTCACAATTGAGAAAAACAAACGTGATTGAACTTAAGTACAAAGTTTTTTCCTAGGTACATAGTATTATTTGTGTGACTTGATCAACATAATTAATGTATTTAATAATTGAACATGCATGATTATATCTCACCAGTGCCCTGCGAGTTGACAGTTGCCAGCTGCGCGACAACAACCGCACACACCAGCAGCCATGAGCCCATGACGTCACGCATCTTACTAGGCAGTCGTCGCGCGGCTTGTGGAGTCCCTCCTGCAAGTCAGGCTACATTAACACAATATAATACGCAATACAAAATACCCATATAATATTCAATTCATACCGACCTTACCAACATGTGGCCAGTGGGTAACATAGGGTTAGCGTGCTACATTCGGCCATCGGGACTCATGTACATGTCCATAACCTGAAGGCCGCAAATTAATCCGGCTAGGGCCACATTGTGGCCGCATACGGCCAGCGGGATAAATCCGGCCAGGGCCACATAGCGGCTGCATTCAGCAAGCGGGATGAATCCGGCCATAATACCGGCCAATAAATCCGGGAGTAAATTGGCGGGATAAATCCGTCCAATGTATCCGGCCAGTGGCCTCATACAGCCAGCTGGACAAATCCGGCCAGAGCCACATAGTGGCCGCATTCGGCCAGCGGAACATATCCGGCCAGGGCCACATACCGGCCGCATTCAGCAAGCGGGATAAATCCGGCCAGGGCTACATATTGGCCTCATACGACCAGCTGGACAAATCCGGCCAAGCCACATAGCTCCAGCAGGTCGTATACGGACAAGTATGAAAGTGGCTCAAGCAGCCTGCAGGTCGTATGCGGCACAATAAAGTGGCTCAAGCAACCTGCAAACCAGACACAGGACGATGTCACCACTATTGCCCGACAGAACTAAAGTTTCCGCATTTTAGACAAGATTTCTCAGAAGATAAAGTAGTCTCGGGGCCTCTTTAACTTACAGCACGCGTAGCGTATCGTGTAGCGTCGGCTGCAGTGTCGATCGCAATGAGCGTCAAACCCTGCATTTTTTAATCATCCTGAGAGCTGCCATAGGGCGAAAAAAACTGCCCTGTTCACGTGACACTGTGACAGCCACTTACTTATTCGATCCATGAAAGTCACTTATTCGGCCCAGACAGTCACTTATTCGTCCGTGACAGTCACCTATTCGGCCCTGACAGTCACTTATTCGATCCCTGACAGTCACTTATTCGATGGCTGACAGTCACGATCTCGATCCTCGAAGCACAAAAATATGTATCGGTCGGACATTTCAGTCTAATAAAAATGCAAAGCAAGGAACGAAATAAAAATTTGAGCGAAGCATAACTCCCTAAACTTTATTATATAGAACAAAATAAGTTTCTCATTCTCCTAGATTGAACTTAATTTTTCACCGTATATAGTAGGCTCATTATAGGTATAACAACCTTGTATGCACTCAGCAATGACTATCCGAAAATACGTGTCAATTTACGAAAATACGTGAAAAATACAATCAGTTATTATTCATCAATGGGAATGAAGTCTTGATATTTGAAAGCACCCCATCCGAAATCTTCAATCAAATCATACACTTTCATTTTCGTAACCGCGATTGAAGAAAAAACGAACACCTGTTGAAAACAAAGAAAAGCTAAACTGAATTATGTATTGTATTGATGGAAAAAATTTAATAAGTACCAAGGCTATTTGTACAAATTCAAGGCTTTGGCGAGCGTTAACTTCAGTTATAATCATTGTTATTAATATAACGGCATCTAACGATTTGCATATGACGTGCTTTGAAAATTATGTCATTACGGCTGAAGGCATCATGCATACCAATACTGCATACAAGTTCTTACTAAGAACTCCCACATGGGCACTCCAAGTTCATTTATACATGAAAAGTGAAGACTTCTCCATGAACGAAACCTGTCTTAATTTCCAAGTCTTCTCAAGACTCAAGATTAAGAATGCAAGTCAAGATTAAGACTGCCAACAAATTAAATTCTTGAGCTACGGGAGTTTTTTCAATAGAACACTATGCTGAAATCCTGCTACAAGAACGATAAGCTACTCATTTCAGCATCAACAAAGCTTGGATATTTACAGAAGTTAGGCTGCAAGCTCCTGATAATAAATATATTGTAGGTAGTAAGCAACCCTTGATGTTTTGCAAGAAGTTTAGGATAGAAACCATAGCTTTTACCAGTACCACAACGGGACAAGAGGCTCCGTTATCTGTTGTAAGATATTCCTGTTTACGCTGTCTGTGGGATTTACTGTTGAGAAAGAAGGTGGGAATAAATTAATTATTTTAAAGTTAGAATGTGTTTTCTTATTTTCAACACGCTTCATGAATTTGTCCTCGAAAAATTCGAGGATCATCACCAGTGTACCATACATGATTGAGATTGTACCATTATATATAAGGAATTTTGAGCAAATACCTTAAAGAGTTAAAGCGCTGCACGTTTATGGACGCTGCTAGGCACTCACACCCAAACACAAACGCAGTCAGAGGGCAACTGGCGAGTGACAAGACATTAAAGTCACAACCCGCAGGAGTTGATATGTTCAGCACCGCCGCTGGTTTTTCGCAGCGGAAACAGGGTTAGGTATTACCACGCTTGGGAATAGTCCCAATACATATTTCCTGCAATCAATATATTATGCAGGAAAGAAATATATCTGGACCTCTGTAGCGCTTACAATCTTCATATATCTTGTTACTAGTGTCTGCAATTATGGGCTTATTGTTAAGATTGACTTGTTATTAAGTTAAGCATATTGAGCCAGACGATTCTGGAGGAGGATCTGCTCTGTTGCTTTGTTCACCCTCACCGCGTTTATTTTAATTAAAATATCATCATGTCAAACGAAGCAAGCAATTCCATTATCTTTGTGGTTAATGTTACTTCAAATGAATGTAAAGCTTAGCCTAATTTTCTTACGTTAATTTCAAAGATACACTTAGCAATAACAAAAACCATACCGCATGATTACGACCATACCGCATTATTATGTCCATACCGTGGATGACCGTATGGTATTACAAATACCATACCGCATGGTACCATAAATGGTACATACATGTGCATGTCTTCATAGATGCACAGGAAATTATTTTATCAACTGTTTTATAAGATCATTTCATGGAGGAACTGCAGCAGACATCCTGGTGTACCATGCTTTGAGATTCGACTTCACAGTAAACACATTGAACTGTTGAAGTCCTTTGTATTTACATTGAGTAAAAATGAAGCTAGAACCGAACCAAGTAAAATTTCGAACTTTGCAGCAATTTTCCCATCAGGTGCATCAGTGGGCTCAGTGATTAGGACCTGAATCATCAGTATCAAACATCAGTTGACCAATCGCTAAGAAATATCAGAGCCAACTGCAGTGATTTTTGTAGTCATCTCTGGGCTGGAATATCTGAAGCTGGCTTTGAGAGAATTTGATAATGAATTAAGTTTCTGATTTCACCTTGGCTGAAAGCATGTTTGAATTAAACCATGGGCTGAAACTGTTACACAATTTACAGACGGTTTTCCGGTTTTGTCTTTTGTCTATCTGACTCCATACTTGTGAGAAGCGATTAAACAGCTTGAGACATGGACAACTGGAACATCCCATTAACAAATTGGAAAAATTTGTACGTATAATTAGTTCATGAACGTATTGCCTGCATGCTAAACTAAAAGACAGCTTCTGCAGCTTCTTTTACAGTAGGGAGCTCCATGAAGCATGTGTACCAATGTTGCTGGCAGTGACGTCAGAATATGTCAGCTTGATTCTGTCGTGGAATTGTCAGCCATCAATTCACCGCAAAAAAAAAAAAACATTTACTTACACTTCACCAGTTCCGCTCGGAATATTGCGGAAAAATAATCTAGCAGAAAGATCTAGCAATAACTAAGAATATAATAAATAAAGATCTAGCAATAAATAATCTAGCAATAACAAATTACCAACGAAGAATAAGAAATGCAACGCCTAATTTTCAGTGAATTGCTGAAAATTGGTCATATTATATCATTTGATATAACTAAATCAGCTCATGTCATAAAATGGCCTAGCTTTTCTTTTAAATCATACTGGCATTATTACCAAAATAATGATGTATTTGTGCAACCAGTAAATCTTGAGACATCTTATATTGAGATATAAGTTTTTGGCTTCATACTGAGGCGAAGAGGAAAATTTGTAGAGGGGTCAGAACATAATAAAATTGTGTTCTAATTTTTACCATTAATTTCATTGGTACCATGCATAGTGGATGCTTTATATACGGGGTGTACTTTCACAGGTATAATAATTCTTAGGAATACTTTCGGACGTACATATTCGGAGGAGTAAATTTCAGGGCATAAATTAATGGTATAAATTCGGCGGGATACATTCAGGCGCATATATTCGGGATACATATCCGGGACAATAAATTCTAGGGCATAAGTACAGGGTGTTTCAGAATTAAGTAACCCTTTTAATTTGTTAATAAATAAAAAACTAAGAACGTTATGAAGTTGAAACTTGTTTTATTTAAAAGAAGAACCTTTTCATGGTAATATTGTATCATAGTTACGTCATTATCCTGTATAGCTTGCTAAATTTGTGTTTAATTATCAAGCCTTAAATTTTCATCATGATTCGCTACAGCAAAGAAGAAAGAACAAAAATTATCGCTACAGTCAATAACGATGTCAATAACAGAAGTTCAACGTGATTACAGGATCCATTTCAAAACAAGGATCCTTCAAAAAACACATTTAAATATCTTTATCGAAAATTTGCGGATATCAAAAATTTGCACTCTCGTCAGAAACACTAATGAAGGTTATGAAAGCAACGAAGAGAAGAGCCCTATTTTGTCAAAACAATTGTGGTGGGCATTTAAAAGATATTATATTTAAAAACTAGGATACAATATTACCATAAAAATGTTCTTCTTTTAAATAAAACAAGTTTCAACTTCATAACGTTCTTAGTTTTTTATTTATTAACAAATTAAAAGGTTACTTAATTCTGAAACACCCTGTATTAGGTGAACAAGGGTATTCATCCGGTCCCATACATTTAGTTGCAGACATACTCAGAAAATTCAATTGATAAAATATGTTTAACTGAGTGGGAATTATTGCGTTCATGGCCGAGCCCTTCTCTACATAAAGTGTGTTACTTACAAAAGTAAGTATATGAATTTAGTGCAATGTGCACATATAACAGAAATAATGAGGTGTGGTGGTATGAGGTGTGGTGGTATGATGTGTGGTGGTATGAGGTGTGGTGGTATGAGGTGTGGTGGTATGAGGTGTGGTGGTGTGAAGTGTGGTGGTGTGAAGTGTGGTGGTATGAGGTGTGGTGGTGTGAAGTGTGGTGGTATGAGGTGCGGTGGTGTGAAGTGTGGTGGTATGAGGTGTGGTGGTATGAGGTGTGGTGGAATGAGGTGTGGTGGTATGATGTGTGGTGGTATGATGTGTGGTGGTATGAGGTGTGGTGGTATGAGGTGTGTTGGAATGCGGTGTGGTGGTATGAGGTATGGTGGTATGAGGTGTGGTGGTATGAGGTGTGTTGGTATGAGGTGTGTTGGAATGAGGTGTGGTGGTATGAGGTGTGGTGGTATGAGGTGTGGTGGTATGATGTGTGGTGGTATGAGGTGTGGTGGTATGAGGTGTGTTGGAATGAGGTGTGGTGGTGTGAAGTGTGGTGGTATGAGGTGTGGTGGTATGATGTGTGGTGGTATGAGGTGTGGTGGTGTGAAGTGTGGTGGTATGAGGTGTGGTGGTATGAGGTATTATGATATGAGCATATATAGCAAGAAAATTCATGCTATACTCATGCCCCAGAGTCATATTAGAGTTATATTCATGCCACAGAGTTCCAGTCTCGTTATACTCATGCCTCAGAGTTCTATCCATGTTATACTCATGCCTCAGAGTTCTATTAATTATAGCTCTTCTCAATTTACTCATTCCTCGGAGTTCGTCTTCACAAGTTCCGGGACTGTCCTAGACCGTATCACTGATACCTATCACATTACCGCCGCGATGTCGATTCCAACGGCAAGTTTACCGGCTGGAATTACCTCCTATTTGTTCATTAATTATGCTGTGCACCCAGTGCAGTGCTTGCTGGTCTGTATAAATGTACACTGTGCAGGCGCCCGATTAGCGTAGTGCTTATACGTATCCGGAATAATGTGTGACACAATACGGTGGGCATTACTAAATGGTGAAGAACATACTGTTAGATGATGTTCATTTTTACAAAATTTATTTTTATCTTCACTTCTTGTTGTTTGTTTGTTTGTCTGCTACAAATCTCATAATCGATATTTAAGACACTTCTATACCTCCCCAATCGATCTGAAATTTTGTACACTTGCGTAAAGATGGAGACAATGCATGAATCAGTTGACAGAAAAATAAAAATTAAAAAATTAATTTTCTTTGTTAAAAAAAAGTAAAAAATAATTTAGTCAGTTACAAATTTTATAATTCATATTCAAAACACTTCTACCTGTCCAACCAATCTGAAATTTTGCACACTTACGTAAAATCAGAGACAATGCATGAATCACTTGTCAGATTAAATAAATTTTAAAATTTAATTTTTTATATGTTAAAAAAAATTAAAAATGAATTTTTTAGTTTTTTAAAATAAAATAAGAAATTCATTGTACATGTGTAACATCGGAGACACTGGATTTTTAAAAAGTGTTGTCTTCAAGAAGTGATTTGTAAACTTATATTATTTTACTATGCTCTAGCATAGTATTTGCTGACATCCCACTTCGCAGCGCTTTGTATTTAATGATTAGTTCAAAAATATCTTAGTACTGCGTTATTGTTTCGTTGATTTAGTATTTTTTTTAGAATAATGTCGTGTGGATGTGACGAAGCGTTATATTAACTGTGAAGAATATGATAAACTCTCGCGATCCGGCTGCAGCAAGTTCAGAATATTTGATGAATTTGTCGAATTTCACTTGTTTTAGCATTAACTTCAATCCAAAGGACTGAAAATTGATACTTATAAGTGTAGTGTAGGTGTAGCGACCACCGAATTCAATAATATGACACTGAATGCCGCTTGTATGCAAAATACTCGTCTCTGCTATATTTGATGAAAAAGAATCAGCTGGTAATCGTACATCATGACGGAAACAGTACTTATATAGTAGATGGTGAGATGGTGAATACACTTTTACGACGCGGGTCTGCATAATCCATACTGCAATTTAGCATGTTAGTAGTTACATGACCGAGCGCATGGCGCCATTTTCCATAAACAGCTTAAATCATAGACCACCACAACCATTTACCCCGAATCTTGTCCAACAAAATTAACCAATTGCTCCTGAATAAAACCTATTCATTTACTCACAATCTTATTTCGAATATTACCCATCGTAACACTTTCCATAAACAGCTTAAATTATAGNATTCCAATCTCTGTTTGATGATAGTATCATGAAAATGATAATGGTTTTTTCAGAAAAGAAGGCAGTAGAACTTGGTCATCCTGAATGGAAATTGGAGAGAGAGATATCTGTCTCTTATACACATCTAGATGTGTATAAGAGACCCGCTCTAGGTTAAGTCCTGAGTTTTCGGTTAAAGAATGCTCAATCGGGGTAAATGATCGTTAAGTCGTGATTCGGGAGTAATTGGTTAATTGTGTTGGGCAAGATTCGTGGTAAATGATCCTGTTAAGCTGTTTATGCAGATTTGGGGGTAATTGTTCGTAATAATATTGAAGGATCAGGGGTAATTAGTTAATTTTGTTGGGTAAGATTCGAGGGTAAATGGTTGGTAAACTATAATTTAAGCTGTTTATGGAAAGTGTGACGATGGGTAATATTCGGAATAAGATTGTGAGTGAATGAATAGGTTTTATTCAGGAGCAATTGGTTAATTTTGTTGGACAAGATTCGGGGTAAATGGTTGTGGTGGTCTATGATTTAAGCTGTTTATGGAAAATGGCGCCATGCGCTCGGTCATGTAACTACTCATGTTTGTATGTCGGTGTGAAGTCTTCATAATTTCATTAGTTCTTTTAATATTTCACATATTCCACGATCATGCCCAAGAAGCCATTATACAGCGATAATTGTATTAAAATTTGAGTAAGATAATAATCTAGAGATCAACTATCACAACTTGCCACTAACACATGAGCCTCAAATTATTAATTGACTGTTCTATTGGCTATAAAACATGAATGGTGTTTGCACAAAGTTTTGATTGCTTGCCATTAATTTTATATTGTGGACATCCGGTAACAATCCTACTTGCAGAGATGGTATAAGTAAAGTTAAGCTATCAAAGCTATCATAAAATTTGTAATTATGGGAATGGAAAATTTCAATCATTGAAATGTGAGTTCTAACTCACGTGTTGTGCATGTGTTTTAGAGACAGGATCGTGACCGCAACATCGGTGATTTTATTAAAATCAAATAAAAGAAAAAAAGTAAAAGTCAACTTCAACTTCAAGGATCCCAGGGATTTTTCCAATGAAATGTATAACTTTGAGGTTCATCCGAACTTTAACGTCAGAGATCGTTAGAGAGAGACCTGAAGTTGTGTTCAGCGTTGATTCTGCCGCTAGGCGAGTGACCTCTGCCTGTCACGTCGAATAGATGCTGGGTGGAGACCGGCGCGACCTCAGAAGTTTAATTTCAGTAATGATAGAATGAATTGATTCATCGAAGAGGAAATAGTACATTCTGTGTGAGTAGCTCGTGTGTGGCAAGTAAGAGTGGCTCGTGTTTTGCGAGTTGAAGTTGGCAAAATGTGTCAGAGGAAGACGATTCAGCAACTAATGAATTACCAGAAATTCATATGTATGTAAACCTACGATTGGAAGGCCGAGTATAATCGGTAATATTGAATTGTAAGAGAAAGAGCATTTCCAATGTATGTATGTCAACGGGTGGAAACGCAATAGAGGTCAATGCAATGGTGATAGCGCATAAGAGGTCAATGCATGGTGGCATCGCAATGGAGGTATATCAGTGGTTGGCAACACTTTAGAGGTCAGTGGGTGGCAGCACATTAGAGGTCAATGGGTGGCAATTAACGCATCAGAGGTCCATGGATGGCAACTCATTAGAGGTCAATTAATTAATGGCAACAGGCGACAGGTGTACGAGAGACCGGGCTCGAAATTAGTGGGTTGATCAGGAAATAATCATTTCACTAATTTACTGAACCTGATTAGACTTTTTAGTGTCTTGTATATTTTAGTTGTGCGCTGTACTTATTATGTGTTCTTTTCAAGCTAATCATCAACTATTCAATTACGTTCAGTGTCAGTCAGCGAGTTAATATGGCGCTGAAAAATTTGTATAAGGTCATTGAGCTGTAAAGGGCGGCAGTGAATATCATAATATCAATTAATCAATTGGAATTCAATATTAATAAACAGGCCCTTCAACGTTACACCCTGAAATTATACAACGAATTGGAATAATCATGGTGCAATATTTAATATAACTCTCAAGCAGAAAAAAACACAGAGAATCATGACAGGATATGCTTGGCGTTAAACTTCAAATATACCAGTAAAATTATTTGAAATTATATTAGTTATTAAACCTGGAAAAAATGAAATGATTTCCGTATTGATTATTGCCACAATTGTTATCACAGCTTTTTTTACAGATTTTAATTACGTATATTAATCTTATCACCTCATCTAAACGATGTAATGTAAAATGTTATAAATATAAATGGTATATTTGAGAATTTATTAAGTTATTTGAGAGCAGAGAGTGGCTCTCGGCCACTCGAGTTTCCCACTAGACGCTCCTATTAATTTTTGAAGTGCACAACAACTCAGGCACTCAATTCTGTTATCCGTATTGTCATTACACTAGAGCATACTAATGTGAGTGCAATATAAAACTTGTTACGCAAAATGGAAATACAGGTTAAATCTTACATGCTCAATCTGTTGAGCAAAATTGAAACACGTGGCGAATCTGATAAACTCACTCCGTACAGTCTCACGGGGGTTTGAAGAAAATGAATAATAAGATTATCAATGCTGCATTAATAATATTCCATATGCTATTTTAAACCTTTTGTACAATTGTCTTCATGTTTATTATGAATTTGGCGAATAAAAAAGTTGAATGGAATTTTTTAAACCTTTTGTATGTATGTTTTCATATTTATTATGAATTTGGTGAATGAAAAGATGAATGGAATTAAATGCAATCAATGCATACTGAGTCTGAAGTCGTGTTGCTGATTTTTTTTTGCTGTGGAGAAGACTGGTGTAAATTTAGTTTATATTCAAATTCATTTTATGTGGTCAGAAGGTCTGTCATGTATATATTTTAATCAAAATTACAACCAATGTATTTTATTCATCATCTGACGATGCTAATTTTCATAGGTTGGCCTAACTTACAGCAATGAAGCCATTTCGTGTTCAGTGAAGAATTTTATTTTGTTCGTCCTCTGTGAACACAGATATAAAATAATATGTTAAATAAATAAAATATATCAGTCTCCCCTCCAAACGACGAACGAAGCGAAGATCTGGCCCAAGTACTGATAACCTGGAAATAAAAAGTTTTTTGCCTATAAATGCCGAGTTAACTTTTTCCTCTTTGCCTCAAAACCATCAGATAACATGGTGAATTGTCCACAGTATTCACTGCTGCTACGATTTGTGCTCATCAACCAAGGCTTTCTTGTCGAAGGTTGAACTCTATTTATTTTTAATGCTTTTCCACTACACAAAGGGAGTTACATAAAATTAAAATCCCGGAATTTACATACGGTATATCTAGAGCAGATGGTCGAATTATTACTTTGATGACAAATTATAACATTCCCGCACTGAATTTTTCATTTTTTTTGGGGGGGGGGGAAATTTATTATATATCTGCTACTGCTGAATAACTTTTAGGTACTAATTAAATTTCGAGATATATGAAATTTTTTTAAGTTTCGCAAAGTCAAGTTATTCAATCAGTTTTTTTGCTTTCATGTTAGCTTGTGTTCAGTTTATGCGGTTCCACATATTTATTTTATATTTGTATTATTGTATAATAATATTGTATAATATTATATTTGTAGAACGCAGCAGGTTGAGCAAATACGGAGGACCGGATGAAAATGTCTAAAACATTCAAATAAAGTTTGGTGTCTTTATGAGACAACCGCCGTATGTTCAGAAAATTTGAACTCATCGAAAAAAATGTTCAGAATTAATTATAACACAACTACAGGTGCTTCCTCAACCCCAACTTTGGCGTTCCTATCATCCGGAAGTATTAATGTTTTATTATTGTTTCTATTGTAATTGTGCCGATCTAAACAAGTTTTCTGTACAACCTTTATGGCCGACATTGAACACTACATTTAAATCCAGAACAGCTAAACTTCGATTTTTCCCCGACAGGTTCATACCGCACAACCTTATTTTCGGTTATTTTTCATTCCCGCACTTTTTAAAATCATGTTACCAACAACGGACATTAAAAACCTGCAGGTTCTAAATTCTCGATGTATTTTGAAGATTGCTGCCACAAATTGCATTTACAGCTAGAAAAAAATTTAGCCGTTATTTTTCAGAGTTTCTTGTTCGTAAATTTGCTGCCTGACTGCCCTTACCTACAAATTCTCTTTGCCTAACTTCACCTGAAAGCGGTGTACTGGAGGACAGCCATCAGACGGTCCAAAAATTTTAAACCAATTTTCAGTGATGCTATAAAGTTATTTTGAGTGTACGAACAGTTTAAACCTCTGAAATTGGAGCAAAATTATCTCCTTTATAACTAAATCTATCGCAAATCTATTTATAATTTTCCCGTCCTCAAATCTAATAATCAAAAAACCCGTTTGATGGTGTAGAAGCTGCTGGGTCGCTCAATTTCATAATAATTTTCAGTGAAAAGGAAACAAGCTTCGTGCATGATCGCTGTGTTCACATGTTTTAGAGGCAGAATTAATCTTAACCATAGCATGAACCTATTTTACATTCATTTACGTGGGATCAGCTGTGCTGCTTTACACAAATTAAAATGAAGTGTAGTCAATTATATGTGAGTGGCAGTTACGCCGGGATACGTGTAATCAATGAGATCTAATAAGCATTTATTAGCGATCACATGTTTGCCAGGCGAACAACAATTGCCATGTGATATTAAATTATAATAGTTATCAATGTATGACGGTTTGTTCAAACCCTACTATTCAACAGAGAACCTCTATATATATACATATATCACGTTTGACAGAATTTTTAACAAAATTAGACAGAATTTTTATTTTTTTTCACCCAGAATTTAAATTTCCTCCCACAATGATCAATTTATAACTATAATTTATTTATTTAGGTAAAAATGATCAGTTTTATTTGCCTTTACGTTATCAAGAGTGTATTCAACTATTCTACGAAGAACAAATTTGTACTGAAGGTTGTGAAATTTTTGTTAGTGAAAAATTAGATTGCTGGAGGATTTTTCCAAGTTTCAACACATCACTCACGTAATCAGAAATTAGTTTAACCGAAGCTTAGTATTTTTCACACCGACGATTTAAAGCAGTGGTTCCCAAACTTTTTCAGGCTGGCGCCCCCTTTGGCACCCTTGTGAATTTCTAGCGCCCCCACACAGACAGGCGCCTCTTTTCTTTAAATTTAGTACGCTGCAATTTTAAAAGATAAAGGTTAAACACAAATGTGTATTTCAGAAATAGAACCCATATAGAGAACCAATATATTTTTCAGCTGTTTTAACTGTTTCAGCACTAGAAACCTAGGACGTCGCGGGCGAATTGACCGGCCGGACTCGCGGCCGGTCTCACGACCAATCTCCAAATTCAGTTATCAAATAATATCTCCCAAACTAATGAACGCAGCTCTATGAAACTTGGAACACGTATTCATAAGAACCTAACTGTGATATTTAGCTCGTAAATTTTTTAAATTTCACCTTCATTCGTGAGTTACGCGTATATTGCGAATAAGGCCGAAATTCGCAATGATCAAAGAATTTCTTCCAAACTACTGCAGATTTGAACGAAATTTTGAATATACATTCCTAACTACCAAACGGTGATTTTTTTAGCTTATAAATTTTCTCGATTTAACCTTCGTTTGCGAGTTTTTTTTTCATTTCACCGTCATTCTTGATTTCGCGCTTCCTTATATTCGGCCCGTGTCGCCGGGTAATTTGTCGCTTAAATTCGCGTCGATCAAGAAATTTCTTCTAAACAACAGAACAGATTTCAACGAAACTCTGTATATAAATACCTAACCTCCAACGGTGATTTTTAGCTCGTGACAATTTTTCTATTTTGCTTTCGTTCGCGAGTTATACATATATAGGAGGAACGACCGGCATTTCTACCGGCTTAACCAAGAGCCTTATACGTATAGCCGTATAACTTGCAAACGAAGGCAAAACAAAAAAATTGTAAACCTCACCGTTGCTGAGGTTAGGAATTTAAATACTAAGTTTCGTTCAAATCTGTTCAGTAGTTTGTAAAAAATTTCTTGATTACTGCGAATTTAAGCACGCATTGCTGTTTAAATCACGAATGAAGGTGAAATGAAAAAATAAACTCGCGAACGAAGGCATAATCGAAAAAATTTTCACGACCTAAACATTACCGTTCGGTAGTTAGGACTGTAAATTCAAAATTTCGTTCGAATCTGTTCAGTAGTTTGGAAGAAATTACTTGATAACTGTGAATTTCGGCCCGTATTGCCGTATAACTATGCAAAAACAATCGATGGCAAAATTCCAACAATTTTCACGAGCAAAACATTATCGTTAGGTCCTAATGAATATGTGTACCAAGTTTCATCGAGTCAAGTTCATTAGTTTGAGAGATATTCCTTGATCATTGAATTTAGAGTCCGGCCGTTAATTTATCCGAGACGTACACCCAGGAGAGGTTAAAAAACAGATCTGGGTGAAAAAAACCATCGCTGGGAGTCATGTGCTGCACGTGTTGTGTACAAATCGTTTAACAAACGTTAGAACTTCTGACATTGACTTCAGACTATCGCCCCCCCTATCGCCCCCCTACCGCCCTCTTCTTCCTTATCGCCCCCCAAAATTTTTCCACCGCCCCTAGGGGGCGATATCGCCCACTTTGGGAACCACTGATTTAAAGCAAGGATAATATTTTTCCCTGGTAGTCCTTCTCTCTACCAATATTTTAATTTCTGAATCAGTCCTTTGCCATGAAAGTAATAATAAAAAATATAACTCAGTACTCACTGCAGTGAGTGACAGAGAGCGCATTTTCTACGAAAACGTGAAGCCACAGACAGACGGACGGACGGACGGACATGACGAGCACAATAGGATTTTTTTTCATAAATGAGAAAATTCGCTAATAATACAAATTTCTGATTTCTTTTTGTTTACGAAATTCTTGTGTTTTGACAATCCCGATCTAGTTAACGATGGTTAGTACATATGAGAAAGCGCTAAACTTTGATCACAAATTCTTTTTCTTTCTGCATTCAATTATCGCAAAATATAAGGCACGTGTGGAGACTGTGGCGGCCTCAAATTCTATCACCAAGCCCCGTTATAGTCGAGTGATGATCGTATCAATATTACGCATCATTCAACATCGCAAGGCAAGTGATTCTCATTTCTTTATAATGAGTCACTAAGCACCGCTGGGGCGCGATAATATACTTTCTTTATTTCGTGCTACTGCTTTAAGCCAGACAAGTGATATATATATATAATCGCATCATCCTCTCGTGTCATAGCTTAAAGAAACGCTAGAGATAATCACATCTGCATTACGTGTCACTGAACACCACGGCATTTTATTTATATCATTATTATAGTTATTATTTTGATCGTATTTATTTGTATTACGTTTCAGTAAACCCCGCATGGTAATATTACCTGTAGTCTTACAAATGCAGAGCAGTGTATACGACCATCAAAGCAGATCTTTATTGCTCGACTTTAATTATCTTAGAGCGAAGGTTAAGTGTCGACCTCATCGCGGGGCGGACGGTGCCCCTGGGTACACATCATGGCCTTGAATTTCTCCCATAAGAGCTCCGCGAGTCAAAAATGTGGCAATTCAACACCGAGTTTTAATACCGCCAACGAGCCCATTATTGTAAAAGCCTGAACTGTAAATTTGCGCTTGAGGTGCGATTGAGTAATTGGTATTATATTGTACATGTGTATTGTTTGTATATTGTATGAGCTCATCGTTTTTGATGAGAATTAGGAGGATTGTTCTTATTGCGCAGTGCGATCTTTCAGTAGAGAGAAAAGTAGATATTGGAATAAAATTCGTTCGATGCTCGATCGAGTGGAGATGAGTTGTTTCAGATCGTGGCTAAATTTTTAATAAATTTCAAGAGATGTTAACATAATTTCGATTACTGTTGTTATTTTCGATGATGAGTTGTTACAAAATCAAAATTATAAAAAATTATGATTAGCTTTATTATTAAGATTCATCAATTGATATAACTTGAAGCGACTTTAGGACTGAACAGATGACGAAATAATGTCTCAGAAGAAAAAAAGGATTCGTAGAATGAAATATATTTCAAATTGTATTATATATTTTTAGAATACAAGCTAATTAGACTACAACTTTGCGTTACCTTCGCCAAGGATTATGAGAAACTCCACAACTAAATGCAAAGAAATATATATAGATGATTTTTCAAAATAGGAATGAAAATAATGCACCCATACACTTTGATTTCACCTTAATTGCCAACTGACAATAGAATACAAACCAAACATATTCAAATTCCTGAAATTATTTTAGAAACACCAATAACAAAAACCTGGCGGAAAACTGATTGGAATTGAATAGCCAAACAAGGGCGTGAAAAAGCGAAGGAAGCTCGTCAGGATCCCGGGGTCTTTTCCTATTCGGTTTTGTGCTCCATGAATTGTCAAATTCTGTGGTCAGAAACTTCAGCTGACATTTTCTTCTGGACTGAAAATCGGATAATAATAAGCTGGAGATATTTAAGTTTTAGGCCATAAAGTCTATCATATGGCTGGGGTACCCACAACTGCAAAGCGGCGGTGGAGACACCAAACACAGAATCTTCTGCGCCGGACACGAAGATAGAAAATTACATTCTGCAGAAAATTTATGTTCATCAAAAATGAAATTACATTGTTGCAAATTAAAGAGGCTGTTTCACATGCCGAAAATAAGTTCATAACAGCGTTGAATTCAGCTACAAAATAAATCGATTTGATGCTATTGATTTTGAAAAAAACAGCGTTCACAATAAAATTAACCAATACCATGAGCATTTCTGACAGGCTCAAAATTAATGTAAGATTTCAGAGACCTCACAAAAATAAAAATGAGGAGATTCCTGAAAAGAAGTGCACAAATATTAAAACCGACACACCCACTAGGACATAACTATATATGAAGGTTTTAACTCCATAACTTTTTTGGTAACATAACACGAGGTCAAAACTTTTGTACTGTCGCCAAAGAATGCTGAAAAAGGGGTCTAATCTTTCCTTTGTTAGGATCGAGATTAAATTAATACTCTTAAGTGCTCATCGGCTCAACAAAGCAATGGTTCTTTGTGGCCTGACAAGCATAGAAACGGGAACTTTAGGTGAACTGAGGAAACTCTTGTATCAAGATTCCGTGGCCTGTAGGCTAGTGGACAGATCTATTAGCTCGCTTTTGCATTCTCGGTTTAGCCGACAAAAAGAAATTGGAGCGATGCTGGAACAGCAAGAAAAAATTAGGTTAACGATAGGGAAGAATACAATAACAATATTCAAAATCTGCATGACAATAGCTGAGTGCAGCATTGGTTAATATCTTTGGCTTAACATTCATCGGAGCATCCGTAACTGTCAATTGTTGGCGATGACAATCGTACTAGCCGAACGAACAAGCACTTTATTGGGAGGCAATTAAGTACCTCGAGATCGTATGACATCCATGCAGAAAAAATCGTACGTATTGAAATGTTCGATGACCAAATTCCTCTCAATAACAAGTATTCGTACTTCTGTTTCGCAGAAGACAAGCGGTAAGAACAACTAAATGTGGATGCTCGAATATATAAAATGAAACGAAATTTAATGTAAACACGACGGAAAAAAAAAAGATCCACATCACACACACACGTAGAATCTTCATTTGGTTCACAATTTCACATACAAACATCGGCGACAAAAGTCACGCGCACACACGTCCAACACACTTCACTAATTAAGACGCTATGCATGTACACGCCACGCACACGTAAGTCTTGGGAGTTTTTCTAAACCGGAAACCTAGTCTGGTATCCGGTGATAGTTTTCACTTGCATCCCCAGTCTCAGCTAGTTACCAGTCTTAGTGCTTGCAGTGCTGGTGTAGGATGCGTTATAGGTACAGTTAGGGATTATCTGATACTAAAATTTATCGTATACCTTCAGAAAAAAGTCTCTCCGGAAAATGGAAAAAATTGTTTTTTTTTATTTAATGAGGTCATTTTGTAGCTGCGAAAAAAGTCTCGTCTAACCCAGCAAATGGAATATATGTGCATTGTGCATGCCTTAGTTTGTACGTGAGGCAGTTTTTTGCTTGTGAAAAATTTACATTTTCTGACAATCAATACAAATTTTTCTTATAAAATAACTTGTTAGTCGACTATTATTTACTATAAACTTGTCAAAAAAGGAGTCATGTGACACAAGATGGTGTCCTAATTGCGAGTACTAGTCGATGAAGGGAATACATTAACAAATGGTATATTTAGCCTTCTTTTTGAAACTATTTAGGTTTCTATGTTCCCTGAACAAATGAAATTTCCAACTTATTAAGCTATATTTTTCATTATGGAGCAGAAGCATCGAGAGAGACATCATTACAAACAGTATCATTAACCTCGTAATACAAATATCTATCGACTCTAGATACCTTTTTTCAATTATTTTACATATTTTTTATATATTATTATGAAATGTAAGGGTGTCAAGAGAGGTATAAAGTGAGTAAAGAGGAGGGGATATGAGGTGTATGGTTAACGTAAAGCTTCCCCCCCTCAAAAAAAAGTGAAAAAATAAAATGAAAAAATTAACGAAATAAATGAATTTCTAGTGCCGATAGGCATATGATATAAATTTTTTCAGAATTTTAATACTGAAATTGTGCGAGGAGATTCCTTCAAAGGCCCACTTCTTTGGCATTCTTCAAATTTTACGTTTTATTATATAAGTGTACAAAGTTTCAAGAGTGTGTTATGAAGGCTGTTCTTCATCGGGTTCGTTTCAACTGTGGGTCCTTCAAACGTTGAACGTTGAAACGAACGTTTCAACGTTAACGTCCTTCAAACGTTAACGAACAATAGCAATTTGTTTAAATACGAGAAGGAGGCTAAAATTACATTAAAGGAAAACAAAATACATGAAACCGTTTGACATACTAACTGCCAAGTCTAACTGTTCAGCACGAGCTAGAGATCTGTTCTTGTCCTGGAGCCATACTTTCAAAACTCGCTTAGTGAACGTAAGTACTTACGCTCTATTTTCTTGTCTATGTTTGGTGGATTTTGCTTGAAAAGCCGTCAATGATTGGCTGATGAACTTACGATCTCTTAACTTTTTTTGAAAGTATGGGCCCTGGCACGTGACAGCGGTCGCGGCACCTCCATGGATCTGAAAGTGCACACGAGGCTTTCTTCAAGCAAGAACTTCAAACTCGGTAGTCTCGAGATCCGCAACCCAATAAAGGCAGTGTTATTCAACTCAGAACCAAAACATTTAACCCTCTCCCGCCTGACATGAGTACCGGAGCAATATTAAAACACGCCTACTTCCAAAAAAGGATACGTTCTAGTGAGTGTAAAATGACTTGCACTGATGGTTGCCGCTACGTACGACAACTTTAAAATATTCTCTGTTGCGTACAAACATCCTCAGGTTGCTACACTCAATGGTTTACGTGTAATTTAAGTTGAAAGTTATGTTCCTGGGCCCATACTTTCAAAAAAATTAAGAGATCGTAAGTTCATCAGCCAATCATTGATGTCCTTTCAAGCAAAATCCACTAATCATAGACAAGAAAATAGAGCGTAAGTACTTACGTTCACTTAGCGAATTTTAAAAGTATGGCCGCTGGAGATAAACATACGGCGGTAGAGGGTTAAGGGGCGTAGTGACAATAGTCAAAGATGCCTCGAAATGGGTTATTCACAAGAGGACTGCCTGGGAACGACTGGCCTAAGGCACAGACTATCTCTTATATCAGAGATTACCAGTCGATGTCTTCAATAACATTTAATTTACAACCTTACAGAGAGAATAGTTAACCAATAAAGAATATTAAATTAGTTTGTTGGTTTGTTGTAGTTAGATCCTTCACGAAAACTAGCAGTTTTTGGCAACATATTTACGATTATTGGCTAGCCGATGCTTAACGAATTTTGCTGCTCCTTTATCTATTAGTAATCTGGTACTGACACAAAGTCGCGTTACTAAAGAATTAATGTTTTGTGCGTATCTAAATACTAATAAATCTTGGTTTTACTTAAAATGACCCATAATTCTTAATTAGTCTGCCTCGTCCTCATGATTTCAGAGAAGAATTTCAAGGAGAAACCGTGGTCATAAAAAGGATGATGACTTAAAACCAAGTGATTTTTCAGAGCGTGGTCTTTTCTGCAAGTGTTTTTGCAAGAACAAATGGTTGTAAAACAAAAATTTGTGCAATACAGCAAAAGTATTCTAGTGCGCGCTGGTGCATGCAAGTATTCGTGATGTCATACGCACCGATGAGCATCATGTTGGCGATAATCTGTTCGTTAACACTTGCTTATGGCGGCCAGTGCTCAGGTTTTTACCTCGTGCAAAACTATTCTAACCCTGACTACATGCCAGCCGTTAACTCCATATCTCACAATCCGACGTATGTTTGGAGGTTTTCACCTCACCATTACGAAGCTAAACACCCACTCGTCAGTAACGATCGACGCTCATCAATTTCTGACGCGATGATAATCTTTCGTCCTAACCTGAACCGAACAAAAAGAAGCCCACAAGCTCGAACGCGCTCTCAAGCAGCAAGAGAAAGATCAAGAGCTTCTGTCCCGGTCATCGGTCATCAAGAAAGAATGTCTACCTCAATGTCTGTAACTCCTTCACAAGGCTCCCAGATGTCCCTTTCATGCAAGCACTATTCAACAGCCAAATCGAATTCAACTAACAATTGCCTTCCAGCTAATGTTAAAACATTCACTAACGAAACTTATGAAAGCCGTAGTATGAATGTGACCCTCAACGTATTTCCGTTGAACTTGAGCGCACAAATACGGCTTCGTTTGGTCTTTTGTTGCGATGAAAAAGACATGCATCAAGCAAGTAATTTTAACACTGATTTCTCACAATTGGACATCATCAAAACTGAACTGTGGTATGAGCTTATTATTCAAGTTCTAAATATTACATCTACGAATACGCGTGCAAGGAAGACATGGGAGATTTCCTTCTCATCCGGGAATGTGACTTTTAAAATAAAAAGTAATTACTCACTTGGGAAATCATTTAAACAGTGGAATATCAGCATGAGCGGATGCGACGTTCTGTGGTATATAGGACCGCCTGCAATTTGTGACCACTACCCTTCGTCTGCTAACGTGAACGACGAGACGGCAGAACGTCACCAGACAACTGAGACAGAGAGAGGCAAAACGAAAGATGAAACACATGAAGCAAAATACGCGGATGCACCTGGGGACGGTAATATAATAAATAAAGGCGGCGAGAAATATGTTGAACAGGAAAATGCATCTAACCCGACCACGACCAACATACATGCATACAACACTAACAGATCCAATCTTTAATGGGAGGGGTTATGTATTTTAATTTCCTTTTCTATTTCATCAAATGAAATGTTATAATTTTGCAACTATCAAGCTGAGAATACTTAACAGCGAACAAGGAGAAGCCTTGTCGGCTATCATTCGGGAGGCTGAAGCCCCTAAATAAGAACGAATTAATAGCCTTCCTTATGATTCAAACCCATCTAAGTTGTTTGCTCACATCACTATAATACTAAGAGCCTTTTTAAATCTCGCCTAATAAGTTTGTGTTCACATCCAGACCAGACAAACCTCGCTGTCCCTGCTGACGCAGAACAACCCGCCTCTCCTGGAGCGTCTGGGCCGCAGCTGCTCTGGCTGCTGCTGCTGGCCGTCCCGGTGGTGGCCTGCATTGCTGTGATCATAGCAAGGATGAAAAGAAGAGGTAATATTTAAGAGCCGTTAATATATCCAAAAATATCCTACATATCCTACTTACTAATACATACATAATCCCTAAAAAAGTCTACGAGATAAATACTACACAAAAACACTTTTCTGTTTAAAGTCAAAAGATCCAGAGCTCACATCATACAACGATCATAAATAAATTATAATTAATATGTTGGACACTCAATGATCGGAAATCAATTTAACAATTTAAATTGCTATTTTAAAACGAATTATTCAATCTATCAAAATAGCATTAAATTACTTGCGTACAAAGACTTCGAAAGTTTCTCTAATTTCAGAGAAGGAAACTGAGGCGAAAATGTCGAAAGGAATCCGAAATGAGAACATCAGTCCCATTAACGATGACATTCGTGGTCAGACACACCGGACCCAAATCACTCGCCAAATGTCGGTCAACAGTCTGTATGGTCAAATAGCTCCCGACCAGATCCCAAATCGACTGATTTTCAACAGCCATTCTGGTGGGAATAGTCAAACCCAAATCACTCGCCAGATGTCAGTCAACAGCCTCTATGGTCAAGAAGTCCACCACCAAATCGCGAATCGATCGACTATCAACAGCCTTTTTGGCCCTGACGCCCCTCGTTATGTTCGCTTTGACCATCAGAAAAACTCGCGCCAAAATTTGGCGAGTAACATTACTGCCCCAAACAAGTGCATCAACTCTGGCAGGAGTGGACCCGAGGACGAAGCTCATAACGAATTGTATCTTCGGACGAATGGGCCTGTGAACAGTAACATATATGAGAACGACGGAGAAATGTAGATCCTAATATAAAATATACATGAGAAGTTGTTATATACGTATATAGGTACATCAGTCGATATCAAGTAGGATGAGCCAAGCATGATAAACTGAACGTCACAACTATTTCTTTTCTAAATAGGTTTAAGCAGAAATGAAATTATTTCATACAATCGTTCAAATCCAATTTTATTTGTTATTAATTAGTGTATAAATTTTTTTAACAATTGGACAACTAACATATCAAACCGATGTTGTTCAGGATAGATAGACGATACATGAGACTCGAGAACACCGCATTCCTGAATCCCTTTAATGAATTTTAGACCAAAGTATTATAAATTAATGAAACAAGCATTGGAGTTTTGTAGTATCCGGTCGTGAACTAGAAAACTGCAGGAAATAACCCACAACATGGATTGGGCTGAAGAAAACATGTGCAACACAGGAATGCCAGATAGGCCTCTTTCCGGCAAAATTGACAATTTGGGCCTTTTTCAACAGCGTTGACCTGCAAAAACCAATGATGGCCTCAAGTTTATTGATTTTTCACTGTATAAAAAACCCCCTAAAATTTAATTGTTGTGCTTCATATTACAAATTTACTATTAATAAATATTGCATTTAAGCAGATTTTGGCAGTTCTTATGAGTGGATTCAGCAGTTTTGTCTTGCCACCATATGGCAGCCGTGATGCATTATAATTCTCATGGAACTAATATTTATGAATATAAATGAAATTTTACAATCAAAATTTAAAAATTTAATATAATTATTTTGAAATTAATCTGAATATGGATTCTAATTTCATTTTTAAAACAGGGTTTCAACGAAATTTAAATAAATGTAAAGTAAGTCGCGTAAAAGTACTTGCTCGGGTTTGAATATAACCCCAGGCTTATGTGAATAATGTGTATGTATTTATTTTAATTTAGTTTTGTTCATAATTGCATTAATTATGTGTTCTCCAAAAGTCGAAGCGGAAGTGCTTGAGGAGGTAAATGTAGAGGTATCGCCTTCGTGAAGTGGGGAATTCAGTAAGTAATTATGGGGAGGATCTTCTTACCTAATGAGTAGCGGCATGTATTAGAAGTGATAGTGCAGGGGTTAAAATCTTTATAGTACGACAAAACGACCTTAGGACCTTAGACTAAGCGATGTTGTAGATTGTAGAGATAGGATGTGTTAGATAGATCATTTTCTTAAAAAGGTTGGATAGATCATTGAAGCAGGGACTTTAGACTGCCGAGCTGAGTATAGCTACTGCATGTGAGGGTGGGCGTTAGTTAATTAAAGAGGGCTAACTCAAGAGTTAAAACGGTGGCATAAGACTGCGCTCCCTTCTCGATTGCGTCGCTGAGTTTACTTTTCTGATATCCAGTTGCTGCCTGAGTAATAGTCTAACTTACGGCGTGCAACGTTGTGCAGAACTTTTGCGACGCGGACTGTGTAATGAGCTAATGGCAGATTGTTAGGAATGGCCGTAGTAACTACCCGCTCTGGATCGCTGTAGTCCTTCTGTACCGTTCCGAGGCGTTAAGCCGACGGTATTCATGGAGCTAAACCTACAGTTCTACACTAGTCATCACTACACTACATCACTAGTCATTCTACACTAGTCATCACTACCTCTCCGAACTATTCCGATCTTTACGGTTTGCTGCTAGCGCCTTACCAGGATTAAAACATCTGACTACCTCCCAAGCGCGGTCGGCCTTAACAGATGTGGTTGGTTGCTCCAGTTGCGTTGGTGCCCCTGAGAGTGTGGTTATTGTAGCGCCCATTTCACTCCGTTGGTGTATGGCTAGTGCCCCCAGATGAGGTGGTTAGTGCCCCAGATGTGCTCCAATGATTTTGTTCTGGAGTGTGAATCTCTGCCCTGGAGTGGGACTCTCTGCCATGGAGTGTGACTCTCGGCCCTGGAGTGGGACTCTCTGCCCTGGAGTGGGACTCTCTGCCACTGGAGTGGGACTCTCTGCTCTGGAGTGGGACTCTCTGCTCTGGAGTGGGATTCTCTTCTCTGGAGTGGGACTCTCTGCTCTGGAGTGGGACTCTCTGCTCTGGAGTGGGATTCTCTTCTCTGGAGTGGGACTCTGCTCTGTGTAGCGGGGAACCACTAACACGAACTGGTCGTAATCGAAAGTTTACTGTACATTGCGTTGCAAATAAGCTGGGAATATAAGGTACACAATAAAAGAATTTTAAATTAATAAATATTTTAATGGAATAAACCTTGACGAACATAAGTTATTCATAATTAACGCGAATTATCTCTGTACAGGTCAAATAATCTGTCAACTTGTTTTGTAAACTGTAAACTTGACAACAGAGCTTGACAACTACCGCTGACAACTATCGGAAGAAGCCGTACCAATACAACGCAAATATTGCGTCTCTATGGCGTCAACGGTTGAAGTTTCTTGTACTGTCAGGGATATCCGATAAAAAGCTTATCCTTCTGAGTGAGGGGCAACTGGCCTGCGAACGTTCTTGAAGAACATTTTTAATTGCTAGTCAGGCAGATAAATAATAACAATAGATGATGATTTCGGTGGATGGGTTCAGCCAGCAAATTGTTATGAGGTTGTTGGTCGATGTTGAACATATAGTTCCAGACCCAATGGTGATCAGAAAATCTTACTTCGCTAGGATATTGCGCAATACCAACGAAAACAGGAAATCACTCATCCGCTTCACCGAAAAGTCACCACGACGACGCTAAAAGGTATGTTTGATCAGCGATAGCAAGAAGCTAGGGGCGAAAGTATCGCAGTCACAATGAGCGGGGTTAAGTAGAGACAATTAAATATATTGCCTACTCTTTACGTTCACCAGGCTTAATACGATCGTAATCGTTTAGACGAAATGGTGATAACTCAGCCTGGAATCTCTTGCAACCCCTTGCGACTGATGCTCTCATCATTCTCTACTGTGACTCTCGTCTCTCTCTTCTTTTTCAAAAGCTATAAATGTCGGAGCCCCAAACCCCACATAGCTGTAGAACACCACAAAACTTCAGATTTAGCATAAATATGAACCTGATAATTTTGAATTAAACAATTTGATATGAATAATGTAATTGGAATAATTGAATATTAAAAAAATCCTAATAATTTTTCCTTTACCAATTTCGATTAATAAATATTCTTTAGAATTGGAGTCTATGCCATTACAACTCTCCTCCCTGGCGTGTGATTCTCTGCCTTGGAGAAGGACTCTCCTCCCTGGCGTTGTCTCCACCTTGTTGGCACTTGGCCCTGTACTGTGACCATTCTGACGTGAGGACTTCTTGGACGAGCCTGCAGGACTCCCAAAAACTCTTTTCACTTTAAAGCAAAACTCTGGCCACTACAACTAATCGTCCTGTCGTGGGGCCACATTGGACAAATCTTCAGAGGCTCGCATGAAACTTCGAAAGAAAAAAATAGTTTTTACCATTCGCTTCTCACATTTCCCACCAGACGCTGCGTCTTTGGAAGCCCGCATATCGATATCAAACCGAAAAATAAAAAAAAAAATTTACCCAGGCATGAAACTGACCAAAGGTTAATTTTTGCAGGAGGTAATGCACTCACACGAATTCCAAAATAGAAGTTTTTCATACAAATTAGGCATATAAGTGCGATGCCGACGGGTTTTGGTATGCATGTACTAAATTGAACGGTAAAACGGACAATTTCGCTTTATTACTCAAGCCAAACTTTTTAAATTACGCATCTTTAGATATGTAAAAAACACGATTTTTAGTCCAAATAAGCATTAGGTAGCTTTGTCAAAACTTTTCCTACTCCTATGTTAATTGTATTGCCCAAATGCTTGGGCGGACCTATACATAATCCCTTCTGTATTATCATAACCCTTCGTGTACTGACGAGATATCTCTGTCCCAGGCCAGGCAAAAACTGCCTTATGTTCACGGTTCTATATATATAATAGACCTGATGGATGGAGGAAGCGTCTTCAACATAACCTAATTTTCCTTCTACTCAAGAGAAAAGAACCTGACAACGAAGATAAGGAGCTAGAGCTTTAGCTTGATGTGGTTTCTTGGACAAGAGAAGAGATTTAGAATAGCGGCATGCTACGGACATCCTGTAGGAGACGACTGCGTTTTCCTGCAGCCGCAGCCAGCGAGTGCATATCCAGTGTAATGACTGGCCGAGGCCAGAGCGGCCTCTGGTTTGAGCGTGCATGGTTACCACGGGTGATTACAGAAATAGTATTTGTGGCAAGCAAACAGTGTATCAACAATTACATTTATTTTCAATCATTCGTCATATGGACAGTGAGGGACGAATGGAATCATTCGTTGTTATTTTCTGAGGGAGCAATGTGGTACTCATTTTTTAATTCCAATTGGGAACCAAAATGAGCGAACACTATTATCGCTCATGTGGCTTAGTCGTCTTCTTATATCAACTATAACTAGTGAATAAAAATTATCTTGGTATATTATTCGTCTTTGATGGTTCAAAGATCGTGATTCAATTTTTGCCTAAACAATAATTGCGTGTAATATTTATTGATCTTAAAAGTGAGATATTTCGAGACGGGAAATTTTGCAGCTCTCTGAGAAATCTCTGAACTCTACGATTTTGAAGCTCTGATTTCATAATTGCAAGAGTGCCGTTTCAGTTTCTGAGCTAGAATCCAGGATGAGAAGAATAGCAGATCTTACGGCAGTGCTGTTCTTTTTAGTGATTTCATTCACATCTGCTGGAGATGCTTCAGGCTTTCAGCTGTTACGGGGACTGAAAATTAGCCGTACATATTCAAATAATTCCCATTTACTGTCGTCGAAAAGAATGGAAGTCAGTGGTCCCAGCATAAGAGACGTCAACTTTGGCAGTTCAAACAAGCAAGATTTCGAAAAATTGACTATAAGCGATATTATGAAGGCCGCAGTACGCGATGCAGTCCGTGAAAAAGCTTACCGTGATAGTGCACCGAAAATCTCTGGTCCGAGCGAACTTTACTCAGTTAATTCTAAGAAACTCGAACGAGAAGGACAACACAACTGCACATCCCGCTCTTCAAGCCACACTCAGCATGAATTGATGTCTGGAAAAAATCTCACCCTAGCGACAGCAGTCTTCAATGCAAGTCAAACCCTGAAAACAAATTGGTCAATCGTCCGGGATGTGACCTACCCTAACGGGTCTCGCTTTGGCTCGGCCACCAGCCCTAATCAGACCCCAATATCGGCTCATACAAGACCGCACGAGGCGTTAAGTCATCCTAGGAGTCAATTTGGTCACGATCGCCCCAGACGGTCACGGGATTCATGTGATGAACCTGGCTGCCTGCCGCCAGGGAGCGTCGTCAAGTGCAAAAAAGACGATGAAGAACGCATCATAGAAAATCGTCCAGTATTTTTCAACTTATATCGGAACAGAGTAGCGTTTAAAATCCGGGCTACCTTGTGGCTTGCAAATAAAAACATGGATGAAAAAGCATACAAAACAGCAGCCAATCTGAACGACGGAAGTACAATTAAGACAGCAAGTGACTGGAAACGGTTCAAAATTGAGGCTACCACAGATTTTCCAAGTAAAAACTGGACGATTATCTTCACGATTGAAAGCGACAACTTTTCCCGACCGGTTGTAACCAACTACACCATCGACGACTATCGCTTTGGTCAGCTAGTTATCTCTGTTCCGGTGAGAGACGTGCTTTGGTTCGTCGGAGCTGCTCCAAATTGTTCCGCGTTCTCCACACTAAAACCTTTGAAAGAAAGACTGTCTACTACTACAGGTAATATATAGTACGTCATTTCACTCCGTAGACAGATGGGAATTAGGGATGAAAAGTTTTAATTTAAAAATTGTGATTGTGTCTGCATTAACTCACACATTTATTTTAGCCAGTTGCAAATATCTTTAACGTGTAAATAAAATGTTTCAACTTAATGTACTGTTGATTTTATAGCCACATAAATTCAAAATGAGCTACTTCCAAAACTGTTGGTCACTTCGTCTAAGCATCTTTCTTGACAGCTTGTGAGCTTCAGTGACGTTGCCGCTTGACACTTTCCGCCCCTTGTGTAAACCGTGTGGTTTCAAATCGTGTGTGCGTAAAACGTGTGTGTCATGAATGATTTCAGAAATTTCCAATAATTGAGACCGTGCGCCATCCTGGTGATGTCTATTTCAGATTTTTGGCGCAAAAAATCCCAATAGCTAAAGAGCTGGTAAATCACTTTTCTTCACTACTACGGTACTGCTCAAGAGGTCCACTCCACAATTTAAGTATATATATAACTTATTTTTTCACATAAATAAGCTGTTAATATTTGAATGAAATTTTCCCTAATAAGTTTGTATTTACATCCAGACCAGACAAGCCCCACTCTCCGTGTTTACGCAAAACAACCTGCCTCTCCTGGAGCGTCTCGGCCGCAGTTGCTCTGGCTGCTGCTGCTGTTCGTTCCGCTGGTGGCACGTATTGCAGTGATGAAAAGAAAAGGTATTGATTTGCTCTTGTTTCATTATATTAGAATGAGTCTGTAAAGGTATCAATACTGCGATATCGTATTCCACCATGATGTTGAGAAATCATTTAAATATCATTCAATGAATATTGGTACAAACAATTATTAAATTTCACGTTAAATTAATACTGCAATGTTTTGAACACGGAAAAGTCAGCTAGTGTTTTTGGACAATAATATTCTGAAAATTCGCACTTAGTAATTTATTAAGAAAGCAGACGTGCTGAATGTCTTATAAACTTTCAGGACAGGAATCTGCGTTAGACACTTCGATGGGTGTCCAAAATGAGAACATCAGCCCCATTTACGATGACATTTGTGGTCCGATACACCTCACCCAAAAAGTTCGTCAGATGCCCATCAACAGCCTCTGTGGTCAAGTAGCCCCGGACCAAATCAAGAGTCGATCGACTATCAATACCTTTTTAGGCCATGACGCCCGTCGCTTTGAGAACCATCAGCAAAGTTCGCGCCAAAATTTGGCGGGTAACATTACTGCCCCAAACGAGTACATTAACTCTGGCAGGAGTGGACCCGTGGACGAAGCTCATTACGAATTGTATATTCAGGCGAATGA
Organism: Hyalella azteca; assembly: GCF_000764305.2. Taxonomy (NCBI): domain Eukaryota; kingdom Metazoa; phylum Arthropoda; class Malacostraca; order Amphipoda; family Hyalellidae; genus Hyalella; species Hyalella azteca. The sequence continues at coordinate 67,143 of NW_025945905.1, read as the reverse complement.
GCTTGTGAACAGCAACATATATGATAACGACGGGGAAATGTAAATCCGTTTATGAATTATAGATTAGAAGTTGTTACACTGGTACGTCAGGCGACATCAAGTAGTGTGAGAAGAGTATGATCAACTGAACGTCATTATTATTGCTTCCCTAGATATGTTTCAGCATGAATAAAATTATTTTATACAATCGTTCAGATCCAATTTCATTTTTCATCCTTTTTCGTTCAAAATTAGTGTATACAATTTTTAACATATGAACCATTAGAATCTCAAGTCGATGTTGTTCAGGAAAATAATCCATGAGACTCGGAGAACACCGCATTCCTGAAGCCGGACAATGAATTTCAGAATTCAGAACACAATTACTGAAAGAAACATTGGCGTTTTTGCAGTATCCAGTCTTGAATAAGAAAACTTTCTGGGATAATCCACAACCTGGCTTGAGTTGACGAGAAGATGTGCAATTATGCAATATAAATCCAATGGAACTAAGGCATAAAAATATTGCTGACTTATGAAAAAAATATTGGTAATGTTTGGCTTATAGATAAAATGCAAATTTATCTAAATCAGGATTTGAATTTCATTTATGAACTCAGGGTTCAACGTTGATGAAATAAATGTAAACCAAGTCGTGTAAAAGTACTTGCTGAGGGTTCAAAAAAAACTCCTGGCTTCTGTGAATTAAGTGTACTTATTTAAAATTTATTTTGTTCTGAATAGCATTAGGTGTGCGTTTTTCACCATTCGAAACGTGAGTGGTTGAAAGGGTAAATGCGGTCTGCGGAAGGTTGGCGCTAATTCGGCGGCCTCCTGCCATAATGAGTTACAGTATGTGTAAGAAATGAGGTAAAGAGGTTAGAATCTTCGAAGTGCGACAAAACGACTTTAGACTATGTGGTGTCGTAGATTGTGGGGGTGGATTGCGCTGATTCAAAGAGATTTGATAGATCAATGAAGACGTTTTTCGGATGCCAAGCTGAGTATAGCTACTGCGCGTGGAAGGGGGTACGCAACCGTGGACCACCAAATTTGTGCACCAATGTGGCAGTTCGACCTTATATATAGGCTGATTCAACACACGGGACAGATACGGACGGCTCCGGCGCGCTCCGTCCGGGTGGTTGTAAATTTTTTTCGCGTATTGGCAGACGACGCTGGGCCATACGACGTCAGGCTATTTTCCTGTGGGCTGATTGATCTAATTCAATGGATGTGATCTGTCTGGTGGCGTGCGGCTGATAATGTCACAGTCAAGAAGTGTTGTAGGCTACGTTCTTCATGGAAGGGATCATGATAATCCATTCGAAGCACGGCAGTGGTGGTCTCCTTAGGCGTCCCGTCGGTTCTGTGCCATACCCTAACCAAGTAAGATTTTCTGATCAGGATTGGATCTGGAACTAACAGTGCAACCTCGACCAACAACCTCATCACAATTTGCTGGCTGAACGCACCCACCTAAATCATCATCTATTGTTAGTTAGTCAATAGTCATCTGCCTGGCTAATAATTACCAATTTCCTTCACTCACGTTCGCAGGCCAGTTAACCATATCCCAGAAGGAAAAGCTTGGAATCGGATATCCCTGACAGTACCAGGAGCTTCAACCAGTGACGTCATAGGGACGCAATATATGTGCGTCATATTGGTACGGCATCCTACGATAGTTGTCTAGCAGTTGTGATGATCTGTTGTCAAGTTTACAGTTTACAATTTAAATTGAGACATTAATTGATCTGTACTGAAGATGATTCGTGTAAACTACGAATAACTTGTTTTTGTGATAGTTCTCCATTAAAATATTAAATTTACAGTTTTTCTCTGTCACAATGCATCACTTGCCAAGTGCAGCGCAATGTACGTAGACTTTCGATTGTGGCCAGTACTTGTTAATGGTTCCCCACAACAGCACTTCGGCAATCGCGGTCAAGATCTGGTAGAGGGTTTAAGTTTTCAATAACTAACGCATTCTTTTTTCTCTGACGATGCTGGACATGAGCTTGAAAACATACTGTACATGGTTATGCCAATAGTAATTTTACTGAACAATGCCAGATTTTAAATAAATAATATGTTATAGGGGTAGTTTCGTGCAAAAACTTGGTACTTAAATAACATGGGAAAAAGAAAGATTTTGATAAAGCTACTTGATGCTACATTAGAATAAAAACCCTGTGGTTCTCATCACAATATCTGAAATTTTTCGTTTTATCGTTCAATTGGGACAGAACAAACGCCTTTGACATCGCTCGTTTATACGTATTTGCTTTAAAAATTTCCTTCTTAAATTCGTGTTAGTGCATTCACTCTTACAAAAATTAAGAGTTGGTCAGTTTCTTGCCTGGCTCGAAATTTTGGAATTGTCAGGTTTAAATTTCGATGTAGAATAGCCCTGTACGTGTTAGCTTCTAAACACAGGGCTTCTAGTGAGAAATGTGAGAAACGGATGATAGGAAAACTAAATTCAGAAGGGCAAACTTAGTGACGAAAACGAGAAAGAAAGAAGGCTTGTGGCACCGATTTATCTCATGCGTCTGCCCAGCATTTATAACGAACAGCCACCTGCCACGGGACGCCTGTTGGAGACCACCACTGCCGGGCTTCGAATGGACTATCATGATCCCTTCCATGAAGAACGTAGCCTACATTTTTTACTTGGTACTTGTTTGGGACATAGGAGTCCAAGGCCACGATGGATCGCCGCCTCTGATTATCGTTCATCCGCCCTCATTTGGGCCACCTGATGCACGACGCTGTTGCTTGCTTCTCGCCGCTGGTAGTGTTGCAGGGGAGGTCGATCTGGGATTGTAATTATATACAATACTACTTGACTGTAACATTATCAGCCGCACGCCACCAGACATATCACATCCATTGAATTAGATCAATCAGCCCACAGGAAAATCGCCTGACGTCGTATGGCCCAGCGCCGTCTGCCAATACACTACGCGAAAAAATTTTACACCACCCGGACGGAGCGCGCCGGAGCCGTCCGTTTCTGTCCCGTGTGTCGAATCAGCCTACGGTCGAACGGTCACGCGTCGTACGACGATAAATTTTGGAACAGAACTATGCTATCTGAAACCAAACCTCAGATGCTGTGAGCTAAAAGTTGCGTAATTTAGCGAAGCTGTGGAAGTCGCTCATCGGAGGACGATAGATTTTGGAACAGAACTATGCTTTCTGAAACCTAACGTCCTAACCCCAATGTTGTGAGCTAAAAGTGACGGTCTGGCGGTGCACGGCAGGATGCATGCAGTTCCACTGGCGACCTGGGCTGGTTGGTCGCAGTCCGTTGTCCGCAAGTTACAGTTCGAGCTAAAGCCAGGGAATGAAGTGATGATTCGATGCAACGTTCAGTGGTGGACAACCATTACTCTCTGGGCTATTCGCTTCAGAGTACGGTGGCGCAAAGCTCCTTATATTTAAAACAAGATGATGTCACGGGCTGGTTACCGACGGATGGCTTAATCCGCGGCTGATTGGTGGTCATCCGGAAATATGCTAGGCGTTCCTTTCAAGGCTGATTGGTGCACAAATTTGGCGGTGCACGGCTGCGCTTTCCAATCACTTTCCTACGACTACTACCTAAGAGGTCTACGCCACGATATAATCATAATATAACTTATTTGTTCATATAAATAAGCTGCCAAGATCAGAATGAAAATTTGCATAATAAGTTTATATTTGCATCCAGACCAGACACAAGCCCTGCTCTCCCTGCTGACGCAGAACAACCTGCCGCTCATGGGGCGCCGGGGCCGCAGCTGCTCCGGCTGCTGCTGCTGGTCGTTCCGCTGATGGCATGCACTGCAGTGATCATCGCAGTGATGAAAAGAAAAGCCCGAAAAGGTATTGATTCGCTTTCGTTTAATTATATTAGAATGAGTCTGAAAAGATATCAATACTGCGATATCGCTTTCCAAGACGATGCTTTAAAAATCATTTTGAATATCCTTTAATATATATATGTATAAACAATTCTTAAATTTTATGTTAAATCAATACTGCAATGTTTTGAACACGGTAAGGTCAGCTAGTGTTTATGGAAATAAATATTTTGACTTTGAAATTCATTAAGAAAGCAGACACGCTGAATGCCTTATAAACTTTCAGGACAGGAATTTGCGTTAAACACATCGAGGGGTGTCCAAAATGAGAACATCAGCCCCAATTACGATGACATTTGTGGTCCGATACACCTCACCCAAAAAACTGGACAGATGCCCATCAACAGCCTCTGTGGTCAAGTAGCCCCGGACCAAATCAAGAGTCGATCGACTATCAACAGATTTCTTGGCAATAGCGCCCGTCGCTTTGATAACCTACAGCAAAGTTCGCGCCAGAATTTTGCGGGTAATATTACTGCCCCAAACGAGTGCATCAACTCTGGCAGGAGTGGGCCCGTGGACGAAGCTCATTACAAATTGTATATTCAGGCGAATGAGCTTGTGAACGCAACATATGAAACGACAGGGAAATGTAGATCCGTTTGTGAATTATACATGAGAAGTTGTTACAATGGTACTTCAGGCGGGGTCGCCTGCCGAAGACCACCACTGCCCTGGATTCCTGCCTTCCGGAACGTAGCCTTCAACACTTCAAGCCGTCCGTATCTAGAGGCCTTGGGTCGAACCAGCCCTCGGTCGAACGACCACTTGTCGAAGGACGATCAATTTTGGAACAGAACTATGCTATCTGAAACCTAACCTCAGATGCGGTGAACGTAAAATTAAGTAATATAACGATGCCTGGAAGTCATATTCGATCCGCGGCCTGGTGGTGCACGGCAGGTGGTGGTCAAGGCCGGAAGAGGACAAAGCCGAGTGGTGCACGGCTGATTGGTGTAGGTCCGGAGAGATCCAAGGCGTTCGATTCAGGGCTTATTGGTGCACAAAATTGGTGGTGCACGGCTGCGCTCCCCTTCAGGCGACATCAAGTAGTATGAGAAGAGTATGATCAACTGAACGTCATTATTATTGCTTCCCGAAATATGTTTCAGCTGAAATGAAATTATTCATACAATCGTTCATATCCAATTTTATTCGTTTATAATTGGCGTATAAATTTTCTAAATATATGAACTATTAGCTGCTCAAACAGATGTTGTTCAGGATAAATGATCCATGAGACTCGAGAACACCGCATTCCTGAAGCCCGTCATTGAATTTCAGACAAAAGTATTATGCATTAGTGAAAGAAGCATTGGAGTTTTTGCAGTATCCGGTCTTGAATACTAAATTTTGAATCATTAGGTAAGCGTTCTTGGCCATTCGAAACACGATTGGTTGAAGGAGTATTTGCGGTCTACGGAAGGTTGGCGCTAATCCGGTGCGGCCTCCTGCCATAATGTGTTACAGTATTTGTAAGAAACATTGGTAAAGGAGTTAAAATCTTCAAAGTGCGACAAAACGGCCTTAGACTTTGCGGTATCGTCAATTGCGGGGATGGATTGTGTCGATTTAAAGAGATTTGATAGATCAATGAAACAGTTTTTCGGCTGCCAAGCTGAGTATAGCTACGCCGTATGGAGGGTGGCCGTTCTTTATACATGCAGGGCCAACTCATGAATTTAAGCGGTGCCACAAGCCTGTTTTCTTTCTCATTTTCGTAACTGAGTTTTCTCCTCTGAACTTAGGTTTGTGTCATCCGTATCTCACATTTCTTACCAGAAGCCCTGTGTTTAGATGCCTACACATTGGTATCAAACCTGAAAATTGCGAAATTTTGACCCAGGCAAGAAACTGACCAACGCGTAATTTTTATGAGAGTGAATGCACTAACAATTTAAGAAGGAAATTTTTTAAAGCAAATTGGGTATAAACGATCAATATCAACGGCTTTATTCTGTCCTCAGTAGGCAGAATAAAGCCAGTAGAACGAAAATTTTTGCATAATTGCTCAAGATAAACTTTAAATTACGCATCTTCGGATATGTGATGAGAACCACATGGTTTTGATTCTGATCTTGCATTAAGTAGTTTTATCATAACCCTTTTTCTCCCATGTTAATTTAGTACTAAGTATTTGCACGGATCTATCCCTAACATCTTATTTATTGTTTTAACGGGGAACTATCAAGAAAATCTGGCATCGTTCAGTAAAATTGCTATTGGCATCAACATGTAGGTTTTTAAGCTAATGTCCGGCATCTTCAATAGAAAAAAAATGCGCTAGTTACTTGAAAACGGGTGGATGGCTAGAGGTCAGCATAGCATAAGTGCGATTCATATACCTTCCCGAGCGTAACGCAGCTGGGCATCTTCACGGCTTTCAAGACAGAGCGCCCACCGCCACAACAGCGCCGTTCAGTTACAGACACTGTTTCACAGCGCCGGAGCACAACTGGCCGGAGAGCAGCAGACCCTATACCTACAACGCCTTACTGCGGCCCTACTCCTAACCTAACCTAACGTTAGGCGTTGTAGGTAGGGCCTGTTGCGCTCCAGCCAGTTGTGCTCCGGCGCTGTGAAGCAGTGGCTGTGTTTTTTTAAAGTTGGTGTGGTGATATGAGTCACTTACACACAGCTCATTGATAAGAGGCTATGTGTAGATATTGCATGCTGATGGTTGGCGTTGGGCCCAGGGCCTGTTTACGAGTAAATTTTGTTATCCACGGCTGCGCTCCCCTTGAAAACTTATATCCTTTACCGGATCTTGACCACGGTTGCCGAAGTTCCTATTTTATTTCTAATTTTTAATTAGGAGAAAAGCAAGGTATCTAAAAACTGGTTTTGCTCACGAATCTAATGCACCTGATGCACGGAGCAAGGATCATCAACACAACATATTTTCATATTATACGAAAAGTGGAAACAATGAATAAGTAAAGAAATAAACGAAGCTAGAGCTTTAGCTTGATAAGACTTCTTGGACAAGCGAACAGATTTAGAGTAGCGGCATCCTGTGAGATACGACAGCGTTTTCCTGCCCGCAGGATGCTGGTGCATATCCAGTGTAATAACTGGTCGAGGGCAGAGTGGCCTCCGGCTTCAGCGGGATGAACATGGGTGATTGTCGAAATGATATTGATGACAGTGTATCAACATTTAAATTTAATCCTGATAATTTGTCATATGGACAGAAAATTTTTGAGGAGCTTTGTAATTGTCGATTTTTAGTTCAAATCGAGAAAAAAAATCGAGAACATTATTATCGCTCGTGTGACCTTGTCGTCTTCTTATATCCACTATGATTAGTGAATAAAAAATTATCTTGGTATTTAATTTCTTTTTGGTGGTTCATAGGTTTTATTTATATTATGCTTGAATAATAATCAAGAGTAATAGTTTATGTATCTTCAAGTCAAGTGCAAAAATTACCTTGGTATTTAATTTCTTTTTGATGGTTCATACGTTGTAATTTATATTATGCTTGAATAATAATCCTAAGTAATATTTCATGTATCATCTAAGTAAAGGATTTCGAGTAGGAAGATTTTGAAGCTCTTTGTGACTGATTTTTCTGATTGTGTGACTTACGCTTCAGTTTTTTAGTTAGAATCCAGGATGAAGAGGATAGCATGCCTTGCGGCAGTGCTGTATTCTCTAGTGATATCATTCATATCTGCTGGAGATGCTTCAAGCTTTAAGCTTCTTCGGAAACTGAAAATTACTCCTTCTAATTTAATTGATTTCCATTTGCCATCACGAGAAAGAATGGAAGTAAGCGGCCCCAACGTCACAAACATCGACTATGGTACTGCAAACGCACACACAGATTTCGACCAATTGATTGATAGCGATGTCCTTGAGGCCGCGGCACCTAAAATAGTCCGTGCAAAAATTCACCATGATAGTGCACCGAAAATCTCTGGTCCTAGTGAACTTTACTCACTTGACGCTGAGAAACTCAAACGAAATGGACGACACATCTGCAATTCCCGCTCTTCAAGCCACGATCCACATGACTTGATGTCGTCGGGAACAAATCTTACCCTAGCGACGGCGATGTTAAATTCAAGTAAGACTCAGAATACAAATTGGTCTATAGCCCGGGGTGTCGCCTACCCTAACGGGTCCCGCTTTGAAGCTGTCACCAGCCCAAATCAGACCCTCGTACCCGCTCATACTAGACATCATCTGGCCATAAGTCGTCGTGGAGTTCCCAGAGGTCAATTTGGTCACGATCGCCCCAGACGGTCGCAGGATTCATGTTATGAACCTGGCTGCCTGCCGCCAGGTAGCGTCGTCAAGTGCAAGAACAGTGATACAGTACCAATCACCAAAAATCTTCCAGTATTTCTTAATGTATTTCCGTTCAAATTACCCTTCAGAATCCGGGTAGACTTGTGGTTTGCTAAAAATGAAAGCATGGATAAAAAAGCAAACAGGACAAGAGCCATCCTCTCTGTTGGAAATACAATTGCAAATGTAATGGGCTGGCATCAGTTCAAAATTGAGGCTACCACACGTTCTACAAGTAAAAACTGGACGATTATCTTCCAGATTGAGAAAGAAAGCTTTCCCCAAGAGACTGTAAGCAACTACACGCTCGACGACAATCAATTTCATCGGCTAGTGATCTCTGTTCCGGTGGGAGACGTACTTTGGTACGTCGGAGCTGCTCCAAATTGTTCCGCATTCTACTCTCCACAACGTGATGGGAAGAAAGACGAACTGTCTACTACTACTACTACTACAGGTAATAAATAGTACGTCATTTCACTCCGAAGACAGAGGAAAATTAAGGCGGAAAAGTTTCAATTTTAAAAGTGCGATTGCGCCTGAAATTAACACACACTTTTATTTTAACCGGTTGCAAATATCTCTAACGTGTAATGTACCGGATGCACGTTTAGGCGCCTCCAGACTTATTATATTTCTACGTGGACCTGATGACAGGGATTCGTGACTAAATTCGTGAGGGATAAGTAAGACACCATCTGTCTAGAGAACTTATCTTGATACGGGGTGTTAATACATGAGTGATACGATACAGGTTAAGCTAAGACGTCGACCATTAGGTCGGAGTAGCCCTAACACTCGTTACATTAATTGCAGCGTGAGTATTTGCACGCTGGGGTTTCCAGCCTATTTATGAACTTCCGTTCACCGGAACTTAGACTGTAACTGTAGACTTTGTACTTACGTTCACCGAATTCTCTATTCTATTCTACATATTCTATGACCTGAGGGTTGGTTCGGTTGTAGCGTGATCAGAGGATATTGTGGAACAGCGTAAACGATTATATAGTATTATTTAGGATAAAAGCCCGGCTTACAGTTTAGGATGAAATATTGCTATAAGCTGGAGCTTTAACACTGATGTCTTAGGCGTTCATTCAAGTAAGGACGAGTCTAGAGTATATCCGATGCAATTCTCTACTCTGATGTTGAGTTAGCTTTACTGTCCTGTGTGACATGGACAGAAGCAATGGGTTACTCCGGCATCGGTTCTCGCCCACGATTGAGGTTTCCGGGTCTTGGCAGAGCTCATATAGACGTGCTAACAAGGTGATAAGTCATTACCGGGTTGGATAAGGGAAGGTTAACACACGGACATGTTAACGGACATATTGCTTTCAAGGAAATTATTTTCTAGCAAAGAAGATGCAAATGAGGAAATATCTAAGGTCGAATGGTATTAAACATCGTCACCTTACAAATCGGTGAAATCGCAACAAATAATAATAGCAATGTAACTGTAAATACATTACATTCTTATAAGAAAACTATTGACTTAATACAAGGTATTGGCATCGTTGCAATCATCGTTCTCAACAACTTGTAAAAAAATTTAGCTTATCGTCTTGGAAAAAATGCGCTCACTTTCTTCCGATTTATCAAGCGTCAGCATTTCGGGGACGTTGAACTCTTTGCACTGCACATGGTCTACCAGGCTCCGACTGCTGGATCTACTCGTGACTGTTACAATAGGCAATTGTTACAGTTTAATCTACTTTTAAACATTAAATCTACCGTTTGAAATCACTTGGATAGCTTAATTCATCAATTCATTACTTTCACAGTTAATGCAATTGAATAAATAATTTGCATTATCCTCTTTGATATGGTGGTAGAAAAATATAGAGTAGAAACATGAAATACTGAATTCAAAATTTCAACAGTCATTAAATCAAAGTTGCGCAGTTGAACATGATATTTTTGTGTAAGCATTGACAGAAATGAATTATTTAGTGTTACTTAGATATTAAAATAACACAGTGATACAGGTCTATTTCGCTATCTATATCAATATTCGTTACGTTTTTAAAACTCTACGTAACAAACGTTCTTAGACTTGCATGTCACGGTACAACTTCGTGAAGCTCTGGGCTCAGTCGGCCTTTGAATTGTTCATAAACATGCTTCCTCATTCATAAACATGTACTCATGATTCGAGTCTAGCTTATTCACTCTTCACGTTAATGTGGTTCTCATTTTATCGGTGAGTATACCAAACAATACTTGTTCACATTTATTTGCTGATTCGTGCAATCTCAATACTGTGCATGTTATTGAAATAATTGTTATTATTTAAAGTTATCGTTCTCTAATGACTGTTGCAGTTTTCGATTTTAATTTCTCCTCCGCAACTTTGCGTACGACGTGAAATTCAATTTATAATGAAGCTCTATTTCGTCATTATCACACATTCATGAGAATCATATATATTTTTACATAACATAGTATCGGTTATACGTCGGTTGCACATTGTAGCGTTAGGTTAGGGTTGGTGTGTAGTGTATAAAACCCTTCTCTGCGCCTGGTGATTATACTACCCTTCTACTTAGATTATAGATATCATGACCGAATATAAAGCGGGTTCATATAATCTCTCATCAAAAATGACCTTGTCTGAACCTTGAACCTTTATATGACCTAATAATAGTGTACATCAATTATACGTCTGGTTAATCGTTTGCTCTGGCATTAATCATAATCAATGTACGCTTTGTCAATACATATATTCTTCAATGCACTTTTTTGTAAATGCATGCATTTGTCTATACATACATTCGTCATTGCACATGTAGGCTCACGTGTAGGCTCAAGTTCTGCGCAATGTACTTTTAAGCGCTATTCTTTGGGATTTAGTCGTTATACATGCGTTCCATAATTGGTTGACTGTCTAAGACATCTTTAATACTCAAAACGAAATTCAGTTTAAATAAAACGGGTATGTAATGAAAACGGTTAAAATTATTTTTAAAATGTAGCTACCTACCGATCGCTCATCGTTATGCTATAAGGGAACATTATTTTGATCAGCATTATTTATTTATTTATGACTACGGATTTAGATTTTATCAGAGTCTTGAAACTCGTATCAGTACACAGCACATTGTAAAACTTAGAGATTCGTTGAAGATACATCACCAAAGAGTTATGTTATGACATGATTACGTAAAATATCACCGAATATGGCGAATACTCTGCTACATCCTCCATAATCAATTCAATATACTGCTATCGCGGTTAACTCACAAAATGGTAAAATTATACGTACTATAATTACGAATCAATTGCTTTGCTTATATTTTGCAAGGCATCCAAGCCACGTATCCGTGGCTCCAGGATTTTTCAGTCGCTCTATTCGACATCTGATAATTTTTATACTGACTTTATCAGGGCGTTTTTCTAGTTGATCCATCTGCTGTTCAACTGATTTAACCAGTCAATTTTGTCTTGTTGATTTGTTTGCTGACTGCCATCTTCAGCCGCTGCCACCGTATGCAATCGATTTTCGCTGCCCATCTCGTCTCACGACTCAACTGTTTTGTATAAATGTTCGTAGTCGCCTTCAGCTGGTGCCGGCCAGTATGTCGTTCTAATAGTCTAAGTCGTCATGCTGCCGTCTCTTCATCAAAGCTTACGGCTTACGAAGGAAAAAGCGCCGATTACGACACAGTTGCTGCGTCGCCACCATTGGATCGTCTACATTTTCTCTCTGTACTCGATAGTCGTATATTCGTACTGGATTCCGAAGAGCGCAAAACGCAATGTGAGGACGCTTCAAATTTGTCTCAGCGTCATTCGTAGGGTCAATAAGAAATTCTTGACGTTGCAGGTAAAATACAAAAACACGCTGGGCAAAGCTTGAATCTTCTCACAGTTTTCAGCTGCTGAAATAGTGTAATTAGTAAATGAAGGCCTTCTTGGATTATCCGTTGATCAGACGTTTAAATGAGTTTAGCATCACAGAAACAATCCGTTGAAAGGCTTTATCGCACCAACAAAATCACTATGAGGCAGTGTTGCTTTAATCACATACATTTTAAAAACCTCTCACTTCATCACCGTATTTAAAGTCTCACAATTATAGTCAAGCAGTCGAGTTTCACTTAAGAAAACACGACTGTTATCACCTCGTTCGAGCGCCACTGTCAAGATTAATCAAACTGTTCTACAAATGTTCGCGGGACAAAGGTTCGCGGCACTATATGACTGGAGAATTTATCTCTTTTTGGTCGGAGTAGCTCCTACGGCCTACGCTATAGTTACATTGCGGCGGGCGTTTTTGCCAGCTTATGGCGGCGGAGGTTTACTAAGGTTTCCAACCCATTTATAGACTCCGTACTTCCGTTCACAGGGTTCTTGTCCTCGTGACACATATGCTGTATAAGCTTTCGACTCAGCATCTGAGGCAAGCTCCCAGTGATACAGAGGAAACAAAGCTAACCAGGTCTGCTGGTAAACACATGAGGATTTGTGTCCATAAACACTCTCGGACAGCAATTAAAATGTTTTAAATTAGTGTACTGTCGATTAAATAGCCACATAATTTCATAATGAACCACTTCCAACCATCGGAAGCTCTCAAGTAATCTTCACGCAAAGAAAAACTGTTGGCCACTTCATCTCTTTTTTTTTCTTGCCAGCTTCAGAGGCGTGGCGCTTGAAACCTTCCGCCCCTTGTGTAAACCGTGTGGTTTCAAACCGTGTGTGCGTAACACCGTAACACGTGTGTGAGATGAATGATTTGAAAAAATTCCAATAATTCAGACCGTTTGCCATCCTGGTGATGTCTATTTCAGATTTTTGGCGTGAAAAAGCCCGATAGCTAAAGAGCTGGTAAATCACTTTTCTACAACTGCTACCTAAGAGGTCTACGCCACGATTTAATCATAATATAACTTATGTGTTCATATAAATAAGCTGCCAAGATCTGAATGAAAATTTGCCTAATAAGTTTGTATTTACATCCAGACCAGACAAGCCCCACTCTCCCTGCTGACGCAGAACAACCCGCCTCTCCTGGAGCGTCTCGGCCGCAGCTGCTTTGGCTGCTGCTGCTGCTGCTCATTCCGCTGATGGCATGCACTGCAGTGATCATCGCAGTGATGAAAAGAAAAGGTATTGATTAGCTCTTGTTTAATTATATTAGAATGAGTCTGTAAAAGATATCAATACTGCGATATCGTATTCCACCACGATGCTTTAAAAATCATTTTAAATATCCTTTCATGTACATAAGTACAAATAATTCTTAAATTTCATGTTAATCAATACTGCAATGTTTTGAACACGGTAAGGTCAGCTAGTGTTTATGGACATAAATATCCTGAGAATTCTGACTTTAAAATTTATCAAGAAAGCAGACACGCTGATTGCCTTATAAACTTTCAGGACAGGAACCTGCGTTGAACACATCGAGGGGTGTCCAAAATGAGAACATCAGCCCCATTTACGATGACATTTGTGGTCCGATACACCTCAACCAAAAAACTGGACAGATGTCCATCGACAGCCTCTGTGGTCAAGTAGCCCCGGACCAAATCAAGAGTCGATCGACTATCATCAGCTTTTTTGACAATAGCGCCCGTCGCTTTGATAACCTACAGCAAACTTCGCGCCAAAATTTGGCGGGTAACATTACTGCCCCAAACGAGTGCATCAACTCTGGCAGGAGTGGACCCGTGGACGAAGCTCATTACGAATTGTATATTCAGGCGAATGAGCTTGTGAACAGCAACATATATGACAACGACGGAGAAATGTAGATCCGTTTATGAATTATACATGAGAAGTTGTTACATTGGTACGTCAGGCAACATTTAAGTAGTATGAGAAGAGTATGATCAACTGAATGTCATTATTATTGCTTCCCGAAATATGTTTCAGCTGAAATGAAATTATTCATACAATCGTTCATATCCAATTTTATTCGTTTATAATTGGCGTATAAAATTTTAAATAAATGAACTATTAGCTGCTCAAACTGATGTTGTTCAGGATAAATGATCCATGAGACTCGAGAACACCGCATTCCTGAAGCCCGTCATTGAATTTCAGACCAAAGTATTATGCATTAGTGAAAGAAGCATTGGAGTTTTTGCAGTATCCGGTCTTGAATACTAAATTTTGAATCATTAGGTAAGCGTTCTTGGCCATTAGAAACGCGATTGGTTGAACGAGTAATTGCGGTCTACGGAAGGTTGGCGCTAATCCGGTGCGGCCTCCTGCCATAATGTGTTACAGTATTTGTAAGAAACATTGGTAAAGGAGTTAAAATCTTCGAAGTTCGACAAAACGGCCTTAGACTTTGCGGTATCGTCAATTGCGGGGATGGATTGTGTCGATTTAAAGAGATTTGATAGATCAATGAAACACAGTTTTTCGGCCGCCAAGTTGAGTAGCTAAGCCGTGTGGAGGGTGGCCGTTCTTTATACATGCACTGCCAACTCATGAATTTGAGCGGTGCCACAAGCCTGTTTTCTTTCTCATTTTCGTAACTGAGTTTGCTCTTCTGAACGTAGTTTGTGTCATCCGTATCTCACATTTCCTACCAGAAGTCCTATGTTTAGAAGCCTTCACATTGGTATCAAACCTGAAAATTCCGAAGTTTTGACCCAGGCAAGAAACTGACCAATGCGTACTTTTTTGCACGAGTGAATGCACTAACAATTTAAGAAGGAAACTTTTTAAAGCAAATTGGGTATAAACGAACAATATCAACGGCTTCATTCTGCCTTCAGTATAGGCAGAATAAAGCCAGTAGAACGAAAATTTTTGTCAAGATAAACTTATTAAATTACGCATCTTCGGGTACGTCATGAGAACCGCACGGTTTTTATTCAAATCTTGCATTAAGTAGCTTTATCAGGACCCTTTTTTCTCCCATATTAATTAAAAGTACTAAGTATTTTCACGGATCTATCCCTAACATCTTATTTATTGTTTTAATCCTCTACCGCCGTATGTCACTCTCCGGGAACAAAACTTTCAGCTTAAATTATACGTAAACTATTGAGTGAAGCAAACCGGAGGACGTTTGTACGCAACAGAGAACATTTTAAAGTTGCCTCACGTGGCGGCAACCATCAGTGCAAGTCATTTTGCGCTCACTAGAGAGTATCCTTTTTGGGAAGTAGTCAAGTAGGCTTGTATTGCTCCGGTTACTCATGTCAGGCAGTAGAGGGGTAAAAGGGAACTAACAAGAAAATCAGGCATCATTCAATAAAATTGCTAATAGCATCGTCATGTAGGTTCTTAAGCTTATGTCCGGCATCTTCAATAGAAAAAGGATGCGCTTATAGTTACTTGAAAACTTAGATCCATTACCGGATCTAGACCACGCGTTGCCGAAGTGCCTATTTTATTTCTAAATTTTTGTATAGGAGAAAAGCAAGGTATCTAAAAACTGGTTTTGCTCACGAATCTAATACACCTGATGCACGGAGCAAGTGTCATTAACACAACATAATTTTCATATTGCCACAAGGTGAAAAGAATGAATAGATAAAGAAATAAACGAAGAGCTTGAGCTTGATAAGACTTCTTGGACAAGCGAACAGATTTAGAGTAGCGGCATCCTGTGAGATACGATCCTGCGTTTTCCTGCGGCCGCAGGATGCGGGTGCATATCCAGTGTAATAACTGGTAGAGGTCAGCGCGGGCTCCGGCTTGAGCGTGATGAACATGGCTGATAGTTGTAATTATATTGATGACAGTGTATATCATTTAAATTTAATTCTGATCATTTGCCATGTGGACAGAAAATTTTTGAGGAGTTTTGTAGTTGTCGATTTTTAGTTCAAATCGAGAAAAAAAATTAGTGAACATTATTATCGCTCATGTGACTTAGTCGTCTTCTTATATCCACTATGACTAGTAAATAAAAAATTATCTTTGTATTTAATTTCTTTTTGGTGGTTCACAGGTTGTAATTTATTTTATGCTTGAATAATAATCAAGAGTAATAATTTATGAATCTTCTAGGTAAGGCATTTCGAGTCGGGAGATTTTCAAGCTCTCTGGGACTGATTTTTCTGATTGTGTGACTTACGCTTCAGTTTTTGAGTTTGAATCCAGGATGAAGAGGATAGCATGTCTTGCGGCAGCGCTGTTTTCTCTAGTGATATCATTCATATCTGCTGGAGAGGCTTATTCAAGCTTTGAGCTTCTTCGGAAACTGAAAATTACTCCTAATTCAATTGATTTCCATTTGCCATCACGAGAAAGAATAGAAGTAAGCGGCCCCTACGTCACAAACATCGACTATGGTACTGAAAACGCACACAAAGATTTCGACAGGTTGATTGAAAGCGATGTCCTTGAGGCCGTGGCACCTAAAACATTCCGTGCAAAAACTCACCATGGTAGTGCACCGAAAATCTCTGGTCCTAGTGAACTTTACTCACTTGACGCTGAGGAACTCAAACGAAATGGACGACACATCAGCAATTCCAGCTCTTCAAGCCACGATCTACATGACTTCATGCCGTCTGGAACAAATCTGACCCTAGCGACGGCGATGTTGAACTCAAGTCAGACTCAGAATACAAATTGGTCTATCGCCCGGGATGTCGCCTACCCTAACGGGTCCCGCTTTGGAGCTGTCACCAGCCCAAATCAGACCCTCGTATCGGCTCATACTAGACCCCATCTGGCCACAACTCGTCTTGGAATTCCTAGGAGTCAATTTGGTCACGATCGCCCCAGACGGTCGCAGGATTCATGTAATGAACCTGGCTGCCTGCCGCCAGGTAGCGTCGTCAAGTGCAAAAAAAACGATACAGTACCAATCACCGAAAATCGTCCAGTATTTCTTAACGTATTTCCGTACGAATTACAGTTCAGAATCCGGGTAGTCTTGTGGTTTGCTAAAAATGAAAGCATGGATAAAAGAGCAAACAAGACAAAAGCCATCCACATTTTCAGAAATACAATTACTAAAATAAATGACTGGTATCAGATCAAAATTGAGGCTACCACACGTTTTTCAAGTAATAACTGGACGATTATCTCCACGATTGTGAAAGAAAACATTTCCGAACATAATGTAACCAACTACACCCTCGACGACTATCACTTTCATCGGCTAGTGATTTCTATTTCGAAGGGAGACGTGCTTTGGTACGTCGGAGCTGCTCCAAATTGTCCCGCGTTCTACCCACCAAAAGATGACGGGATGCAAGACAAGCTGTCTACTACTACAGGTAGTAGAACTACATTTCACTCCGTAGATTTAGAAATATTGTGACAGGATAATTTTAATTTCGAATACGTGATTATATCGGCATCGGCCGTGTTATATGCAGGAAATCAGTTTATGGTTGATTTGATATCCTAATAATTTCGTATTGATTTACTTTTAACCGTAAAAAGTTGTCAAGTAACCTCTACGCAAATGTGATAGTGACCCAATTAAAAATTGAGCATGGTCCATCGAGGTATAATACCTCTTTTATTTACAGCGCCTGAATAATAAAAGCGTCTTCAAACGTTTTTCAAAATAAAATACAAATGTTTTTGCGTTGCAGACGGCATATGAAATAAATGCTTTTCCTATTCATTTCATTAGCATGAATATGTATGTTTGGAACTCTATCGACCAACCCAACGAAATATTTTAATGGTAAATCATAAGTACCAAATAAATGGTTATCTGGTTCAATACACAACCAATTACCTGAACTCATGCAGGGCGCAGTGTGGCTGCTGGCCCTGAGGGCCCGAGCAGACCATCACACACAGACCCTCAGGGGGAGCAAGCAGACCCTCAGGAGGAGCAAGCAGACCCTCAGGGGGAGCAAGCAGACCCTCAGGAGGCATCGATGCTGCAGCTGGTCTGGCTGCTGCTGCCTGCAGCTTGTCTCTTGATAGCAATTGCTGCAGTCATCATCTTACTGAAGAGGAGAAAAAGTAATTAAATGAAACTTTTGGAATATATTAGGAAGCAGTCGTTCGAAGTTAATGCAATTTTTTATATACGATAGAATTTAAAAAAAGTTCAAGTTTGTGTAAAGCCTTAGGTTAATTCTGTAATAATGTTAATTAAGACAAAATTACCCCAAAATCATCAGATCCAAACTTAGTTTAATAAACACATATTGAAAACAATAATGGGAGAGGAGCAATTGAACTTACCTTTCAATTTTTTACTGTTGAAAATCCGAGGAAATTATAATAGGGAGAAGAAAAATTTGCAAAAGGCATTTTCGAAATTAGTGTGACAATGAATCACTGCTCTCAAAGAGTCAGCAGTTTTTTTTTTCAAAGATATCTCTTGTCTATCATTTGTCTCATTAAAAGTCAAAAGTCTCATTTTAGGGCTACATTCGCTGAAAAATTGCCTTATTTATTCCAAGATTCCAGTTTAACTAAATGAATCAAGATTTTAACACTTTTCGCGAACAATACTAAATCCTCGAAAATGAATCTTATCCATTACCTGGTAATAAACATTAATGATGTATCTCAAAATTCCAGATAAAAAATCAACGCATGGAACATCGGGAGGAATAAGAAATGAAGGCTCCAATGCACCTCTGAGTGACAGCCCTAGTGAAAAGAGAAGACAAACGCAAATAACTCGTCAAATGTCCGTCAACAGCCTTTATTATCAAGAAAGCCCGAACCAAGTCACGAGTCAAACAGTTGTCAATAACCTTCCTGTTCACGAAGCTAAAACCCAAATAACTCGTCAAATGTCCGTTAACAGCCTTTATTACCAAGAAGGCCCGAACCAAGTCACGAGTCAAACAGTTGTCGATAACCTTCCTGTTCACGAAACTAAAACTCAAATAACTCGTCAAATGTCCGTCAACAGCCTCTACTACCAGGAAGAACCGATCTAATTAAATCACGAATTGATCTCATGTCAACAGCCTTCCTTTTCAAGAAGGTAAAGCTCAAATAACTCGTCTACAGCGTCTATGTTAAGATATCCGTTATCCGGAAGAGCATCAGAAAAATAAAACGAAAGCGTTGTCGGAAAAATGCTTTTATCGAAATCTTTGGCCAAGTAGAACTTAACTATGACTAAACTGGGGCAGTGGAAGAAGCTCGAGCTACGAATTGTATCCTTAATTAAAACAATGATAATCTGTGAAGTAGCTTAGATGGGAGCTGAGGCCACAAGCAGATGTGGCCTGATGTTATACGAAATGCTGCGATTGAGGCGTTCCAGGTTGTTGGCCTTTTTTTATATTCTGGACATGACCATTGACCAATTATGTAATTTTAATTAAGACTGTTACATATTTTTGTTATAATTATGTGAAACTTGCAACTGAGATGATTTATTCAATATATTAATTCAAATACGATTTTAGTTAAAAATAATATCTTCCTTTCATTATTTTCTATAGTAATAAACTTGCAAGAAGTTCGGTCAAATTCGTACTGCCTGCTTTTCATGGATTTATTTTCACCAATTATAAGATATTTTGCTGACGACTAGTACAGGGTCCGCCAAAAAACCTCCCTGATTTCAATTAGCTTTTGCAAAAATCATACGACACATACAAAACAATTAATTTCATTTGTAAATAGCTTATTTAATGCCATTTTACATCACTTGGTGCACTTTGCTTGTTTTTGAAAATTATGTTCGATAAATGATTTCCCCCATTGTTAAGACATTCAATAAGTCTTTCCCTGAAGTTGCCCATAGTTCTTCGTGTAACTTCCCTTGGTATGGCTGCCACTTCCTGCCTAATGGCATGTTTTAGTTCTTGCAGATTTCTGGGACGATGTTTTACACTTCAGCCTTTAGTTTAGGTAGCCCCACAGAAAAAAATCGCAAGGTGATAGGTCGGGTGACCGTGGGGGCCAGGAAATATCTCCTCTTAAAGAAGCAAGACGTCCAACGAACAACTCTCTTAACATTTCCATGGACCGGCGAGCAGTGTGAGCAGTGTGAGTCTTTCTGTGGGGCTACCTAAAGGCTGAAGTGTACAAACATCGTCCCAGAAATCTGCAAGAACTAAAACATGCCATTAGGCAGGAAGTGGCAGCCATTCCAAGGGAAGTTACACGAAGAACTATGGGCAACTTCAGGGAAAGACTTCGTGAATGTCTTAACAATGGGGGACATTATTTGTCGAACATAATTTTCATAACCAAGTAAAGTGTACTAAGTGATATAAAATGGCATTAAATAAACTATTCACAAATAAAGTAATTGTTTTGTATGTGTCGTATGATTTTTGCAAAAGCCTATTGAAATCAGGGAGGTTTTTTTGGTGGACCCTGTATAAAATTGAAATGCCGTTCACAAATTTTGCTTGAATTTCAACCTGAAGGGCAGAAGCTGTCTGCCACTCGTAACTACATTGTTTCGCCTGCTAATGAATGCAAATCCAGCAACAGCAATCAACTTAATATAATATGTGAATATAATATGAATGAATTTGAGTGAATAAATTTTCATTAATTGTTTGACTTTTTATTTACGGATTAAATTTTCATTTATTGGTCAAATTTTTGGCGATTAATAAAATTTTCATAAATTGATTAAATGTTCATTAATTGATCAAATTTTCATTCCTTGATTAAATTTTCATTGATTGCCTAAATTTTCCTTGATTGATTGAAATTTCCTTAATGGATTACTTTCACATTTATTGACTAAATTTTCATTATTGATCAAATTTTCATTATTGATCAAATTTTCATTTATTGATTAAATTTTCATTGATTGATTAAATTTTCATTGATTGATTAAATTTTCATTGATTGATTAAATTTTCATTGATTGATTCGATTTTCATTATTTGATTAAATTTTCATTAAATGATCAAATATTCAATTATTGATTAAGTTTCCTTTGATTTCATTACATTTTCACTAATTGATTATATTTTCATTAATTGATAAAATTTTCATTAATTAATAAAATTTTCAATAAATGATTGAATTTTCATTACTTGATTACATTTGAAATGATTGATTAAATTTTCATTAATTGGTTAAATTTTCCTTTATCGGTTAAATTTTTATTGACAGAATAAAATTTCATTATTTGATTAAATTTTCATTAATTGATAAAATTTTCATTAATTGATAAAATTTGTATTATTTGATTAAATTTTCATTGATCAATCAAATTTTCATTAATTGATTATATTTCCATTAATTGATCGAATTTTCAATTATTGATTAAATTTCCATTGATTGAATAAATTTTCAATAATTAATGAAATTTCCATTAATTGATTAATTTTCAAATGACTGAATAAATTGTAATTAAATGATTAAATGTTAGTTAGATGATTTAATTTTAATTAATTGATTACATTTTCATAAACTGACTTCATGTAAATTCAGTTGCAAAAACTAAGTAAATATACGCCAAATTTCTAATTTAATTGAATTATGTAACGACCTGTGGCGTATTTTATACTAGTAGAAGTAAAAATTCTGTATAATGGTAAGGAAACACTCAAGTAAATTCATGCATACAAAATTGATTGATCTTATGTTATTTTTGCTTGCATATCACGTAAGCGCTGCTATATGCGCAGGGGTAACAACATCGAGATAAGTGAAGCTAACCGGGGGTTCGAACCCTGGGAGCTGCATTTTTTTTCGGTGTCGCTAATGGGCGGCGCTTGGTTGCCGTCAAAGGTGGTGCACTCGCACTCCTCCAAAGAAGCAGTGAACTCGTGGAGCCACGTTTCTACGACACTCATCATTAGCCCCACTATAATGGGCCACTGATGCGTATAACTATAGACAAATCATCAGTTTTGAAAACAATTCTGCCTATATGAAGAGCCTAGAATGTATTTGTGTAAGGCCACTAGACAGCCGGGGAATAATCTAGTCCTCACGAAGCTGGCTCACGCTACAATCATTTTTTAAATACTTCGAGTTCTACACCACCAATTATGGGAACGATTGGCCCAGGATGTAATGTCGTTTACCATAATCGTTGCATCGGCGAATTAGTTCACATAGTATGGGTTCCCTGTTGTACCAACACTGACCCCACCTTCGAATGGAATTGAATAATACATTTTCCCGAAACAGCGTAGCTTCTAACAATTTTGTTGTACCACGTAATCGGCAAAAAAAATACAATGACAAGTCTAGACCATTTTATTAGTTCAACAGCCCCGGCCAAGAAGTCTGCACTAGTATATCATGGTTGAACTCGTTGTCAATACTCGTTGTCAATACTCAACCTTATTACAAAGTAATTAGGGTGATCCATTAGAAGCTCATTCTCGCGGATGAGGTTTTTGTTCGCCTGTGACGTCACTGATCTCAGTGACGTTACGGGATTAACCATTCACCGAAATGCGATTAAATCAGTCAACCAATCCGCCATGGGAATGATGGGATTGTTTGTGTTTCTCGATCGCATTGACTTAACAAGAAAGCTGAACTGAAAGACGGAAATCCCCATGGGTCAACTTTATATAGTTCAACTATGAATAGTATGGTCTGCGTCTTCCGCCAGCGAATGAAAGTATGTTATACCAACCAGGCAAATGGTGTGCAACAACACTTGCCCTTCCACAGGCCCATTTCGACTGCACGAAGTACTTCAAAAGTTATACCCAAACAGAAACAATTTATTTGAACCGGAACATGTGGCACATCGGCATTAATAAAGTGTACAATTGTACTCTTTATTAACGCAATTTAATATTTTATTATTCATTTTGAATTTAATATAAACGACAAACTTGATGCCAATCATAACAGTCCTATGCGGGCGATCTTATCATCTCCTGTCAAGTGACCGAGTTAGTGACCTTAGATATTAGTAAATATCTTTACTATTTTTAGATATTTACTGACATTCTACAATAAATATGGCGGGGCGTTGCATCGATCGTAAATTACAGTTTCGTATCGTGGCTATAACACTCATGTCTCAGCTGCAGAGGTGGAAACAATTGTTTTACGTTAGTACTGTCGCTAGCCGCTTCAGTACGTACCAATAGAAGCCACGTTATGATCCTTTAATCACCAGTAACACTTTTTTCTCTATTTTTAAATTAAAATAACTGAATCTAGCGGATGATTGAGTATGATCTAATAATTTTACCTACCAATAAAATTAGGGACTCACAACTAAAGTTGAAAAGAAGAACCGTGGATAGTCGGCGATGCCCATAAATGAGTAGAACACACTGAAAGAAAATTGACGGGTATGGATGACCCATATAGATGAGTCCAAATATCGACTCATTGGTGGCGTCATATCGCTTTTGAAGCTATAAATGAGAGTCATACATGAAATCTAAAGTGCCAGTAATAGGTCAACATGACCCACAAATGGGCAAGTAAGCCAAAAAAGTGCATCGCTATTCGGACGCGGTTGACTTATCTATATGGGTTATCTAGACTCACAAATTTCTTTCAATGCTCTGTCTACCTTTACTGTTGGTGCCTTCTAACAATTAATTAAATGCCTGGTGATGACATGCCAAAAATATGTTTAAATGTTAGAAAAAATTATAAATAATGTAAAAATGCATCGAAGTTGGAAGAGACAAGGTTTAGTGGTTGTAAATATTTCAAAAATCAATTGAATCAATCAAAAAAAGCAAATGATGTAAAAATGCAGCGAAGTTGTTAGAAACAAGGTTTAGTGGTTGTAAATATTCCAAAAATCAATTGAATCAATCAAAAATCAAATGATGTAAAAATGCATCAAAGTTGTTAGAAACAAGGTTTAATGGTTGTAAATATTTCAAAAATCAATTAAATTTCATGCAAAACGCAGGAATACATCTCGAGAATGCCCAAAAAGTAAATGGGAGAATAATGTAAAATTAAAGGTAAATGAATGGAATATGAACAGAAAATTGATGCGTTTTTCAATAGGACTCGCATACACTAACGTTTAATCTACATCCTACTCCCGCTTAGGAATTTATGGGAAAATTAAATTTGTGCGTTCATGGGATAAAGTGAAATTACTAAATGAGAAGCAGCATTTCCAAATTCACCAAACACAAACACAATATGTATCTTGGATACGAGTCCCAACAGCCCCTATATGTTTATTGTTCTTGACAAAAGAATCGCCAACTTTGTCTAAGTCGCCAAATCTGAAAGTGACTTTTTTTAAATAACGAAGAAAAGATTTTTAGTTATATTGTGATGAATTCGAAATTGTCTTACTTCTGGATTATGATAGCCTCGACATTATGATGGATTCGAAATTATTTTGCTTAAAGTTACATCGTTATCTCAGTTATAATCGTATAAATAATCGTTATCTCAGTTATCATTGTTAGGGAATAGTAAACATTTATTAATATTTCGTAGTAACAACTTTTCTATTTTCATTTAGAGCTTTCCATACTTTAGGTTGTGCTAACATCCGGATTCATTCATTCATGTTTTAGACTTAGCTGGAGTGGACGGTACGGCACAACGCAATTGTAAATACGTGTTTTACCAAATATATTGTGAATAAACAGTGTCTTATATGTACTGAAAACCTATCCTGACCGTTTGAGAAATGATTAAGAAGTAGTCCCCCAGCATTATTGGTGCCGTGACCTCAAGGTAATAGTGTCAGTGTAACTTTGTCCCTATTTTGTATATCGGCCTGCCCTCCATCGTGCTGTGATTAACTGTTCTTCTATCATGGCCGAGCCTACCGTACTTGAAAGAGACGTACCTGTATGTACGCGAGAGCAGGAAGATTTTATAGCCGAGAACTTTGAATACATGAGCACGTTCCTAGAGAATTTAAAAGTCAATCAGAATGACCTTTCGACACGGATTGAAGTGAATTTTAAGAATTTTACGAAGAAAGTGTCAGCCTTATAGATTTTTTGCCCGTGTGCACAGCTCTTGCACCTGTCAAGAATTTTCTAGCACAGCACGAGCCCCTGAAAATGTCAGCAGAAAGGCCGCGTCAAGTTTTCCGAAAACCTCAGTTGGTGCCTCTCAATGAGCATGGCCGCTCTCGACCGTTCGACACAGATCCTGAGTATCTGCATGTGGACCAGCAAACTAGTGAAGATGTCATCTGCAACTACTGTCATCGTGTTGGACACGTGAGTCTCAATTGTCGTTCGCGTCTCGGACTGTGCTTCGTTTGTGGAGGCAGTGGACATTTCATCCGAAGCTGCCCGCAACGTCGAAAGATTCATCGGTACGGAGAGCCAACATCTAGTATTGCTGAACCATTTCAGGTATGCAATCAATCGCGGGATTCAAGACGTATAAGAGATGCACCGAGTAAGCTTGCTTCATTTAGAAATCAGCATTTAGCTCCCGATAATAATGATCATGTACTTGAAAACGGTTTAAAGATGACTGATTCAGAAGTGTCAGCGTTCAATCGCGTGAACAATTTTAATGTGTACACTTTGACTGTTGAAACTTTATCGGATAGCGAGTGTAAAGATTCTGGTATTGCAGCTGATATAAATGTTTCTAGAAATTTCGATGATAATCATGCTGACGATAACTGTCCTGTAATTCCTGATACAACGTGCATTTTAGATTTGAGAGAGAAATTTTATGACCTGAAAGCTAGATTTTTCTTGCAACAAACGTTGTCGAATACATCTCGCACAGAAATCAATGATAGTTCCTCTAGCAGCAAGACCCTTGATTGGAGCTTTGAACAGTTGGAAGTAAAGGAAAATACGAGTGATCTGGTCCAACGAAGCTCGGAGCCCGTGCATGAAGCGTTTATTTCTCCGCCTGAATTGTCGAGTCAAACCTCGCCTATTCATACTGGTCAGGATTGTTCATCTGGTCATGTTAATGATAGTTTCTTATTGTGGTTAGAACAGGCTTTGATGGTACAGGAGGATTTTGTACAACGCATTGCAACTCTTTCGCGATTGCTGAATGATGGGTGGCTTGAAGACGTCTCTGATGTGCTTGAGATGAACGAGTCTCCTGATAAGAAAGTCCGTATGGGTATAATTCAAACTATGCTTGAACATTTAGGCTACGTGAGATCAGGTATCAGAGATTACAAAGCATGTGTTGATAGAAATCATTTATGGCACCGGCGTTTTGAGAGCTCTAATCCGAATAGGAACTGTGACTTCGAAGTAGAGGCGTCTGATATGGTGCCTGACCCAGTCGTTGTGAAGATGTAAATCTCTAGATGTACCCGATCACAAGATACTGCTCCTGAATACTCGAATATACATAAAACTAAAGAATACGATACTAAGAATTGGTAATTAAGGACCTGGCGTTGTTGTTGTGGAATGTTGTTGTAAAGGAATGTTATTTGTGAATATTGCTGACAATTTAGGCCAATTCCATTGTAATAATGTTAAGTCTTACAGCCCATTTGGATTTGCGTAAGCATTCTGAATGATATTGTCAGTTTCATTGTACTTAGTTTGCCGTGCTTGCTAAGCGTGATATGTAGCCTTATAGTAGAATATAAATATGTTCGTTCCGGCGCGATATAGAAAATGTTTACGGAAAGTGATAAATGCCCTATGTTGTAAAGTAAATTTTGTACTATACAATAGATTTAATATTGTACAAAAAAATTATCCTTGCACACTGCGCAATATTTTCGTGTTATCGTCAGTAGGGATTTTAGAGATGTACAGTTTGGAACACGTGTTCATAGCAGTGTGAATTGCTTAATGTATAATTAGGGCATTTCAGTCGTGTTCTTCTGCGTTTGATTTTTAAAAGCCGTCTTTTTCGGGATGTACTTGTGTAATATGTTTGTAAATTTTGTAAATATCTTAAGTTCCGAAGTTTCAGTATTTCAAGTGCAATATTAGCAATTGCACTTAGTGGTGGGCAATGTTAGGGAATAGTATACATTTATTAATATTTCGTAGTAACAACTTTTCTATTTTCATTTAGAGCTTTCCATACTTTAGGTTATGCTAACATCCGGGATTCATTCATTCATGTTTTAGACTTAGCTTGAGTGGATGGTACGGCACAACGCAATTGTAAATACGTGTTTTACCAAATATATTGTGAATAACCAGTGTCTTATATGTACTGAAAACCTATCCTGACCGTTTGAGAAATGATTAAGAAGTAGTCCCCCAGCATTATCTTTCATTTCATGTAACAATATGTTCAAACTATTCCATCCCATAGAGCCTTTCAGTAGTTGTGACTTGAGTAAAAATATGAATAGACCAGTTACACTCACATAGATCGCACATAATGCAACGGGTCATCACGCCAAACGAGGTCGCTCACTTCAATGTGCACTGCATTAAAGTTTCTTATCGCTTCATCTTAAATTTTTATGTTTCTATTAAATTAAATGTAAAGTCAATCATTCCAATGAGTTGGTTTTAAGTTGGCCAGATTTGCGGAGCAGCATGTAAGCCGGCTGGTATATAAAGCCTGTAGCGGGGCTCGGGTCACAGTCGCATCCACGTCTCTGTAGCGCACGGATTTCGCCCTGAGCTCTGCGGTGTCTTTGGTGCTTGGCAGCTGAACATTATCGCATTTAACGAGGTAAGGAATGAATACTATCTTTAAAATATGAAGGAATAATTGAAGCAATGAAAAAAACTTGCATGTATCGTAGAGCTTACATCTTTCATGAAATAAGATCTGTGAATATCTTTTTCGATCAACTTAAATAAAATATACGTGCATTATTTTTCAACGCTGAATTAGTGAATTGTGAGTTAAATGCAATACCGTAGACGTAGAGGATAATAAATTACACACAACAAAAATTACCTTAAAATGCATATATTGATATGAAAGAATATGATCCATAATTATCATTGAATGAATTCAAATAATTTTAATTCTCTAATTATTAAAATGCAATATTCTTTAATCTAAAAGTGTTCAAGGCTCAGCAAATATCAGAGTACAAGAAGAAATATTGCACCACAAATTATTAAATGTGCCGACCACATATATAAATATATATATATCATATATTAAATTAGATACTTGCAAAAAGATAGCATTATTTTATTTCGACACTTTTGGAAATATTTGTCAAAGCTGCTATATCCTTGCACATCCAAACTAGAAGGGAAAATCAGAATCCGGGAAACAATTGTCAGTATTTAGAAAAAAATGCACATAACTTTAACTGGAGTATTTGTTTAAATCTAACGAAGAACTTTTCTACGTTAGATTTAAATAAAGAACTTTTTGAGTTCTTTTTTTGCCATGTTATCAAGAACTTTTCTTGATAACATGGCACTAGACTAGGCCAGCATATGCTCGCTAGAGCTACATCAAATAGTGGAAGCGTTCAATGACATGAAGAATTAATCCACTCATTTGCACCAAGAGATAAACGTTAAGAACTTGCCTTTGAATTCAACTGTATTGAATTCAAGGGAATTCAACATCGAGCATCCGTTAAAAATATCTGAGAAATTAATCCATTCAATGAAGAAAGTTGCAGTATGAGTTAAAGCGCTGAAGTCATCGAAAGAATTCCAAGGCCACTCGCAAGTTTTGGAAAAAGTCTGAAAACTTTAGTAGGTCACAAATTGTGTATATTATAAAAATAAATGAAAGATTAGAGTAATTATTTACTAAAATTTTTGGAAAATATTTATTCATTAAGTAATCTAAAAACGAGTTTTCAGAAGAAAAATTAAACTACTTGAGCATTATTCACTCTGAATCATTAGATGAATTTATTTATGAGTAATGGTTAATAAAGTCAAAATAATGACATAGGTTGACGAGCAGTGTGGGCACGAAACTAAAACTGAAAGTAAATTAAATGTTAAACTCGTTTACCGTAGACTTTCAGGCAGAACTGACCTTAACTAATTCTTCGACTCATTTTCCCGTGTTAAAAAAAGCATGCAAACTTGGTAATTTAGTTAACAGAAAACCCGGTGGCGAACAACGGGTTAGCTTTTCTGTTAGATAAATATGTTGCGAGACGCATTGTTTTTAAGTAAAATTATTCAAGTTTGTAATGCTTTTATATACCATGAATCCAGTAGAGCATGAATTCGAGAAAGTTTCTTTGGCGTCAATTCATCCCATGTTTTTACTATGAATTTTTGTGTTGTACACAACATCCTGGCGCAGTAAATTAATTTACTCAAAGAAATGTACGCTTAGTCGCACGTTTAATCGTACGTTTTCAATCCCAATTAAAGAAAATAATACATTTTAGTTATCATTTTGCGGCGAACATCCATTCTAAGTATCCGAAGCAGTTTGCAGTTCAAAAAATGCTTCATGTTACGCTAATGTTATCTTCAGCTACTGTAGAGAAAATCGAACAATAATTGACTGCATTGATCATTATATAGGAAGCCAAAGAAACAAATATGGGTCATATAGATGACGTCATTTTTCGTAGCTTTTCATTTTCAACGAAAGGCTTATATTTCGTATTGGGATCTCTTCATTTTCAACTGAAGCCTCTTCATTTTCAATGAAAGCCCCATATTTCTCAATGGGACCTCTTCATTTTCAACTGAAGCCTGTTCACTTTCAACGGAACCCCTCCTAATTTTCAACGAATGCCTCTTCATTTTCAACGAATGCCTCTTAATTTACAACGGAAGCCCTTTTCATTTCAACAGAAGAAACTCGACTTTCAAAGGAAGCCTCTTCATTTTCAACGGAGTAAATGACATGAGGTAGAAGCATCATATTCTCCGGAGGGAAGAGGCTGTCCCAGGCGACTTAAATTGAATTATCTCCGCAAGATCTGCGTAATAAGGATGACCAAATTTAACTGAATCAGGGAGTCTTGGTATGATTTATGCAATAAGGATTATTAACAGCGTCAGCGTAAGTCCTGGTTGAGAGGAATTTTTTAAAAACTATGATTTAGTTTTCTCAAATTTTCATTGTGTAAAATTTTATAATTGGAGTATCGAAAAAAAATAATAACTCAGTACTCACTGCAGCGAGTGACAGAGAGCGCATTTTCTCGTCGACTAAAACGTGGTCACGGACAGACGAACAGACAGACGGACGGACAGACGGACGGACAGACGGACGGATATGACGAGCACAATAGCGCCTTTTTTCCATAAATGAGAAAATGCGCTAAAATGAAGTTGATAGCATAACTTTTCGAATAAATTGTCAGGAAATGCAGCTCTCATTCATTTGAATTTCTTACACCAACGAAATTATAATTAAAATATCAGAACTTGAGTCTTTCGGTGTTACACCAAAATATGTTAAACCAACCTAAGTCATATACACGCAAAATAATTTCCGGTATATTAAATGAAAAACGCGCAATCTTATTTTGGAATACCTTGCTTTAATAGAGCGAAAGTGAATACCCAGTTAACAAAGCCTGAAAACGCAATGTATTCCATTTAGCGTTGTCTGTGTTGCTGCGACAAAAATAGAACCATTCATGATTTTCTATCATTCAAATAATAGTAATTTATATATACTATTGCTTACGAAGTATGATCATTTGCACACTTCAAATTCTACAGTAAATATTTTTCGATGTTAATAATGCACTTTACTAATTTTATATGTGTCGTGCCAAAATCGCGAAATTGTTGATTCCATGGAATCAGCAGCCAGTTTGCCGAATCTGTAGAAGCAGCATTTCTATACTATAGGAATCTGGGGTTAGGTCAGTTAGTCAAGTTCTTTTTTTAATATTTAAATATAAAGGAACAAGCCCTAACCTTTTCTAACTCTATCTGTCAATTTATCTTCAAACTCTAACGTTCGATTTTCTAAATTAGCAACGAAACGCTGATTCCTCAGATTCGGCAAACTGGCTGCCGATTTGATAGAATCGCTAATTCCGCGATTTCGGCACGACATATGCATTCCATCAGTGCTAAGAACACTTTTTCACCACCGCTCATTTTTTCTTAGCCACATATTTCCTAAGCCATTTCTTATGGACGTAATTCAAACATTTTGGACAGACACCGGGATTCCTTCTGAGCCTATACAGACGCTAGTGGCTGCCCTTCATCTAAAAATATTTATTTCACTTGACGTTGACGAGAGCCCCTATATTATTTAGGAAGACTCTGCGTTTAAATATTATTCGACATTTGAAATCTGTGAGGAACGATCTGTGTGTGAACAATCTGTGAGGATATTGGGAAAAGGTGGAGTCCTTACATATACTTTTTTATTAATTTCGTACAAGTGTCAGAGACAACGAGACGTTGGATCAGCGAATCAAATCTAGTGGATTCTTGAGGACGTATCATTAAAATAATATAATATCTGCAGCTTCAAGTTGTAGAAGGGTAAACGAGAAGCCCTCAGTCCTAAAGCAACAGAAGGCGAGCCTGAAGCGATCAGTTCTAAAGCAATAGAAGGCGAGCCCTGAAGTGTTCAGTTTTTAGCAACAAAAAGCGAGCCTGAAGCATTCAGTTCTAAAGGCAACAGAGGGCGAGCCTGAAGCCCTCAGCTCTAAAGCAACAGAGGGCGAGCCTGAAGCCCTTAGTTCTAAAGCAACAGAGGGAGAGCCTGAAGCCCTCAGTTCTAAAAGCAACAGAGGGTGAGCCTGAAGCCCTCAGTTCTAAAAGCAACAGAAGGCGAGCTTGAAACCCTCAGTTCTAAAAGCAACAGAGGGCAAGCCTGAAGCCCTCAGTTATAAAGCAACAGAGGACGAGCCTGAAGCCCTCAGTTTTAAAGCAACAGATGACGAGCCATGAAGCCCTCAGTTCTAAAGCAACAGAGGGCGAGCCCGAAGCCCTCAGTTCTAAAGCAAGAGAGGACGAGCCTGAAGCCCTCAGTTCTAATGCAACAGAGGGCGAGCCTGAAGCCCTCAGTTCTAAAGCAAGAGAGGACGAGCCTGAAGCCCTCAGTTCTAAAGCAACAGAGTGTAGTGCGTGCGTGTAGTAGCCTTCAGTTCGGGATTTTTTTAGTAGTGAACCGCAGTTGTCGCCCGCAGCTCACCGCCCGTCGTGCCATCGAAACAATGGCAGCGAAAAACGAGGAAAAAATCGCCCCGAAAATGACAAGTCTGTAACCGACTGAGAAACTTAACCTCAGCCTTAAGAAATTGCTCGATATGCAAGCTGGGTTGTATCATGTAAAGTATATTGCTCGATTTTCTTGACGTGTTTTTACTCCTAAAATTAAGCTGCTCAACTCCCAATAACATAAATAACACTTGTAAACAGAGTTGTTCACTTTTCAAAAGGTTTCATTATTAAAAATTAATTTCACTACTATTAAAAAATACAAATTGCGCCAACTTTTTCCTCAAATTTGTATAACTTTATAAGGGCGGGTTTCAAACCTGGTAAAAAATATCCAGACCTCTGCGTAAAAATTTGTAACAAATATTTCCACTGTTTTATGATAAACTTAGATTGTTGGAAGCAATTTTCTGACGGAACATGACCGAATTTCGTCATAACCTATCAAAATACATGGAGCGCAACAAAATCAATGAGATCAAAATTATTTTAAAATCAATCAAAATTATTTTAAATAAGTTTATTTATTTAGCGTGTTTTTTTTTTAAATCATGGTATGAAGTAATGTAGTGTTCAGTATATTTATGCCTGTAATTAAGTTGATTTGATGATGTTGATTTGATTTGATATTTATGCCGGATATTTGACTTGATTTGGGACCAAGAGACGGTGCCGACACAGTGGACCAAGGGACTCATTTGCAAAATCCCAAAACGAGGGAACCTTCAGGACTGTGGTAACTGGAGGGGAGTTACATTGTTGCCTCTGGCCAGCAAGGTGCTCAGCAAGATTCTCATCAACAGGATTCAAGGTGGAGTGGATACATTGCTCAGGAAGGAACAAGCAGGCTTCAGGAGGGGAAGAGGAACTGTCGACCAGATATTCATTCTCAGAAACATCCTAGAGCAAGCCAACGAATGGAACGCTACATTGTACGTCCACTTCGTTGATTTTGAGAAGGCATTTCATTCAATACACCGAGACAGCCTTTGGGCCATCATGCGCCAATATGGAATACCTCAGAAGCTGATCCGGCTAGTCAGGACTCTCTACGAGGACTTTCAGTGCTCCGTGATCGATGAGAACGAAACAACAGAGTGGTTTCCAGTAAGGACAGGAGTGAAACAGGGGTGTTGCATGTCAGGTTTTTTGTTCCTCCTTGTGATCGACTGGGTAATGCGCAGGACTGTGGAAGGTGAAAGAACTGGGCTCAGATGGAATTTAACGACCATGCTGGAGGACCTTGACTTTGCAGATGACATTGCCCTTCTGTCTTCAACAATGAATCACCTGCAGCAAAAAACAACCAGGTTAGAGAGTAATGCGGCAAAAGTGGGGCTAAAACTGAATGCCAAGAAATGCAAGATATTGAAGGTCAACAGCGGGAGCAACAACAAGCTGAGGGCTGGAGAGAGCGAGGTGGAGGAAGTGGAGAGCTTCACATATCTGGGTGCAAACGTCACTAAGGATGGTGGGAGCACAGTGGATGTGAGGAGGCGAGTGGCAATGGCAAGCACGCAATTCAAAAGACTAACAAACATCTGGCAAGCCAGAAACATCAGCAGAAAGACCAAAACCTCCCTGTTCAAGAGCCTGGTTCTTTCAATTTTGTTATACGGATGTGAGACCTGGAAACTAACCAAGGGAGAAGAGAGAAAACTAGATATCTTTCAGACCAAATGCTTACGGAAGATTTTCAAGATCCGATGGCAGCAACACATCTCAAACAAGTCGGTTCTTGATATGACAGAAGTGGAGAAAATCAGTGATGTGGTGAGGAGACGGCGGTGGAACTGGGTGGGCCATGTGTTGAGGAAGGACAGAGCAAGTGACTGTGCTGTGGCCCTCGGGTGGGCACCTGAAGGAAGGAGGAAGAGAGGACGCCCAAAAACAACTTGGAGGCGAATGGTGGAAGAGGAGATAAACCAAGCAGGCTGGAACTCTGTGGAACATAGCACGGCAGGCAGCTGCAAACCGGACCCAGTGGAGGAGTGACGTCCAAGCCTTGTGCGCCTTATGGCGCGGAGAGAACTGAACTGAACTGAACTGAATTAAGTTGATTCCCTAAGTTCCCTAAACACTCATCGCTCATCATAATTATGTAAGATAATTCCCTAAACACTCATCATAGAAGCATAAAACATACTGACAAAATAGTCCTAACATTTGTAAAAAATGTAACACAAACAGAATAGTATTTATAATTACTAAAAATACTGTTAAAATTGAAATGTAAGTAAAGATCCCGTACAACAAATTATTCAACATTTAAGCATTCAATATTCCTTGCGAAAGAATTTGACTACACAATTTGAAAATATTTATAACGACAATAAAGTTTCGAAAAAATTTCTCTATTTTCATACATGCTATGTTTAACATTTGTTCAGTTTTACTTATTGCTCCAAAGTATAATGAGTCCAAAAATTCATGTCCCCTTGATTTCCTTTAATTAATCCACAAGTCCAGTTTTTTCAAACTTGCATCGTAGATTCAGGAATAACTTTAAAGGGATACTTGTATATTAGCGATAGTATAATTACTAAATAACTTGCAGTAAATTACTAATGAGAAATGTTCTTACTAATGAGAAAATGAACTTACAATTTAGTGGCACATGAATGGTATAGATACAGAATATACCGCTGCATAACTGATTTTTATTTCAAATTAATCGATACAAAGGAAAACTAAAGAAAAGAAGTTGAACTCTCATTGACGCAAGCAACACAAAAAATAATTGAGGAAACGTAATTCTTCTTGCCGAACCCTAACATACCCGGGTTATTTGTAGCCGAATTCTCAACAACTGCCACATTTTGCAAAGGAAATTCATTCTATTATTACCAAATTATCAACGATAAATTTGACAAATCACCGGTGTGTTTAGAAATCTAATTTATGGTCACCTCAAAAGGGAATGCAAATATTATGATTAAGTATCATCAAGTAATTTACGAGCACAAAACACCTCTTCGATCACCTTAAACACAAGTCGATGAAAGACCCTTGCGCTCATCACAGGCCTTGATCTTGATGTTAATTTCGAAGCGTCACGAATGTGCAGCGGAGCGCAGTTTTAAGGGCCAAAAGTTTACTGTAGATCATCAGTGGCCTAAATTAACCTTCACTTCAAGCCTGGCCGGGGACACAATCATTGAGAATGATTAAAACTATCATCGAGAATGGTTAAACTATCTCAAGATGTGAGGGACGAGCCTTCGTTTGTTTAACTTTAGCACCTCAAATGATGACTTGCGTTGCGATTGAGAGTGGAAACCGCTGGTGTCAATGTACGTGAGTGACGTGTCATAGAATTTCATAATTATTTGATTCTCCTTCATTTGATATATGTACTAAATAATAGTATTTGTTCTTCAATGTTAAATGTAAATTGAATGTGCAAATACACTGCTTGATTAGGAAACAATCCGTAACAAGCCTACATGATTTAAACTCAGCTGAGGGCGGTCAGTTAGGGATAACAACCTATAAGGTAGTTCTTCTCAGTTCGAGAAAAATGCAGCCCGATAGCGAAAATTTTTATTTTGACTCTCATGGAGGATATCTCTTTATGCAGGAGTGATGTGTACATCGAAAAACTTTTAAGATAAAGTGAAGCACCTATAAATTATGCAACAGAACATTTTATAATTAACAGTCGAAGCATAAATACCATGCAATATGCGTCGTAGTTGCAATACGCGTTGTAGATAGATGACCTGTAGAGTGCAGACATATGTTAAGTATATATATGACCTGCAGTTCATGGTAGATATATGACCTAAGTAGCACTGCGGACTGTCGTCTTGCATGCATATATAATCGATAAAGGCTGATGTAAAGTAGCAGTTTTTCGTTTTCTTTACTTAGAAGTAATTTCAGGCGAGTGAAACTTGACAGCTCCACTTCAAAGTCTCAATTTGATCGTGTTTGCTAGAGCCTCCAAGCAAACACGACCAAAACATCGATCGTCTCCTTCAACTTAGGTTTTATCAACTCAGTTCTTCGCGCCAAACTGATCACGGCAGCGACGGTCGCCGCGGATTAAGCAGAAACCTCAGATCTTGAAGGCGCAACAATATTTTTATTAAGGGTGAATTCTGCGTACTTTTTACTTTTAGTTCAGAAAATCGAAGAGATAATACATTATTTTGGAATTCTGCGTACTATTAGTTCAGCAAGTCGAAGAAATAATATGATATTTTGATGTCCAATTCATGAGAGTTCGTGAAAACTTGTATACTATACGCGTGCACGAGTGACTTTTTCACGAAAAGGCGCACGTTTTTCATTATGAGTATTTAGCGAGGTTTGGGATCAATTCTGCTGTCGACATCTATTGGTTGATGCATTTTGTATACATCGCCTGATCTTTAAAAGATCATTTTATTTGTTTTAAATAAGCTTGTAAGTGCCATTATTTTTTTTGCGAACATTATTTGCAATAATTTTTTTTTGGAAAACCCTTCGTAGATTATCAAATGAGAAGAACAAATGAAACTTTAATAACTAGATAATGTGAAAATGTGTGTTTATTTCCTTTTGCCAGGTCGTCTGCATTATTTGCATGTTTTCGACACCATCATTGATTTTGAAATATAATACTGTGACGAACCGATAGAAAATATTCGAAGCACCGTCTACATCACCTCTGAAGTTAAGCATGGATCATTTCGCCAACCTATGACAGGACGATATTGCGAAACACTTCCTTATTGGATACCAAGCAAAGCGTTACCCTGAACGTGATTTCAAGTACAAATAGCAACAATGACATTTAACGTATTTTAAAGATTAACGGTATTTAAAGAAATAATGATAAATGGATGGGAATGGAGAGAGCTAGAGCTCAGAGCGAGGATATGAGAAGTGTGTGAACCCTGGCGTAGGAGTCAAAAGTCTTTAAATGTAGGAATAAATACGCCGGTTGAGATCAAACAGCCAAAACTGTCGGCTCAGGTCCGGTCATACTTAATCTTTGTCATCTAAATGCAAGAAATAGGAAATTTGTTACCTAAATTATCACAAATACTTTGAAATTTCAAAAACCTGCAAAAAGTACGCAATGAAAATACGGTTAGTTTGAGCACAGGAAAATTTAGTTCATTTTTTGCAAAGCAAAAAGTCCCAAACACGTGTAAGGTTTTAAAATTAAACAACGTTGTCAGAAGCAGCGAACGATTGATGAAGCTGTCAACTTTCCAAATGAATAATTCTAGAATGCTGGACTTTTTTATAGCTCTCAAACAAATGTTCGACGTGAGTCCAACAGCTGTATTAATGAATGTCCAAAAGCTGTATCGTTCAGTTTAAATCAAACGTGTCAAGCGGGCCGTTTTATATAACTATGAAAGTAGCTTGCTTTGGCCAAATGAGCTTTAATTGTGATGCAGGCTTGCAGCCGTACTAGGAACACTCAGTTGAGCAAACATACCGGAATATTCATTAATTGTCTTTGATCTTGAAAAACTATCAGTGATACCTTGAATGCTATCAGTGATACCTTGAAAAGCTGTCAGTGATACCTTGAAAAGCTATCAGTGATACCTTGAAAAGCTATCAGTGATACCTTGAATGCTATCAGTGATACCTTGAAAAGCTATCAGTGATACCTTGAATGCTATCAGTGATACCTTGAAAAGCTATCAGTGATACCTTGAAAAGCTGTCAGTGATTCGCTGGAGGACTTACGAACTCGTAACAAATTTTGATAGCGCGGCCTCTGATCAGATTGGGTTGAACTTTAACCGCCAGATTTTGGCTGCCATCAGTCCGCGGACAGTGGTCGGAAAAACCGCCTTTATGCCAATAAACCAAAAGATAAATTTGTATTTTAGATTTAACCTATGTAGAGCCAAATAATTGTTTAATCAGTCTCCTTTACACCAAATATGTCTACTTCTGAGACTTAATTCGAAATAAAAATGTTAAAAGCCTAAAATTCATCTTACGCTTCAAATAGATTTCGATGCAATAATTTAATTATTACTTAAATTAATAATGTCCACAGATGGCCTCTCTGAAGCCTCTGACTCTGTTGATGCTGAGCTGCGCTCTCTGCTTCGTCCTGGTGACATGTCAGCCCAGACGCCACGCAGACCTCTATGCTGACGATGAACTTGGTGTTGTGAGTAATATAACCTCTACGCTGACGATTAACTTGGCGTTGTGAACTTTAATAACTTAATTTTGGCCACATCTGAGTGAAGCGATGATAAAATTATATAGAAATTATTTTCTCCTGACCAAACCAACGACTTGTCACTCAAGATCACAACCCAGTCTCGAGAAATTGGTTTTACTCTTTTGAGTGATGCCCGTGCTAATCTTGCAATGAATCAATTTTTAAATCAAATGATATGTAATTGAGTACAACACACGCTGTTATTCTATGTACCATCAACCAGCACTGCAAAAATTATTAATCTCGCTGCTAAGGAGAGTTAGAAGCTTACTTTTGCCTGGATCTAAATCAAGATACGGTAAATATACGTTACTTATGTTAATTTCTACCAACAAAGTTACGATTAATTTCATAACACAAAGACAAATATTCAAATCATGGATATATAAATTTTTTTTCCATCATATTCGCGACGGCGAGCTGTTGGCATTCGTCATGGATGACGTTCGATGTCAAAGCGACATGGTGCTAAAATTATCAAAGTTTTCATAGATATTAAATTTTGCCTAATAATTCCATTTTAATCCATAAATTTCTTAAAACATCTTAACTCAGATAGTTCAAATAGTTTTACAACCCATCGTGCATAATACTTCTTTATATCTACACGAATTCACCAGGGATTTAGTATAAACTTTAATGCTTTCCTCTGCCCCAAGGTTGACGGGGATGGTCCCTATGCCGGCGCCACGTCCGATGACTTGGCGGCGTGGCTACTCAGAACCCGCATGCCCAAGCGCAACTCAGAACTTCTCAACACGCTGCTCGGCTCCAAGAACCTCGTCGCCTTGCGAGCCGCCGGTCGTCGGTAAACATCCCGATAAGCAACATCTTTCAACGCAGTCGAGTAGAGTCCAGCACTCAACTTCAGAATTGAGCATCCTCGGTGAAAAAAGATTCGGAGAGAATTATCTGATAAACTAAATTTTCTGTCAAGTGCTCAAATTAAAATCGGAATTACTTTTAAATATTCATAATGCATACTATGCTATCACACAGCACACATTGCTGATACTGATAATTCGTACATTTGACATGAGATTGTGAAAGCCATAAATAAATCACCATCTTCTCCGACGCATGGTGGTAAAATTTTGGAGACATATTTAATCTGAAATCAGGCATACTATAAATTTTTGAACGTTTCACTTCGTCGGACTGGCAGCAAGCGGTATATGACTTTCCACGCACAATTTTAACGTTTGTCTCAACATGCATAACAAAGTCAGTTTCGATCGGCAATTCTTACTAAGTTTCTTATGCTCTCCACATCTCGGACCGCAGCCTACAATATGCTTCAATACCACCAACACGCTAAAGAAATAAGCTATTTTGAACTTTCTCACATTTAGCCTATAGACAGAATAGATTAACTTATTTTTCCCGCTGACTGGAAACTAGTACACGACATGAGCAAGTTTGTAACGCGAGGTTCACTCACATCAGTACCTCATGTGACCGGAAAGTTTAAGACCATCACTTCAACCCATCGATATTCACGATTAGCACTCTAATCCTTTTATATTTACGTATTTACGACCAATACTTTAATTCAGTTAAATTTACAACCATCACTTAAATTCATATACATTTACGAATACAACTTAAGAGCAGCATATTTAACACCTTGACTTAAATCCATCAATTTTTACGACAATCACATCAATCCATCTATATAGACGACCGGAACTTCAATACATCTGTAGTGACAACCATCGCTTCAATCCATCTATATTTACGACCATCACTTCGATATATCGTTGGTGCTGATCAGCAATCAATTTGAGGATAATTCAAATCTCAAAAACAATTGAAAAATTGGCGAGTGAGCACAGCTAAGATTTAACTCGTGAGCACATATTTATGATTTTACGTCATTCAATATGGCTTTCAGGATCAGTCGTCGCACTGATATTCGTAACAAGGAATCTACTATAGCCTAGAATGCTCGCGTTACGAGCTCAACATGATTTATGCCTAAATGTGTCAAACAAAATAAATAAAATCGAGCAAAGCTTAGTTTCAATTTCACATTTTTCAGTTCTGGTGGTTCAGACTTGGAATAAAATTAAAAAGCTTTTCCTCTGATATTGCGAAGGTACGTACATCAGTTCAGAAAAATAGTTCCTGCAACCTCAACATCAGAGTGGAAGGTTGTACCCCGAACTATTATGTGCACAAAAAATAATCACAGCACTTGCTGCAAGTAACACTTGCACCGCCCAGCCCAAAATATTGTTAGAGGGACGTATTCATATATAATACATTTATTTTCACTTAATACATTTTAATTTTCACTTAATATTTTTATTTTCACTTAATAAATTACATTTTTATTTCACGTAATATATTGTATTAGTATTACTTACTCAATGCTACTTAAAATATTCACTCGGTGGCTTGCAGAAAATGTGACCACCACACTAGGTTGCTGCAGAACTAGGCTTACGATTCTACATCTTTAAATCCATGATATGGTTTTGAATAATGGTAGATTGTTATTCTGAGCCAAGTGAACAAAATTACCTGCAAAAAGAGATCATATCTATCCTGTCCGAATATCTAAACAGCGACCAACCGGTCCGTAATTATGGAAGTGCCTGAGCCTGCGTTGTGCTGCCGACCGACGGCGCAACGGCTCGGTACGGCGAGACGCAAGGTTGCTTGAAAGTCGTCTTTAAACGTCAGTGCTACAGTTGATGATTGAAACTTGGAGGTAAATTATAAAAAATTCAATAAAACAAAATGTAATAATCGCTACGCATCGGTAAGGAAGGCTTTTCACTATTAACGAAAGAAAGGTAGTGGGAATTCACTGGTCTAAGAGTAGAGAATGAGTGCTGCGCAGCAGTCCTGGCTGCAGACCTCAATACCTACGAGTAATCAGCTATAGACTATTATTAAACTTCTATCTAGAAAGAACTGAATGTTAAAGAGGGACGTTTAATTTCGATAATAACTGCACTTTCTTGTGCTAGCCACACCAAATCTAACCAGGCAAATTATATAAAGCGATGTTAGGGTCGCAAGGGTTTATTGAAATTAAAATTTCCATTCACGTGGCTGAATGACGTTGACGCGGTTTACACTTCTTTATTGCAACAAACTCGAATTAGTTTTCTAAGAAGTAGTAGAACACGTACATAATAAGAAGAAAAATTGGAAACTAAATGAAGGAAATATGTCCGCTGAATAAGAGAACACTCAAGGTAAGCAAACTTATTTTATTTGCATTCAAAGCTTTTATGGGGATAACACTCGGATATTATTGAGTAAATACTTTTTTACGAAACAAGTTCCGCTCAATAAAAGAAAATAAAGACAAAGTTAGTTAGTTAGTTTAGTGGCCAAATGTTTACTAGCGCTTCAGCTATTTAGCTATCTCGCACCGAAAGTCAAGATGAACATCACCATAGAGGTGGAAGGTCTCAATTATTCATCACCCACAAAGATTTCGTACAGGCGATGATGTCATAAATGAAGAATAACGAAGCTGTCATAGAGTATCCATAATGTCATAAACAAGTAACGCAATTTATCTCAAACGAATCTCCAACGAGAGAACTTAAGCAAGACCACGTCCAAGTCTGCGCTCATATTTTTTATATGACAAGCAAACCAAAGCCAAACTTAGGTCGGGGTTAACTGTTTAATAAACCAAGCCCAAGTTGGCGCTCATTGTTCAGTATACACAACTAGCAAGTGTCGAAGAAACGAGAACTTCTCTCGTACAACAATCATAACGGCGTGAAGTCAGAGAAGCGGCATAAAACATTCAAAAGAATAGCTATAAGTAATCTTTAACTTGCCGTT
The DNA here is from genome assembly GCF_000764305.2 of Hyalella azteca. Taxonomy (NCBI): domain Eukaryota; kingdom Metazoa; phylum Arthropoda; class Malacostraca; order Amphipoda; family Hyalellidae; genus Hyalella; species Hyalella azteca. The sequence goes on along the minus strand of NW_025945905.1, from coordinate 25,123 downwards.
TAAAGCTTTACGCATGGGAAAAAACATTTATTACACGATACTCTTATCAGAATAGCATTAATCGTACGGTAAATGCACTCATCAATCACATCGTGCGCAGGTTCCAATATTACTTAGTATACGGCACATTAAACGTAAAGTTAGCGACTATAAGATTAATGCCACAGGTACAATAATAATGACTCGCGTAAAATATATTGCATGTAAAATACAGACATAGTTGAATTTTACCGCCGAATACGTCGACCAATTAATGTATTATCATACATACATTTCCTATACGTACGGTACACGCTTTGAGCATGTCAAACTAATTCAAGTATCAATATATTTCCGACACACGATATGGCAATTTCAACCAACTCGCTATATTAACATGCTGTTGACAAACGTTTGAATGTTTCCCTTAACTGCACTGGCATCATAGGAGAATATAATGGCGTTGCAGCTCGACTTCCCACCACTGGCGATGGAAGGGCGAAACCATCGATTTGGAACACGATCATAGAAAATTTTAGTTCTCTTAAACAGCGTCAACGGTACCTGAAGTTTATTCCTATAATTTCATCAGCTATAATTCAGTTAAACCGAATCAGAAACATAATTCAGTAAGAATGAACGTAAGCAAAATCCATAAAAATCTTTATGATTGTCTGTCAAACAAGACTTCGTTGTTGAAATGAGGTCAAGACTATACAGTGAGATAACACTAAACATAATGACATAATGTCAAACATTATGTCAAACATAATGACATTATGTCTTGACATAATGTCAAGATGTCAAAATAAAAGAAGACAGATGCGGACTCAGATCTCAGATGTAGACTTTGTGCGTTTCGACGATACGCCGTCGACACACGGGACAAAGTTTCGAGCTATTCTTAATCGCTCTGCAACAATCCCGACACAAACACAAGTGACCACACGGCATGAGCAGCATGGAGCGCTCACTGTCCTGGCACACTACACACTCAGGCATGTGTATCGTATCGGTGGCGGTCGAGCTTCTTGATGTGTCAACAGAGTAATTCTTGCCGGTCCAGAAATTGTGGGTGATGTTCCAGGAAACTTTGGAAACGAGAGGTTGCAGCTGCGCGTTGAATCCTAGCATTTGCTTGGCTCTGAGCAACCGCGCAGCGATGAATGTGAATTTTCTGGACAGTGGTTTTACCGTAACGTATAAAGCACCAGCGTCGTTCTCTCTTACGATGTAATGATAGGCCATGTCATTATGGCGGTCCATGTTCATGCGTGCAACCAAATATTCGTCTAATCGGTTCACATCCATTGCGACCGCGTCCTCGTTTATACGTCGTTCCAGATAAATATGATTCGTGCATTCTGGCCTTTGGGCAGCAGCATTAGTGTTAGCTGGGGTAGCAGCAATAGGTCGGCTGAAGAAACTCAGCTTGCTCAGGAGTCTTGCCAAGAACTCGAACATTGTGACAGCACGAGCAACGAACCACAGGTAAATGAAATGCAAACGATTCACACGCAAAACTGAGACGCTTCGTATGAGAACTCTTGCTAAGCTAACAATTATTCTCGAAATTCCGTTTCGGACAAAAGCACAAAACCTGTATCGTCTGCATTGTATCACTAGATAGCGATAAAGAAGATGTGAAATCGCAAGAATTAAAAATACAATGTCAAAAAGCAAATCAAGTACTCTCTCAAAGACAATAAGGAACAACCTCACACAGAGAGCAAGTACTAAGTTAAGTTTCCTGGCCAAGTAATTGGAACTTATCGAAATAATTCGACCTAAACACAGAGTTGACACCTGCAAGGCTTTGGCAGTTCTCGCAATGATCACCAAGGAGAATCGCAGAATGAGAATGAGCAATTGGAATACTCCGCAGTAATTACAAAGAATTACAGTGAAGATTATAGATATTGTAACGGCTACTGCGATTGCTAAGGGTTTGAGAAAGTTTATTAGATCCGATGTGATGATGACGGCAATGAAGTTGAGCACAGCAGACAGCACCAGATGCACGCAGGCACCCACGTCAGACAGGAACTCCAGCAGGTCTGCCTTCAGCAGACTCAGCATTTCCCGTGTCTGCACAACGAAATCAAATGACTGTCACAACGACTTGAATGTCAGACACCCGGGAATTTTTTGTTGATATGAGGTAATTAGTTGGTAATGAATGTAGAAACACAAGGTCATAGAGCCAGAGAATTAAACAGGTGGTAAAACCATTTGACGAACATTAGAACGACCATACATATACAACATTCTTATTTATCAAGTTTATGAATAATCAAATTGTTCTAATATTGATACGATATTGTAAACTTGGAAAAATCTACTGTAAGTTTAAATTGGGTTCATATAAATGTAAAAATATTACAATCCTTAAAATTGGCAAACCCTTACTTCTTGCAATAGCTCCTACCCATTACAAATGATTGGAATCGCATGAATGTGAAACAATCTAAATTCCATGTCTGTCAAAATTTCCTTGTGGCATTTGTTTCAAAGTAGGAAAACAATTGCAAGAGGTTAGATAGTTAAATATGTAAAGTGAAATAACAATCATAATTTGCAGATATGTAAATACTTTGCTCAAGTAACATTTGCAAACCTTAGAAATGAGGAGCAGCAGGAGGCTGATGAGGTGGGTGCTGAAGCGTAGCACGGATGACACAACATTGTGGTTAAGTCGAAGAGCAACAGCAAGACCACCGTAAATGATCTCCGAAACCTGGTGCAACTCGCCAGCCAATGTCAGATAAGAGTCCCAGAGTGACTCTCCAAACTCACTCATAATTTCCAGGAGCAACAATATGAGATGAAGTGCGCCAACTCAATCAATTCACAAAGAAACATTCTTTTCTGCTGCTATGAATGAAAAAAAGTATGAAATAGTTCATATCTGTTGAGAAATAAGGCATTAATTTTACAATGAAACATTTCCATGTTAAGCTATTGTTGGGAGAGCAGCAGCTTGGTCGCACTACATCACAAGATAAAAATTCAAAATTTCTGTTCTTAAATTCATTCTTGTTCACATCTCCAAGTGAGACAAGTCAACACATTTGGAAGTTGTCAGATTGAGGAGATATATTATTGATAGTGTGCAGAAGATATTGAGAAAATTTCAAATTAGGAATGCATAGCAAGGCAAAATGCAGTCTGCCATGACTGCAACTATGCAATGGTCATGGAACGTTTTGGGTGCACCGGTGCAGGCATGGAATATATCTTTTGAGCCATGACTAAAAGCTTTCTTGCTATTTTTGGATCTGAAAGATTCCTACTAGATGAATTACCTCTTATAAAATTGTTAATGAAAAAACATGATGACCATGAGATTACAACTGTATTGAAAATTTGTCACTTTATGATTGCAAGTTTTCTGTGATTATTTTCAAAACATGGCAATCCTGTTTGAGTACAGACTTCATGCAGAATATTTAGACAAGAGCATGTTAATGAACCATGGAAGTTCAAATTTTTTTAAATGACATGTATACAGATGGAAACATTTTAAATAAAAACAAAATATAACAGACATTGGGCCTGCCATGTTTCCAATTTAGAATATTAGGCAGAATTTTATTTTTCACTTAAAAAAATTGGAGTGAAATTCTCTAAAAAATTGGGGTGAAATAATTTACTCTTAATGGGTGAAATAGACCAGATTCACAGGCATTTTTGGCCAATTCATGGTTGGCTCCTGCCTAGTTATCTATTTATCCACTGTGGCAAAGTTTAATATTCACCAAAATGATGCAATGATGACTGAAAATTTCATTTCCTTGACAGAATTATTAATTTTCCTACTTGTGATGGAATTGGGCTTTAGCATATATGGACACTTGGACAGATATATGGGGAATATCTACCTCTAACCTCTTGCCATACTGAGAAGTGAGAAGTTGAGAACTGAGTTATATTTTTAGAGGTACGGCATAGTGGCAAACCAGAGCTTTTTTAGAATCAGTTCATTTTTAATTTCCTCATTTACTCAAGATTTAAATCAATTTCTCAAGTATGATAAAGCTGGTATGAGGTATCCATGATACTTTACTGGTCTACTTATAGGACTCAAAAATGAACTTGAGGGAGAGTCTAAAAACCTCTCTGCTTCGCCACTATGACTGGTACAGTGGTACGGTAGTAAATGTATGTATGATGTTGATGTATTTGCTTTATGCTACATAGTGAAAATGTTGAACTTTACACCACTTTTTTCAGTTCAGCAGTATTTCAATTAATTTAGCTGCTTCATCTTCAACACTTCTATGAAATGTGGTTGGTATACCTGTCCCTATTTACCCCACCTGTCTCTTATTACCCCATTTCACAGTATGTAAAAATGTTTAATTTTTCCAATATTCTGAATCCTGGATGAATGGGTATTGGGTGGGGATCTTTAGGTTGGGGCGGGGCCGTTGGGGGCAAACATTACTGTAAATAAGAAAAAAATGCATATGATTACATTACAGATGATTTCTCTCTTACTTTGACTTTTCCATAATTTTTTAAATTAAAATAGAGAGAAATAGCAAATTTTAAAAATCTCATGAAACTCTAATTTCTACCTGTAAGTTGTAACTGTGAGTCTGTGACTCATTGCATATTATTATACTACAATAAACTACATAATTACTACATATTAGTCTAGTACTATTACTCTACTAGACATCAAACAAGACATTCCAGCCCTCAGATTAATGCTTAAACCCCATTACCTTGATAGCCTGATAGGTAGTCTACAATCATACAAAATGCCCAACATCACTTGAACATGGGCTGGGCAGCCTGGGCCCCAACAACTGAACAACAACTATCAGACTTTGTCAAGTGTCAACAAACCATCCATGCTCCATGGCATGTGATCTTTGTGTCAATTGTATGCATTTGAATAATTTACTTTCAGACCTTGTTATATACTTTTTAATGATGTAGTAACTAGTGATTAGTGACAGTGAGTGTAGTCTGTATAGATCACTACCATAGCGTGCCCGTGGGCGAGTTCATCGTAATTCGTAAATGTCTAGCACTCCGAATCTCCGATTAGACAGATTAGGCTAGTGCTAGTCTGAACTGTCTGCGTCTGGACTCTGGTCCATTCAAATTTTCATTTATTTAGAAGACTGGGAGTCTAGGTCTCTTAGGAGTAAGCTATAAATTGAATACAAAGACTACAAGAATGGAATAGCCAAAATAAAAAACGCGTCAAATCGTCATTTTTAAACCGAGTTCGAGTCTCGCGGTGACACTGACAGATATATCTCCCACCTCCCGGTCCAGCATAAATTGACGAACTTCGACCTTCGTCAAGCGACTCAAGCCCCCAATGCTCGTTAACGAAAACAACTAAAGTGGTTTGGTGCTCACACATTTGACGCCTTTAATTTCAACTTTCAAGCATCATTTCATTCGCGGCCCGCTCCTCTAACATTTGAAGCCGATGTAACGGGCTAACGACAGTTGAAGACGGACGTCAGAAGATTTGTTTGTTAGATAATCCGCTTCCGCTGGGGTAATACGTAAAGTTCTCTGTTCTTCAGCGGGTTGACGGAATGCTGAGCGACACACGATTCAATGCAAAAGCTGCTATTTGTTAGAACTTAAAGATTGATAAGGCGGGTTGTGCCGTTGAAGTTTTCCCACAGTATAAGACGTAAAGTGCTGACTTATGACATTTGGTGGCTGACGATACTTGCTACAGTACTTTCCATTAACGATGTATGAACGATGTATGAACCGAGAGGTTACTTGTCGACAATCTACGATTGGGCCCTAGTGAACAATATCATGAAACTAAAAATGTAAAGTAAAAATTTAAATAACAACTAAAACGCTATAAACAAAACAAAAAAAAACTGCGCTGCAACTTATCCACGTGACATTTCTTCTCGCTTCGAATCGCCGACATGTGGAACAGCCTCCCCGATTACGTCGTTGGCGCTCCGAGTATGAACGCGTTCAAAAACAGACTAGATAAAGATTTGGAAAAATATATGTTCAGAATTGAAATGCCTAGCACCATTTCGAACCCGGTGGAAGTCTAGTACCTAGCTATTTCAAACTATCGTCAGTCCTGAAAAGATCCGGTCAAATGACATGGTTTTAGATCTTCTGTGAACAAGTCACGAAAAGTATGAATCGGCGACAGGCCATATATCAGGTCTACTCTTCAGCGCCGACATCGCTATGTTATGTTTTGAATATGCGGTTCAACGGCACAAAGTTCGAAATAATGAGATACAGAGTCCGCACAGAGATCGGGATGTCACATCACTACTTGGCATCAGATGTCACAGAAATTGAGAAGTAACTTGTTCGAGATCTCGGAGTGTTGATGAGTACTGAAGCCCCATTCGATGCCCACATCGAGGAAATAGTCGCTCGCAGCCGGCAACGGATGGGGTGGATCTGGCGAACATTTCGAACGAGAGAAGCAGCACCAATGATTACACTATTCAGAGCCCTAGTGCTTCCCAATCTTGAGTATTGCTGCCATCTGTGGGGGCCACTCAAGGCGGGTGCTGTGCGGAAACTGGAGGCAGTGTAGCGGACCTTCACGTACAGGATCAGCGGCACGAGGAAGCTGGACATGAACTACTGGGAAAGGCTGAAACATCTGGGACTGTTCTCACTGGAGAGGAGAAGAGAGAGGTACGTATATCATACTGTACCTTGGAAGATGATAAACGGACTGGCTCTCAACTTTGAGAGTGTGACCTCCAGAATAGTGACATATTACAACGAAAGGAGGGCGAGACTGCAGGATTCTCCCATTTAATGACCGAGCAGCGGCCGGAGTACAGACTTTTCGAGAGGGATCACTGTCCGTGACAGGACCGAGGCTCCTTAATACCTTGCCAAATGTGCTGAGAGGAGTGGAGTTCACCCTTGAACACTGCAACATTCAAGAGACGACTGGACAATTGGTTGAGAAAGATCCCGGATTGTCCAGTAATGGAAAACTACCCTCACCAAGTGACAAGTAGGGCCAGCATCTTGCATCAGCTGGCCCAAAGGAGGGCAAATATACGGAATACGTCCTACGTTACATCCGGGACCCAAGGGCGGGGTGACCTGCCCAGCGACGACGCGGAGACGGAGGACGACGAAGGCGGCGCATCAGCGTGACCGGGGACTAGGAAGTCCCGAACTCATCATAAGGTCGATATTGAGATTCAATTTACACCATATCAATTGCATTATATCACTTATGTGAAATCCACATGTTGATAAGATTGGCGAAATATGTTGTAAATGATTAAAATGATGCTACTTTTTATTCTGCCCAGTTTTTCTTTGAACTATAAATAAATCGGAACAAATAACACTGGCCGTTATCAGGTTTTGTAGTGTTGAGGACATTACTGACTTAATAATAATATATAATATAGCGGTTTCAGTGTTCATCAGGCCGTTGGCCAGTCGCTGATTCTTAACATCACAGACAATTTACAGCTTGTTGAGGTCACGAACTCGTAACTCACTGCTACAATTCTATTGTGCTTAACCGCCCGGCCTCCTCGCTGATGGCGATCCTGACCAAAAACTGGCGCAAAGAGCTGGGATCGAATTCGCACCTCTCTGATCCAATCCTGGCACTCTGAACTTTATGCACTTTAAACCGTTATAATATATTCACATATTCACTAACTGTTAAGGACATTACTGGCCGTTATATTCAATATCCGTGAATGACATAGCTGAACGCTGAATGAAATACCTATTGAGGATGATAATTTCATATTGTATAACGGCTTCATTCTTTCATTTGTGTTATAAAACGCAAATTAATGTTTGCAATGGCAGATTTCAATTAAGTAATTTTATGGCGATTCGTTGTGACAAAGTTAACCGTTAACAACGAAAAACTTTGCAATATTCAACCACGTAATGCGAATGAGATTTTTTTCTTCGCAGTGATAATTCGAATTTAGCGTAGAAATTACTTTCCAACGTAATTTTATAGTGCGCACACTAATGTGAAGCCAGAAGGAATAATAGACTTATTTCAATATTGCGCTGCGTCTTTTTTTATCGAATGGTTAACGTTTTCTAAGATTTACTTCGTAGTGAGATTTTAATCGTTTGAATCTTCACGTTACCGGCCCGTATGCTAAATAGGGCACTAGCACTACGAAGTAGCACTACGCACTACAAGCCGTAGTGCCGTACTAGTGCGACATGGAACACTACGGTTGGCATGCTAAATAGGGCACTAGCACCATGAAGTAGCACTACGCACTACAAGCCATAGTGCGGCATGGAACACTACGGTTGGTATGCTAAATAGGGCCAAAAGCATAACGCGCACTACAAAAATCTGAAGTGTCCTACACACCGCACTTCACGACGACACTACACAAAGCGAAGCGTACCCGAGCCGTGGAAGTCTAATCAACGTACCGAGATATGTGATAACGAATGATTAGCTTTAAAACAAATTGAAGCGTACCCGAGCCGTGGAAGTCTAATCAACGTACCGAGATACGTGATAACGAATGATTAGCTATAAAACAAAGCGAAGCGTACCCGAGCCGCGGAAGTCTAATCAACGTACCACGGAACCAAGATACGTGATAACGAATGTTTAGCTTTACAACAAAGCAAAGCGTACCCGTGCCGTGGAAGTCTAATCAACGTACCACGGTACCAAGATACGTGATAACGAATGATTAGCTTTAAAACAAAGCGAAGTGTACTCGTTGTGTGAAAGTCTAATCAAAGTACCAAGATACGAGATATTGTATGATTAGCTTTACAACAAAGCAAAGCGTACCCGTGCCGCGAACGTCTAATTAACGTACCAAGATACAGAATAATGAATGCTAAGCTTCACAACAAAGCGAGCCGTGAAAGTCTAATTAAGGTCCCACGGTACCAAGACACGTGATGAAGTGATTAACATTATTTGGAACGATACCTACATTATTGCTGGCGTCGGTGCTGCATCGTCAATATAAACAAATCCGCACGCGCGGGGTAGGAATTCTCTAGAAGTTGAGGTTCGTAGTTGTAAACTCCTACCAGAGTGAGATTACTCGACTACTCCCTTATTAACATACAAAATGGCGTTATTTGTAAAAAAAAACACGGAAATGAGTGGCAACTTTGCACATTAGGCCCCTAACGCAATTTATATCATCTCGTCTCCAGTAAATGAATGGTGGCATCAAAATTAAGTATATTCTGGAAAGAGCTTGACACTTCCACATAAATATTATGAAAAAGATACAAAATCTGAACAGGATATCGAAGTGATATTTCTTATTATTATGCTTTATTTTAGGGGCTTTTATTGCTAGTTTACCAACAGCATCTACAAATTACAGCTAGGAACAATCGAAATTTACACTCAGAGAAATTAGTTTGACTCTTTCCAAAGTATGAATGAATAACGGGAGAAGTTGCCATTAAAAAAAAACGCACAGTGCATTTTGTGATTCAAGTACATTTCTTATGCTAGACGTCACAACATATTACACGTATACAAAATCTACAATTGTCTTTTTCAAAGTTAACGTATGGTTAATAAACTAATATCACACAGTAATATATAACAGTATAAAAACGGTATCTATTTACCAAATAGTGTCCATATAACTACACAATATCATAAAAAAGCTTAACAAAATTGATACGTTCCTCCAAAAGTTTGTATATTATGGACAACAAACAGAACAGCGTCGCTTGAAGATAAGCTGTCATGATAAACAACGTAAACATGAAGGACAAAACACACTACATTTGTGTGGCGGATGCAGGTCACCCAGTAATGGCCGCCGCCGCGCTGGTGCACGTCACCCAGTGATGGCAGCCGCGCTGGTGCACGTCACCCAGTGATGGCAGCCGCGCTGGTGCACGTCACCCAGTGATGGCAGCCGCGCTGGTGCACGTCACCCAGTGATGGCCGCCATGCTGGTGCACGTCACCCAGTGATGGCCGCCGCCGCGCTGGTACACGTCACCAAGTGATGGCCGCCAAGCCATGCTGGTGCACGTCACCAAGTGATGGCCGCCGCGCTGGTGCACGTCACCCAGTGATGGCCGCCGCGCTGGTGCACGTCACCCAGTGATGGCTGCCGCTGCGCTACTACACGTCAGTATCTTGTCGATGAGCTGCTGGTCGGCGTCCTTGGCGTCCACGTCACCCGCCGCCGTCCACGACTGGTCCGCCTCCAGCCTGTGCGCCCCCAGGTACTCGTGGGGGCACTCGCCCCACTCCTGCACACCCATCATAAAGGATAATCGGACGCGACAATCAATGATAAGCAGAAGCGATTATATCAGTGATAAACGGACAAGATAATCAGGAATAAACAGACACGATAATCAGGAATAGGCAGAGATGATCAAAGATTCTCAAACACAATGATCACGGTTAGTCGGACATGATAACCAGGGGTAAGCAGACGCGATAATCAGTGATGATCAGACACACTATTACGATAAAATCAGATGCGATGCAGCTCCATTGATCAGTTAAGATCCTAATTCTATGGTTCATAAAATTTAATTTAATATCCTATTATTCTCCAAACATTTCATATAAACTTCCTAAAAATTCAATTTCGTCTGCCACGAATCTTCTATGCCTATGGGTTTCATGTTCAAATTGTTCATCTTATCTGAATTCAAGATGAACATGTAAATTTCAAAGTTGGTGCGTTTGAAACCTGGCACCGCAATATCATGGAGTATAGAGCTGAGAGTGCATCACTATTTTGACGATAAGCCACATATTTCCTGGAGTGTACATTCTATGATTTGTCATAGCCATTAATTTCAGCAAAAATATATAAATAAATAATTATAAAATAAAAAAGAATATATATAAGCAACCTTGGGGCTGATCATGGAGAAGTATCGCTGTCCAGAAGGTCGTCTGTAGAGGTGGTAGGTGGCGCCGGGCTGCTTGACGAAGTTACAGGCGACGTGGTGCAGGTCAGCGTTGTGCTGCGCCTCCTGCAGCACGCGGCGCGCCTGCTCCTGCAGGAAGCGCACCTGCTCCGCTATCACCTGCAGCTTGCTTCCGACTGTCGCCTTTGTGAACGAGTCCGCCTGCACAACATAGCCGCCTGCAATTATAACGAATCCGCCTGCACAACATAGCCGCCTGCAATTATAATTACCATATTTGGTTATTATTTGGAGAAATGAAGAAATAGTAATGATTATGAATCATGAAAAATGAAGAAAAGTTATTGACAATGAATCACTATCAGAAAATAAGGAAAAGTAACGATAATGAATCTTCATGGAGAAATTGCCAAACTTGGGGTGAAATGAAATGAATGGTTTTGTAAAATTGCTGGAGTTATTTGAATGCTTCAAGCAAGCATATAAGAAAAAATATCTGTGCACAGTTAAAAATCTGAAGCTTACTGACTTTCTAGAAATCAGTATGAAAATATTTGGGGCGATGGATTTAAATTCATTAAAACTTGGATTCATTAAAAAATTGCGTGGAGTAAAAAATGAGAGCAGTTTGCTTTATTCACCATTGAATGCTTGTCAAATCTTAGCAGATATTTGGCCGTGAGCTCGTAGATAATGTGGGCAAAAATTATTGCAGTTCTTGAGTTTATGAAGAATTTACCAAGGTTTTTATGAATTGCGTGGAGTATTACTTTGACTCTGAACGAATCAATTAGATATGCCATTTAGAGTGAAAATATAATGCAAGGCAGAGTTCTAAATTTGACCTTTCCCATCATCTTCCGTGCACAGCAAGTTTTTGAGAAACAAACTCAATGGCATACAACATATAATGTAGCGGCATCTCCTACCTTCTCTATCACAGCAGGACAGTAATATACTGAGTAAAATAATTAGGTAACTAATACGCATACCTTCTGTTTGAAGACATTAGAAATATAATAGATTACATAAAATAATAGTGCAGCTCCTACCTGTACTATTTATTTAATAATAGTCAGACTAATGTAATAATAATAGTGTAGTTTCTCCCCATACCTTTTGTATCTCCTGCGCGAGTTGGACGAGGTCGGAGGGGGCGTGCCGGGTGCTCCTGTAGGCGTTGACGAGGTGCGCTCCACCTGGAGCGTCACTGCGCTCCACCAGCGCCGCTATCACACAAGTTACACAGCCAATTACTTTGTATTATCCAGATATAACTATCTACTGATAGACGTGTATCCAGAACTTCGTATTATCCAGATATAATTGTGTTTTAATCATAATGCGTTGTATGCTATGCAATCATAATTCGTTGTATGCTATGAATCATGCGTTGTAGATACTATCGCATTACGGTAATACAATTAATACTATGCGATTCATCTGAACGCGTAAATGTAATGCTCTTCAACAAATTGCAGTATCATCAAATTACACATGTACAAACAATTCACCAACATATTCATAGTATGTATTGAGCATAGTCAGATTCCAATATAACACGGAACAAACTCTACTTTCTTATGCTTCATCAGATATTATTACTGGCTAGCATCGAACAAATGTTTAGGCGAACCGTGCTAGGTAAATTTGGAGCAGATGGCACCCTGATTAGTTTAATTCGAGTCGAACTGAATCATTTTGATCGTCTTTATGAGTAATCTTTTTTTTACTAAATAAAACTATGCCTTCAAGAGATGCGTTTCAAATTACAGCATGAACGATTCAATTCAATATTTAAAAAAAAATAGATCAATTCAACAGAAGCAAAGTGACACACTGAGTTAAACGCAAACGTTCAACAATGTTGTAAGTCGTGTATACTGTACACTGTTTGACAACACAAACGTATAAATTATTAGAGTTACTTACGGTTGGGCAGCGGCTTGTTTTTGTCAGGCATGGCGACTGACATTTTTAGTATTTTGTGGTGTCAACGAGAATGAAGATAGAAAAGGCGTTAACAATTTAATGAATTGAACAATAAACTATATTTCTGTGGGATGGAAAAGCCACAAAGAAATAAGTTGTGAAACGCAAATCATTTTCAGCACATCCTAAATACAGAATCTTGCATCAACTTCACTGTTTAAATGAATGTTATTGGTCACAACGCATAATGGTAAATATTATATATGCATTATAGCAAAAAAGTCAGCATGAACGCTACAAATATCCTACGTGTCCTCGAAATTTCAATCCTTATCAAAGGAATCCGCACGCATAAATACTCGCACTAAACTTTGTTTTAGGCATACGTTATCATTGAGCTGGTGAAACATAGTTAGCTAATATCGAGCTTCTTCCCCTTAAATTAAACTACCTCCTCCCTTCTTCTCTTACATGATGATTAATCATGTTGAGTAGACTTCCTTATTAACCCTCGAGCTTGTATACTGTTAATAATATTACCAAGGAACATTTTACTTGTGTCTTAAAATAATCCAAACTTTTCTTCCTCCTCAAGACGAGACTGGGGAGAGCAGGGGTGCGTCACACCCCACCAGGCACAAAGCTGGCCCCTGTGCTGTCCCGGCGACCGCCGCTCATTTCAACGATGGATTTCCGCGATAATCATGACGGATTTCTTATTGTATAGCAATGATAATTTTGGATTACACATGAGCAGTTGTAGCACTTGAGGATTTTTAGCGCATTTTCTCATTTATGGAAAAAATGCACTATTGTGCTCGCCATGTCCGTCTGTCTGTCTGTCCGTCCGTCCGTGACGTCAAGTTTTCGTCGACGAGAAAATGCGCTCTCTGTCAATCACTGCAGTGAGTACTGAGTTATATTTTTTTTCATTTCAGTGATGACGATTTTCTTTACTTTCGACGTGCAATGATAGCAAAATAAACTCCAAGAATGGAAATGTCTGAGGGTCGTAGCGGCCACTGTCATGCAATGTTATAAGTAACTCGGAGATGGACAAAGAACGTATCGGAAGTTCGATATTTCGGCACAGCTGCGAACTTGAATTTGTGCCACTTGGTAAGAGGCGTCAAAAGTGGCATATCGGCATGGCTGATGGCTGTATACCCTAAACAAGATATCGGATACCTGTCACAAGGTGCGATATTATGGATCTCAGGACTACACCAACCTTCCAATTCTTGGGAAGGTTGACATTTATTGCAATGAGAGATATTGAGAAATACTGAGAACTCACAATAATTACAATAAGAAAATTTTGACTAGACAGCTAGATATGAGAGTTGTAGATAACACTATGAGAGGTTTCAATGATTCATTTTGGTCAAGCATTGAGAAATACTTATCAGAAATGTTTACTAAATAGTAATAAATATTTTTGACAGATGGACATTCGGTATGAAAATAAAGCAGTTTAAAACACGCAGCGCATTACCATCGTATCCATACATTTTTATGCATACTACACACAACACATTATACAACATATGAACATCCAAATAATGTTCATCGATTTGTTTGAAATGCATCACAAAAATTGTTCTGGTTCATTCATAATACAAACGCCTAAGCCGAATTCATCTATTCACTCTTTGTCAGTTCAAAAAGATTCTACCTCTAATATTAATTGTTGTCTATAGCTCAGAGCATCACAAACTGGATCTCAGTGGATCACAGGTTCGTTTCAGCGGTCACGTCTCTGATGCTGGCTGAGGAACAATAACACAGTCTCTATCAATGGAATAACACGTACACTTTGGAATAAATGACACAAAGTAATAACAAGTAAGGATGCTATTGCCAGCTAGAGTTTATGTCATCTTGCAGTTTACTTCTCTTCTTTGGCATTTGTACAGTGGAGACCTCTTCTTCCTTTGCTATGGATGACTTTTTTTCTGTAATAAAAACGATGATGGTTACAGATTCACAATTTATTCATCGCATTATTCCAAATTATCGTGCAGATTAAATCACGAAGTGATAAATTATTAGGTTATCTATGTCATTGCAGTTTTATGAAAATACTTGCTGTATTGCTAGTAGAGATATAGTTATAAATTGAAAAAATAAATTTATTGACTGCGTTAATTACAAAAAAAAAAAAATTAAGAAAAATGGAAATGGAATGAACTTGGAATGGTAATTTAGAATTCAACAACCAAATACAACATTGTTGCACATGAACTAAATTCTTGGTTCATTTAGGATGAAATCATTGTAATTAAATCCTATTAAAATTGACAAAATGCATGCATATTGTTCAGTAGTTGCACTATACTCACTGCGCTTGCCACTGGTCCCAAGTCCATGGTTGATGAAGCGTCGCGCTGCAGCCTGGTCTATTCTTTGCATGGATGCTCTGGCCTCCAGCTCTGCAACCCGCTGCTGTACACCTTTGATGCGGCCCAGCTCTGTTTTGATGTCCTTCTCCAGCTGCTCTGCATCTGAGTCGCTACTCAACTTGATCAGAGCTGCCAACATACATATATGTTAACAATACATTAGAACCTGATTAATTAAAATTATTAAGTATTGTTATTTCTTTTTCTAGCTGGCACGCCTCACTGTCAGTCACGACTTGGTCAAAGAATAAGAAAAATGTCATAGAGCTACATTTTCATTTGAAAAATGAGTTTTAAAGTAACAACCATATTTATGTGCCACCTATAATAAAGGCTCATAATTAAACATAATCTACAATCAAGCAAAAAATAATATTAAATACAGGTTGATATCTATCTTTAGACAACCATTAGATTAGAATTCTTCCAAATCTGAGTGACATTGCTGAGGTTTTGGCTGATCAATAATAAGTCAAATCTTGACCTTCTATTATCACGCATGAATTTCAAACAAATTTAAAATATGTAAATATGTTGGGAAAAGTTATTCAAGCTGAACTCTTCAAAAAAGAATTTTGCACATTGAAAGTTCACATCAAACTAAGAGTAGATCACATTTTAATGGTTATTTTCAGTGCACAAACAATGTATATTTAGGGTTTAATAATTTATAATTGTCACCTTAAATAATCATGGGAAGTGATGCATTCAAGAGATCAATAATCTCCAAGTTATGTTAGAAAAATCAACATTTTGTGATTTCTTGATATACTACCGACACACATTAAGTCAATTCCAGAGATGCAAAAAATTAAAAAAAAAAAAAAACTTGGAGCAGTTAGAACCTTAAATGCTCTCTTTACACTTGAAAACTAGTAATTTTTAATTAAAATGAGCACAATAAATTGGACTCACCCCAGAATAATGCGTTCAATGTGTAAGACTCCATGATGTGGATCTTGGCACGTTCCAGGTGATCCAACTGCACAGACATATTACTTCTCAGCAAAAGTGTTATAGGTAGGTACATCAACTATCAACCCTGAACATATGAGTGTAGCAAATTAGAGGCAAACAAAATTGCCACAATGTTCAATCAACATTGATTAAACCAAAAAACATTTATTTCAATGTTGATTCAATGTATTTTGCCTGGTGGGAAGCTTTAGAGCAGAATATCTACAGTTACATTACTAATAAATAGCATATCCTACAAAGAATGCTGTACAAAATTCAGTAGATGTAGATATTATATCAATATATGACATATTTTCTGCTCTCTGATGCATTTCCACAGGAGGATTCAATCATTACACTGAGGTTCTCCACAGATTATATAAATGGGCGGGACAGTGAACATTATGAGTAAATATAAATTCTGATTAATCCTGTGTTACAGGAACAAAATTGGAGAAGCAAGTTAATACTAAAGAAAATGTTGTGTAAAACTTAAAACTTACATCAGACAGTCAAACCTCAAATAAAACAATTGACTTACACAAACTTGAGTCAAAATTTGGTTCAAATCTTCAGAAAAAAATCCTATAGGAGTGAATAAATTTAGAAGGATTAACACAAAAACAGAATCTCATATCATTGATATTCACTTCACCTTTGCCAGGACCTCATGATGAGGCTTGCTTACGATGGGAGAAAGACCAGTCTTAAGTTCATCAATAGCCTTCATCATGGCCAGCATCTTTGGTGCAAGGCTCGGTGGGATGTCTGTTTTGCTGTCCATGCTATCTTTAGTTCTTGAAAAGTTCCTTTACAAACTAAAAACTGATTTAATCTGAAAGCTTTAGAAAAGAGATTGCATTTAGTTTGGAAAGAGAAAATTTTGTAAGAGAAATTACTTCAAAAAAATATGCTGTCAAATGGGGTAGTAATAAGGGACTGGTGGGATAAATTGGGACAGTCCTACACCATGGCGTAAAGATGTTATAGCAGTTAAACTAATTAAAATATTGCAAAACTAGAATTAGAGGTATAAACTTCAACATTTTTCCTATCTATGTAGAATAAAGGAAGCTAAGAAAGCATATATTTACTAGCTCTAAAAATTTGTTGAAAAAAATGTTTAAAAATGATATTTTGGAAAATCACTTCTGCTGAGGTCTGTAGTGAAAAATATACACTGTATTAAAAAATTACGCCTGAAAAAACTTGCAGACAAGTGTTGGCTTTACAACTTTATTGATGGAATTTGCGTACCTTAATCAAAAACAAAATGGCAGCCAATTCTGTAAGACAGGGACCTTACACGGAAAATCTATTTTCTATTTTTAGGAAAGGATCATCTCCAAACTTGGTACACATATGTAAAACAGAATTCTAAGACTATTTTGTTCATGTGAATTTTTTGAAAAAATGAAAGAAAACATGAAATTCATAGAAAACGGCCAAAAGGGGGGGTACTCAAAAAACTCGATTCCACTCAAGGATGATGGGAGCGGCTGCTAGCGCACCTCCCCGTGTGCTGTCTACTAAAGTAACTGAGGTGCACTTCGTGTAGACGCTCTATTTCAAGTGTTTGGTAGCTAATTACTTCCATAGGGAATTATTAAAGAGCCCCCACCCTACCCCCCTTTTGGGATCTGTAGTGAAGGTATAAACAGAGGTGGGCAGTAGCACGCTACATGTAGCGGCCGCTACATTTTCAGTAGCGGTAGCGGCTCTACATTTAAGGCAATGTAGCGGTAGCGGTAGTGCCCGCTACATATTTAAGTAGCGATACGAGGTTTTGCCGCTACAGCGCTACCGCTACATTTATAGATAAAGCCTTTAGATTTTACTTAAGGGGACCGGCTACCCTCCAACAAAACTTTTTTGTCTACAGACAGATCGTTTTGAAACTTGGTACACATATGTAAAACAGAAATCTAAGACTTTTTTGTTCATGTAAATTAAAAAAAAGTGAAAGAAAATGTGGAATTATTAGAAAACGGCAAATAAGGGGTACTCTAAAAAATTTATAACTTCTGCAAATCACATGCTACAATGTCGAGACACATATCATTCGATTTGTAGCAACAATATCTAGCAACTGTAGAGCCCCGATTTTGATTTTCCTTATCGTTTTTTTTTATTCGCATTCTTCCCATTTTTTCACATTTTAAATAATGACATATAAATACCATATATTTGTAAATAATGATATAAAATGATCATTTTATAAAAGTTTAAGACTGCATTACACAAAAAAGTATTGCATGTACATCTATGGTAATAGCTTTGTTGAACGCGTCTCATTTGTAGCTTTCAAACGAGTGCAAACACTTTGTAGTCAACGACAGTAATGATCTATATATACAGATTTAATTCAAATAAATCTTTGTACATATTGTTAAAAATGTTCATATATATATTTTTAAAATTGTCTTACGCAAAAATTATAGCACACACAGACATGCGGTAAACTGCATTAGACGCGCCTTTTCAGCAGCTACAAATGAGTCAAGAAAACGGTAAAGCCAAAATTTCCGATTTTTAGGGTAGCCGGTCCCCTTAATAGTATTAAATATTATTTAAAAACCAGCATGATGCATACATAATATAAATAATTAATTACAGAATAAAACTGTACAAAAGATTTTGGTGTAATGTTGTCAACCTCAGCCTGTTACTAGTGTCAACATTTTAGTTGTTACCTCTTAAGTTGTTACCAGTTACCACTTACAGGTTTTTTTCATCTTTCAGTTTGCTTACAGTTATTTTTACACAGTTATTTTTATGTTTCACCTTCCCTACAAGGATGTCTACTTTAATCTACCAATCTCAAAAATAATCCACATATATATACAAAAAAGACTGATTTTTATATGTATATGTGGATAATTTTTTAGATTGGTAGATTAAAGTTCACATCCATGTAGGGAAGGTAAAACATAAAAATAACTGTAACTTTTATTTACTGTATCTAACCCATACTAGTTCGGTTAGGTTAATTGCAATAAAGTTGCATTGATATGTTTTAAAAATGTTTTATTATCATTAAATGTTAATGAGTAAATCCCAATAGCAGAACAATAAATATTAAGAGATTTCTAATAATTTTGGCCATTGTTGCGGCTAATGTAGCATGCTACATTTTACTGTAGCAGTAGCGCCCGTTACAATCTAGTGGATGTAGCGGTAGCACCTGCTACATTTAGAGCATGTAGCGGTAGTGATAGCGGAGCTACATTTCAAAGTATGGCTGCCCAGCTTTGGGTATAAATCAGCGTATAGAGATGGTTTTGGTACCGTTGAATGCATAAAAAAAGCAGCTTTAAGATGAGTATAGTAACTGGAGAATTTCATAATTGGCCGCTTTACGTCAAACAATTTACTTTGTAGTGAACGGCAGTGTAATTACTCCTTTGACTTTACTGAAGGGGACCGGACACCCGCCCCCCTTATGGGATCTGTAGTGAATGCATAAATCAACGTACAGAGATGGTTTTGGTACCGTTGGATAGGTCAGAATGTTAGCTTTAAGATGAGACTAAAAATCCGGAAAAGCCAAAATCCAAAATTTTGCTATGTAAGGTCCCCTTAAAGGCCCCCCTTAAAATACATTTAAAGTAGAACCTTGGTCAACAAAGGCTCCAGTCAACAAAAAAGTTGGTTACTGACAAAGAATCTTGATTAAATTTACCTATCTCAGCATATAAATTTCACTTGACAAAAAATTTATGCATCATTGGTCATCACAAAATTGTGCATAGAATGTTATAGACATGATTATGCACCTGGCAACATAGAATGAAAAGTTATTAACCTAAAGTATGATTTATTTCTCCAAAAAATATGACGATTGTCACTAAAATATTCCTTTCTGTTCCAGGTATATTTTTATGATCTTTTTCTAATAGTAAATTAATTCACTTGAACCAATTAAAATGATGCAAAATTACAATCCCAGTCCTGAAGGAAATGCTGTATGATTGCTGATATGAAGCTTGCAGTAAACAAGGTCATTGTCATTGGAATGGAAGTTTTTTTGAGGTTTTTGAAAGTGTTATGTATAGAAAGAAAAAATAGTTTTGGTTAATGAAATGGATACAGTTATATCATCACTAAAGGAATAACAAGTACAAATCACAGTAAAAATTTTTTCTACATCTACATCATCAACAAATGAAGAGGAGGACTTTGGAGCACTGTTACTCACACAGTGTTAGTAATGAATGAGTACACTCTGCATGCTTCAAAGTTTCAAACATTAAAAAATCAAGTTTTATTTCAACAGTCCCAGATTACCCTGTACCCAAGGGTAATTTGGGACACTGTTTTTATGCTTCTGATACCTTATGAATAGCATATGGAATTTTTCAGAGATGCCATACAATAGCCCTCACAAGGACTTTTAAAATGAGCCCAAACTCATTTATGAAATGTTTCATGGTAAGACTACATCAACAAAAATGAAAAAATTGTCAATTATTACCCTATACAACACAACCTAAAAATGGAAGTAGACAACAAACTAAATGTTTTCTCCCTTTAACTTCTTGAATTTTGTTAGAGTTTACACATGGTATCATGATATGACTCAGAGAGAAAAAGTTAAGCTTTAAAAACTTTGGTTCTACAATCATGTAAGATTACAGACATTATTTAAAAAATATAACTCAGTACTCACTGCAGTGAGTGACAGAGAGTGCATTTTCTTGTTGACAAAAACTTGAGGTCACAGACAGACAGACGGACATGGCGAGCACAATAGTGCATTTTTTCCATAAATGAGAAAATACGCTAAAAGGCAAGAAACTCATCTTAGCAGTTTAGTTGGGCTCCAACTTGAGCAGTTGGGCTCAAGTTCACCACCTACCCTCAGAAACCAATCTGAAATATCAAGCAGAATTTCCCAATAATTGTGGGCAATGGGCATGCATGGTAATGGAACCATGGTCTAGAAGGTGCGGTGTATATACCAAAGGTTTATTTTGGGATGCACACCAGGTAAGAAAGTTGCCGATATGCATGATAAAAAAAATGATAGTCCAACTCTGACCAATGCCCAAAGCAGCCCAATGATTGACAGTGACACGTGCGCTATTGCCGCTATATGATCTATCATTTATGTGGCCAATACCTGATAGGCTGATGCTGATGATTAACATGGATGCACAGCGATGGCAGCACGGGCTCTACAGTCTACAATAAATTTGGCCAATGGCAATGCATGATGATTGATGATCAACACAGACAAACCCGCTCTCGGCTCTACAATTGATTTGGCCAAATGCCTTATGATTGATACTTATGCACTGATAATCAGGGTGTTATTCTAGAAATGGAGGTTCACTTATAAAAAAGCTTTCCACTCAAGGTGGAATGCTTTCCCTAGATACAGTGCTCTGCAGTCTGTCAAGTGAGTGACTATAAATGAAAAGGAGGATCAAAAGTGGACAAACTGTTTCTATTGTATAGTACCTCAGATTTGCTATAAAATTGTTTGAATGTCTCTTTATTGATAGATATTTTCTATTTTTCTTTTATTTAATGGATTTTTGAAAATTTTCCAGGTTTTTTGTTTGTAATGATCAAGTTAAAAGTGGAAAGTTCCTGGCCTTTCCAAGCTTTCAGGTCCTGCTTTCCAATATGCTATGTGTACTGGTTAATTTAATATCCCTTTAGAATTCCACACTGCTGAGTGATAATGCACACGATTCTTTTTGATTGTCTGATCAATGTGGCCAATGCTTGATGAATGCAATGATCAACACTGATGCTGCGATCAGTGGGATGCACACACTGATAGTAAATTTACAATCAATGTGGACATTGGTCATTGAACAATGTCTGATCTGATGAGTGATAATTGACATTTGACATGGACATTGGACAGTAAGGATGATGAAATAAAAATCAAGTATTAAAGTTATAGGCAAATTTCAACTGTGAACTGAATAACTTTGATTGAGGATTAAATTTTGAATTAAAATTGTGAAGATAAATTTGGAAAGCTATAACCCATAGGCCATAGCCGCCATACCATACCTTGAGTGTTAGAATGTTATTGAACTCTAAATATTAAAATACCCAAGTCTAATTGGAACATTCTGAAGAAATTCATGTCTGAATTAAACTTGTAACTTGAACATAATCCAGTGTAAAGATAAAATTGTAAATTCATTGGACTAGATATTAAACAGCTAGGTAGGCAGCCCAGCTCATTCAATTATTACCTAGCACTCAGCTAGCAGGCCAGGCTAGCAGCCCAGCCTGGGCTGCTAGGTAATAATTGAATGCTCATCTTTGTGCCCAGGCTATTTGCTCATGAAGATAAATAAATCACCCCTAACTTTGAACTCGTACACCAGCACTGCACCTGCTGCCCTGCAGCTCTCCATTATCCTAATATTAGGCGCTTTAGGCCTATTAGGGAACTAGGACTAGGCTAGCTATCAAACCAATTCAATCGTCTAGTTAATTTTATCATCAGAATCCCTCATAATAACACAGAAAACATCACTTACCATTTACCAACCTATTTCCCCTTAAATCTTTTTTTAGTGTCACACCAGTCACCACGCTCCAAATCCTACGACCATTGAATGATTGATGATTAAACCGTGGCTGTAAACGGAAATCTACTGCCTGCAGCAGATTTCCAGGGGAGCGCTGCCTTAGCCCAAAAATTTGACTCTTAAATCAACCCAAGAGCCAATGCCAACCCTCTACATGCAATAGAAATAGTCAGCATAACACCTATGCAGCTGTTCTTACTTGCCTCATCTCGCCACACCAGCTTGAAAAAAGCAATGATTCAGCCCACAAGCTGATACTCCAAACGAATTACGCCCAATAGCTCCTACACCGATGATTTAAGCCCATACCATCACTTCTTACAAATGCCGTAGGCCACAGGGTCCGCAGACCGCACCAGACTGCCATAAATGGGAACGGCCCTGCACCGGACTGTCGCATCACTTTACCCACTTCGCAGGCGTAAGCCCAGCCCTGACGCTCACCAGTATCTTCTTCCTCCACACTTACCCCCTTCTCTCCACCTTTCCACGAAAGGGTTAGGTTAGGTTTGGTTAGAATTCTTCCGCAAGTTGGGACCGAAAGGAGGGGGAGCAGGGGGTAAGCGTGGAGGTTTAGCCTCCAGAAGAACGGAAGGGCTGGAGAGGTAGCAGTGTACTGATAGCACTGTGGCGCAGGGCGTTCTTTATCAAAAGTGGGGAAGGGGTTAGGCTGCGTGGAATAGAAATATTTTGGGATTTAGCGTGTGGGTTACGACCATTGTATTTGCGGCCTGCAGCTCATTGGCTTGCTGGTTTACATCCATGAAGGGGTTTGGTCCCTGTGGCTTTCAGCAAGTAATCATGTTGGCTAATTTGCTCTGCAGCATGCTTGCGCGCGGCATGGGGAGAAGTATGAAAATTATGCAGGTATTGGGCAAGGCTGGGCTATTTCAGTCGTCCCATTTCCAGCAGAGCAGAGCTCAAGTGTTTTCAGTTCAATCCGCCTATCTTCTTCTTTTCCGGTGTCCACGCTGGGTGGACTTAAAGCCGCAGGACAACCACAAGGATGACCGTTGGGCCTGAGAGCTTCTGAAGAATCCGCCTATCGACAATCACTACAAAACATATGCTTGGAACTTTTGACCAAATTAATGGCCATTTCATAATGTTTTGCAGAGTTGCCAGCCGTTTTCTTGGCAAGAATACCAGATTGCTTATCTCAAAATACCAGAAATTCTATTATTCAAAAGACTAATTCCTCCAAATTTAATGACACTATCCGTCAGAAACGTTGGTTAGAAAAGGAAGCAAAAAAATATCTTATGTACTGTGCATTCATCTAGCTTGACGCTAATTAGCCATAATTAACACGTTATATTTTTCCATCTGTTTGGAACATGTTGACTCTTTTATTTTCTCGTGTTTGAAGAGACTTTTTATCACAAAGTGGCATTTCTTCTCCTTCGCTCAACATGAGCAAACCAAGGAAACAGGTCATCTTCCTTTTGCTTATTTTCTTACATGCTTTCATATTGCATTTATCTAACATTTTGGGAGTGATCACTTGTTGCAGTTGGGCAGATAGCTTTTAGTCCGAATAAAGGACTCCAGTACCTTAGTTTAATTGTATTTCAGTGCTTGTATTTTTTTTTTTTCAAATTATTGGAGCACTGGAAACTAGTCCATAAAGCCCCTTGCCTAAAATGGCTTTGATACCTAACAGTCTAACAGCTCTGAAAGTGAAAATCTGAAACAAAGAGAGAACACACACAAAAAAAAAAAATAATAATAATAATAAAATGAAATAAGAAAGAAAAATGAAATAAAATATAAATACAAATTAAGAAATACAAAAAATAATAATAAAATATTTTTGAACAAAAGGACAATAAAATATAAAATGCAATAACGTAACATAGCGTAGATGGCGAACCCGTTGAAGAGAACAAGACATGGCAGAGCCGTGAAGCATATCTATATACACCTGCATCTTTATCTATACATCATATCATATCTATATACACATGGGCCTCCTCGGAGAGGCGGCCCAACAACCAATTCAACTTGTGCATGAAAAAAAAAAAATATATATATATATAAATAAAAATTCAACTTGCACACAAGACAAAAGGAATCAATACAGAGAAAGAAATCAAATAAAATAAAAATTTCCAGACCAGTTAGTTGCAATATCCATGCCCTGAACTGAGCCTCACATGAGTATGCACAAGTTACTGAAGGTCCAGCCTGGGTGGGGGCAACCTGGAGCTTCTTAAGATCAAGTTGGTAAAACAAATTATGACTATTGTATAATCACTGTGCAGTATACTTAGAAGAAAGCATAACTCCTGTTGGCTTTTCTCTGAGGGAGCAAGTATCAAAGTCAATTTAATGGCAAGCAGTAACAGTCTTTACAAGGCAGTCTTGGTACATGAAATTATGAACGCATATTGATCCTAAAACAATACTGGGCCTAACAATGAAT